>NC_091669.1:16145000-16452500 GCF_042453785.1 Malus domestica | reverse complement strand
CAACGCCTCGAAGTTAACCTCAGAACTACTACAAGGTGGAACAGATGTTTGAGACAAAGAGGTGGCACCAGTTGCAGACTGCAGATACAATATACAATAGAGAGTCAATTGGTTAGACTTGATCTTGAGAAAAGGAATATTCCATCTTGATATCAAAATCCCACTCAAGCACTGGAACATAGCATGTTTGAAGTCCATGAACAGATTGATCAAAATTGTTAATGAGGAAAAGAATGGAAAATGAAATGAAGAACTAACTTACCACTGATGCCAAGTCTGGTTCACCAACAACGACCAAACCTTTGTCACCATTATCAACATAAGCATCTACCTGTTAACAAATTGCATCAAGCAAATTAAATATAATTAGATATATTCATGTATAAGTACACAAAATTCGGGGACTTTTTGGCTTTTGCAAACTTTTCTTGGTCATCACTCAAATTTATGCGTATTGCACATGTTCTAAGCAAGAAAAGTGGTCCAAAGTTGCAAAAGGGCTGCGTCAGCCTCTTAATTCTCTTAAAAAATCATATGTTGTCCTATTGTTCTCTAATATTAATCTCTTTTCCATAACTTTTCCTTTTCTCACTCACAAAAATAGAAAACTATCCAGGAATAATATGTTAAGAATGGTCTGGTCTGTACCTTTGGCCTCCCTGCAGCCATGAATGAGTGGAAGGAAGGAGATTGAAAATTAGGAGGCTCCAAAAGAGCATAGACCCCTTCATTGTTATACCTCTTCTTATCGAACTGCATTTTAGACAAACCAATGACTTAGTTCTACTACTCCATCAGTTTACTCGAAAATGAAAAATATTGCTAAGTTACTTTCCAGAGAAATAAAAAAGAAATTAGATTTAATCAGTAAACTAAAACATAATTGAAAGTTGATGTTGGAATGAAGGTGTGAAAATAAAATAAGATAGACCGAGGAACCCTAACCTGTGAATAATTTGCAGCACTAAACAGTGTGTACAGTTTCCCCGAGTCTCCGGCATGATCCAAACTGTACCCACTTAGCATGTCACCAAATTCATCTTGATCCGCCCTTACATCTGGGCCTTCATGTGATCGAATGATCAACTATAGCAACAAAGGCAAAATAAAAAATCTTAGAATGATGAAAGGAGCAAGTGATCTTTTCCCAAACCGAGGGAAAGCTTTGATATGCCATTAAATTCTGTCTCAATGTTAGAGGGTGTCATTTTGTAACAAAAATTGGTTCTCCGGTCTGCAATTAAGATTCTAAGTCTCAATTGTGACATCCTGTATGAGAAATACCAATTATAGACAGACAAGTTTATTCTAAATATGTCAACTCGAGTAAAGGGCTATGTTTATAAATATTACCTTTAACTTGGATTGTTTTAGAAAAGCCTCAGTACAATCAGGACCCCACCAAAGACCCCGTTCTCGAAATGTTTTTTCAACTAAACCATCTTCCTTTGATGGATCAGACCATAGCACATCAGTCAGTAATATATTTGGTCCTTCATCTGGAGCATCTATAAGAGATCTTTCAACTTTAGATAAATCTTCTAAACAACCTAGTTCCAGCTTTTCTTCCCTCTTTCTTTTGGATCTTCTCGAAGGGGTAGTACACATGCTCCGAAAAAGACCTCCATGGGTGGTATATACACAATTGGCTATGATCGAAGCCAAAGGGAGCTCTTTAAAGCAGTCAAGACATTTATTATAGACATATTCACCTTGATCACCGATTTTAGCCTTAACCTCTGCCTCAAAACCCCAAATAGATGTGCAATATTTAGACTCCTGGTTCCCACGAAGTAGATATACTCTAGAAGGCATCAAGACCTAAAAATAATAAAACAAAACAAAACAAAAATAATTAAACATCATTTAAAAATCCCCAAAGCGTACCAAGATGCTTCAGAATCCAAATGAACATCACAATGCAACTTGCTTAGGCTACATAATAAAAAACATCGAAACAAATGAAAAGCATTAGCATGCAGCTTGGCCAGTGGAGCTGGTGCGTGAACATATACAATATAAAAGGTTATAATAATTGTTATGAAATTTCCTTACCGGGTCAATTCACAGATCAAAATACACCAATAGGTCAAAGATTGAAAAAAAAATCAGTAAATACAATTACCACTATCTTCATGTTACCTTCCAAGCCAACAAGACCATAAACACATCTAAGCCCGATGCTCCTCTATTAACATAATTTCCATTGAAAACATAAAATTGGTTGTCAGAGGGAAACCCAGCATGTTCAAAGAGATGGAGTAAATCACGAAACTGTCCATGAATGTCGCCAACTACAACAACTCTTGAATCCTCTTTATGACAATCAACTGCCACACAGTTCGGCTCCTTGCAAAGGATACTTGAAGCAGTATCAATCAATTTATCCACCAAAGAAACTGACAACACTGATTGAAAATTCTCTGGTGACTGCTCAAGAGCAGACATCATGCCGCAAACCCACTCTAAGTTTATCCCGTCATCTGAAGGCCACAAAAAAGGGTGCTGACGGGTTGACTGTGACAAAGAATTCTGCACCCCAACTTGACAATCTTCACTCCCAAACTCATCAGCTACCACCACGAGGCAATCATCTTCGAACATCAACCCTTCAACCCTGCCAAAGTGCTCCTCATGGCCAGCATTCATCATTGCGTCCGCAACACTTCCTCCCATCGCTGTCCAACCGTCTTCATCTTTGGAAACTGCTTCCACTGCTGCATACATATCTTCACCAATCGTCCTCTCAGACTCTAGTCCTTCCAACTGGGAATTCCCATTGGACGCATGTGTTACCCCATAAACCGGGCTTTCCCCCAACTCACTTGGGGTCCCATCCTCATTTCTAAACTCGCTTTCTATCCCTCCACTCCACACATTCTTTTCACTTACATCATAATCATCAACTCCATCACCCTGCGTAACAATCATCAAGTAAGCCAACCACACTAACAAGAACCAAGTCAAAAACAACAAAGTAGACTAACAAATCACAAACTTTGAAAAATCAACACGGTAGCTCACAAACATATACATACCAGTTCACCAGGCTCACAACCCAGCATGGTTACAACTCTGGGTCGTTTGCTCACAATCCCCATTGCAATCTCCTTCATACTCGTCACCTTTTTGACATCGTCCGTACCCAACCCATCACACGAAATCCCACCCAAAATGTTCGCCACCTCCCTAGAAGAATCCACCTACAACCCACCACACATCCACACCCAAAACAATCAATCAAACGAGAAAACTACATAAACCCAGAAAAATGAAACAAAACCCAGAAAAGTAAACACAAAACCCATCACTCACCATCTTCTCAATGCTCGAAGACAAGGCCTTTTTGACGTCGCTGGAGGTTACCTTCTCGACCCGATTAGTCAAAACTCCGCGCGCGATTTCCCGCATCAGCACCAGCGAGTGCACCTGCTCGTCGTTCAGGTTTTCGAAACACATTGCATTGATGCTCTCCATGATCTTCCTGCAGTCGCTTTTCATCCTCTCCTTTCGACGGTCCCCGCCTGCAACCCAAAAGCACACAGAAACGATTAGTTTCGCGGTCAGATTATCAAATCATGCGGTGATTTTCCTTGGGTAAATTGGGTATGAGGGAAGCTGCTGACCTTCTCCGTGCATGTTCGGGTTCGAAATTCGGAGACTTTGAGATGGGATTTTGGTGGGGAAAAGGTAGTGTGCTACGGAGAGAGAGCGCGCAGAGGGAGTTCGTGTTTCAGTGGAATCCAAATTGCAGAAATCAGACGACTCTGCCCTAAGTCGTTTTGACAAGCCTAGTTTTTTCAGGCGAGGATGCATACGACACGATTTGTCTGTCGTTTTGTGAGGGCGCAAGACCTGCTCACATCCCACTTCCGCCCAAGGCCCCACAACAACGCAGATTTCTCGGGGATGGGAAGGCCCAATTGGCAATGTTAGGAAACCTCTATTTAAATTAAATTTTGAAATAATATATGACATAGTTTTTTATGATTGGATTACTACTTAAATATTGATTAATGTATTTTTTTTCAATACGTAACACATTATATGATTTACAAATGCGGTTTGAAAAATTGATCTAAAAAATTAATTTGCCTAACATTACTCAATGTTATTATTTGTTTATGAATTACAAACTCTTTTTTCGTCAAATATGAATTACAGCTTGCAAATAGGCCTTTTGTGAAGGAGTTCACATGTCAAAGGTGATTTCAAAGTAGTCATGGACATTTTAATATTTCATTTAGTTTAAACTAGCTATCTTAAAGTCAGAATCTATATTTGTTTTGACAGCGAGTTTGACACAATACGCTCATATCCAAGCAATGCTAACCACGTGAGAGCACTTCCACTTCTCTCAAATCTCCTAGGGGATGGTATAGTAGATTAAATCCCCTCCCTCCCTCCAAAACTCCTCCGCCCCATCACAATCTACTAGGCTCTTGGGGAGCCTAGTTGCTCACTCAGGCTAAAATCGACTAGCCTAGGTTGTGACGCAAGGTTGACGTCAGTTACAATTAAAAAATAAAAAATAAAAATAATTAAAAATACCAAAAAAAATCATAAAATTTAATTATTCCTTTTTTAAATGAAGAAGGAGAAGAAGGAGAAGAAGAAGAAGATTGATTATTCCTTTTTAAATGACTTGGCTAGACGAAGTCGTTTTACCCAAGCCATTTGGTGAAATGGTGCGATTTGTTATGGGTTTGAAAACAATCTCTAAGTCACATGGGAGGCTAAGTTTCGTAGGGGCCTGACTTTCAAAAGAGCCCATTTTACCAAATCTTCTTATAACCCTTTAATTGTTTACTATTGGGCCATTCCCCAATCCCCATCCCACCCAACCGAAGGCACCACCAGCCAACACCAATCACCTCTCCAGTCTTCAGAGACCATGAATATCATGACACATTTTTAGGTATGACACTTTATCATAAACAAATTTAGTCTTTGTTGCTCGTAATGTTGTTGGTACAAAAATTATGAATGAAAAGTTGTAGTTTACGGTTTAATTTTTTAATATTATATTGGGACCATCCGACCTTAAATTCCTGTATCCGCCAAGGATTGAATTGCCTATTACTCGCAGTGGCGAAGCTACATAGGGACGAGGGGTGACCGCTGCCCTTTTGATCACTGAAAAACAAGCCCAGGAGCGCCCATTTGGTTCGGCCGGAAACTGGGAAAGTATGGAGGTTTTCTGGCCTTTGCAGCTATGTAGCGCCCCCTGCGCAGCAGGGTCTGTTTTTATTAAAAAAAATTATTTATTAAGTAAAACGACATCGTTTTACAGCTTTATTAAAATAAAATAAAATATTGGAGGACCACTAGTTCCCAATAGCATTACCCCATCTCTCCCATTTTACCAAACACGACAAATTCCCCAATTCCTAGCTTCCATTTCAAACCCTATTTAATTATTTAATACAAAATTTTATTTAATTAGTATAAAATCATAGGACAATACATTAATATGGTTATTGATTATTGAGATGAATTCTATGGTTATTGATTATTGAGATGAATTCTATTATTAATGATGAGAATGAAATTATTGTTTAGTGTAAAAATTGAATTCTTGATTATTTATTAATTAATTGAATTATTGAAAAATGTATCCTATTATTCATATTGATTAGTTGAATTAAATTTTTTTTGTTGAATAATTTGGATAATTATTAGTATTGATTAATTGAATTGTTGATTTGATTAGTTATTAGTCATATCAGTATAGTCTAAGAGTGTAAGAGTTTTTTTTTTCTTTTCCCATTATATAGTTACGTAATTGAACAATACTATAAGAAACAATGCTTAAATCTTCCTTCAAACTATTCTGAGTATTCCTCCTTCTCCTTCAAATATTCCAAGTAGTCCTTGAATTTTTTGGGTAGTTCACAACAGTGAGGCCACTGAGTTGGATGAATTATTGGCTAATCTTCCTACAAACCTTGGACATTGACGTCAAATGATTGCTTAACCACCTAATTATCTCGAAGCAATTCGTAGACACTATCTCCAAAATGATCATTGTCAACCTAAAGACCACATCATGCCAAGAAATGCTAGTAATAATCGATGTTTTATCATCGGTTGGGAGATCAATGGTTGAGTGTTAGCATGATTGTTTATATTGAGATAAATGTATTTGCTTTTATTGACAATGAACCTATTATGCGACATTTTCATGACATGAAATCTCTCCGGCAACAATTGTAATTTGTTTGTTTTGATAAATTATGAAAGATATTACCATATAAAAGGATTTGGTTGTTGCTATTTTTTTTTAACATTGCACTCTTTTAAATTCGCCTCTCCCCCAGCAATTCCTGACTTCACCACTGATTACTCAAGAGGCTTTTTAAGGGTGTAAATGCTCTGATGGATACCTAGGTTAAATTAGGTCGCTCCATATTCAAGCAAAGCTTTCAGGTAGTGGATAAGATAATGTTTGATGCAGCCTCCACAGATGGTCCATTAGACTTTAGAACCCAGAAATTTTCAATTTTGTATGGACCATGCAAAAGATCATTATGAGGCCTATTTATTAGATTAGGGGGACTTCTCAAGTTTCTCTGTCAATTCATTCCTAAGTCCTTACCACTTGGATCTATTCAACATTTATTACTAAAAATATCTCAACAAACATGAAGGTGAACTTAGGCGCACGTTTTCATTGAACCATTTATCTGGTCTTCTTTCATTTTCTATTTATTTTCTTCATTCCTGCAATTCTCGGTTTTAATGGGGCACTCTTCTGGAGCAGATTAGTCTCGTCCCTGGGGATTGGTATCACTCAAGTTAGAAAAGGTGCTTCAACGTACCGGAAGACAAACGAAAGACTGAAGGAAGATGGTAACCTATCATTCTACAAAACCCCTACTGGTTGCATTGGTTAGTAGATCCCCGCATGATGGCTCGGGATCATATCATATTAAAATACGGCTTTTAACCACACAACCTAGATGAGTGATATCACAAATACAACTTACAGAAAGATTAAAGACGTTTACCTTTTTGAAGGGCAATAAGAGTTTATAGTCCATTTATTGAAAGAAAAACTAATGAAAATGACTTGAAAACTTTGAGTTTTAACGATAAGGACAAAATAAAAGGTAAAGTGAATAGTACCATGATTGACTTTTTAGTGTAAAAATGTGGTTTTTCGTTAAAATGACCAGTATCGGGAGCTTTTCGTTAAAATTTCCTTTATTTAATCTGCTTACTATCAATAAACCATGTGTTAGGTTCTTGTTTCGGGAGATCTTGGAGCAGAAAAAGCAAATTGGTTGTTCTGATGACTCTACAAAATTTAAATGCTGAACTAACTAAATAAGTAAAAAATTCCTCATAGCATGAACTATCAGTTAAAAAATATACACTTTAATTACAGAAAAATAAAGAAAAAAAATACCTTCCGAGGAAAAACCTAAACCATATTTATTAAAGCTTCCTTAACAATGTTCGACTTACTTACAGAACCAACATCAATCAATTATTGTCAATTTCTCACGAACTTGTGAGAATTACTGTAAAATCTTTGTCATTCAACAATTGACAGTCTCTCACGTATGTTGGTGATAAGCTAGACCCTTACAAGCAAGGGAGAGGTCACCCTTCGTCCTGAAGTTGTCGTGGCCCCTTAAAGCTCACGGCAAATGGTAGTGAATGTGACCATGCATATCCTTGAAGCTATATATGCTTGGCTCAGAATCATATAAGATGAGTGAGACTGTTTTCGTGGTAGAGTGCAACCCAACTGCTTAAGAACGTGACATGCACACACTTTAGCCTCTAGCTACGAACTTAGGGTCCACACGTACCTAAATTAATCGTGCATGTCTAATGGAATCTATGCATTACTGGACGAACTAATTAAAATCCCATCGATTCTCTTTCTCCAAATCAGAATGGTGATGTTTCATTCCATTTGGCATTAGATGCGATATTACAAGTTGTGTTTAAGATTTAATTTGTGGATTAGGGAATGGATTATGGATGATTTTGCTCCTTAAAGTCAAGACGTGGACAACTGGATTTTGTGCTCAAATATATTCCATGGTTGTGTAAAGTTGTTGATCTAATATATAAAGATTGACCCATACACTCAACACTTGCACGTTCATAAACAAAGGAATAAGAATAGCAACAAGCAATCTCATGGAATACAATACCTCTCCCTATTATGGAGTTGTGTTGAAAATGTTAAAATAAAGATAATTTTATCGTGACGCCGGAGAGAATGTACTTTTATATAAATATAAACATGTAAAGGTCTAATGGTTATTGGTAGGGTGTGTTTGAGTGAAGAACTTGAAGATGAAAGATGAGATTTTAGGATCCAAGCGTCTGTGACTAAGGCTTGAGCTCTCATGACTCAGGCCTATGAGCGAACCTCAAGACTCGGCCTGAGGGTTCAACACTTCTTTTCGAAATGCACCGATATTTTTAGGTTTTGTATACTCATGTGAAAGTTCATGTCATCTACAAGTGCACTATATATATGGAAGAAGAATCGCATATTCATTCCAAATGCCATAATTAATTAGGGTGAGCGTAAGTGAAAGAGGAGTTCAAATCTTATGCCTCCAAAGTGTAGTCTCCTCTTTATTTCTAATCTAATGTTTACTTGGCAGCTAATCGAACAAGTAAAACCAGAAAGCTAAAGTTTAGAAAACAAAGCTAGTTGTAACAATCCCACTCCAAAATGTTTTTACGTTTCATTAATTTATTAATTAAACTCTCCCATGCACGTCACTCCATCCAAAACCATTTTCTTGTCCAATTTAAAAAAAAATATATATATTCCAAAACTATTTTTCTTTTCATTTTTTCACACCCTTCTCCTCTTCTCCATTTTCTTCTCCTTTCTCCCATAGCCCTGTATCATAAATTATTTGGTGTTCTGAAGTATCAGATACTTTGAACTTTTTAACCATTTTTAGGTAGTAATTTGTATATGTTTAATAAAAAAATTAACAGTTAAAACATTAAAAATATTCTGTATTTTAAAATATTATAAAAATATCTTACATATAATTTATTGGGAAACAAAAACCTGTTGAAGAGCACAGGGTATATTCAATTAGGATCAGTGAAGTTTGACAACATCGATACAGCCACGATCTGGGCTGCAGTCCACCTTCCCCCCCCTTGGAATATATAAGATATTTGTTTCAATCTTCTTTCAGTTCTTTGTCGTTTTAACTATTTGTTCATTTCACTATCCAAAGTTAAAAACACATAATCAAATATATTTTATTTTTCACATTTTCCATTGATTTGCTGTTCTGATTAGTTCACCTTCAAATCGACTTTGGAGTTGGTTAGATAAGGGTTCTTTTCATTTGTCCATCAACATAATTAATATATAAAATATAAAAATTTACTTTAATACTATAAAGTCGTCAACATCTACAACCGGCCTTCTATTGCTAATTTGAGAGTGCTTCTAGATAAATTGCTTGTTGACACGTTAACTATAAATGTTTCTTATTGTATTTAGCAAAAATATTAGAACTACTTATTAGTCATAGAAGTACTTGACACATGCTTCTTAATTTAGGGAATCACATAAAGATTTTTATGAAAATGTACTTTATGAAGTACTTGATACATGTTTCTTTTGGAATCATAGAAACACCTTATGAAGAAGTGCTTGATGCATAAATTTTAATCAAAATTCAAAGTAGTTATAATAGAACCATTTGTCATAGAAATGCTTATGAGTAGAGTGATAATGTCAATGAGTTAATAGTTAGATGTTAGGCGGAACATGAATTGGTGGAGATCGAATTCATCACCAAAATGCATATACATAATTGTTTTTCGCTATTGCAGTAAAACACCATTTGTGATAGAAGCACTAATGAGTAAGTGATTTCTAAAAACATATCCCAATTGAGCACTAATTAAGGTTCATATGTTGCATTTGGTGTGTAAATCTGAACGGTGGATTTAGAATTGTATTGCTACTACTACTAATTGTAAGGAGAAATGTTAAGAAGGCCTTCTCAAAGTCAGACTCTTCATAGATTCTCCGTCACCTTATTTTTTTGGCACGGGAATTATGCTAAAAAGATGAGACGATAGAGAGTTTATAGAGAGTTTCACTTTTAAAATAGTTTCTTTAACATTTATCAATTGTGAGAGAGACTTCCCTTTACTTGTAGTGTTTTTGTAAAAAAAAAAAGAAAAAGAAAAAGAAACAAAGATTATTTTAAATCGAACTCAGAAGAATATGAGTACTTTTGAGAGTATGATTCTCTCTCTTCCTATTCTCATCTCTTCCCTTCCCTCTTCTTATATATTGTTTTTTTGTCTTATTGTCTCTATAAAAAAATCAATATAAAATATTGACCTAACTTAACCATAACCGTTCAAGTAAGATGATATAAAATGAGAGAGATTAGGAGATAATAAAATCTGATATAAAATGAGAGAGATTAGGAAAGAATAGAATCATTCTCCTGTATTATATATTCATAGTCCTTGCATAGAATTCTAGCCATTCATTAATTAACATTGTCTTCTTATTACAAATTTACCCATACATCTACCATGTAATTTGGTGAAATTTGATCAAATAGATCCCTTTCCTCCTAATTCATCAAATTAGGAGATTTATGCCGTTGAAATTTGATCAAATGATTATAAGTAGGGGTCCACTTTAAAAGTTATAATAACTTCAACCGTTGGATCAAATTTCAACGCATAGATTCCATAATTTAGTGAATTAAGAGGAAGGGATCTGGAAGGATCCGTTTCCTTGTCTCACCTCCCCTTCTTAGATTCTCACCCCAATTTATTTTTTTGAAAAAACTTTATCTACAAATCAAAACTTACCCTTTAATCTTGCCAGATTACAAGCAAAAGTTCATTTGATTGATGATTTCTCAAAAATAAAAAAAAATAAATTAAACAAACAAAAGAAGTTGGAAGAAACTTTGAAAACTTGTAGCTAAAGTAGCCAGTCCCCATTCACATCGCTCACTGTTCTTCTTCCCAATCTCTTAATTGTAATCATAGCAATTTAAGACAAAGTAAGCAAAAGTTCTCTTACCCCTTTCTCTCTCTCTATCTCTCTCTCTCTCCCTCTAAAAATAACTCCGTTTGAACCGGTCCATCTATATCACCCATCACCTTTTTAATCTCATCTATTTATTACCACCCTCCCCTTTCTCCCCCTTTCTCTCTCTAGGGTTTTGATTTTGATTTCTGTAAACAGACCCAGAACCCAAATCATCAATCTTTCTACCAATCCACCTCTCCCAAGTGTTATGACTTCCACATCTGTGAAACCCAATTTGTTGCCTCCGGGCTTGGTCTCCAATCTGCAAGATGTATTGAGCAAAAGGGCTGGTGGGGAAGGAGAGAAAGCTGCTAAATCCACTGAGCCCCCTACTTCTGAAGCTGCTACCACTGCGGAGGAGGACCCCAATGACAGCTCCAAGCCTATTGTTTTGGTCACCAATGGCGATGGGATTGAGTCCCCTGGCCTCACTTTCCTCGTTGAAGCTCTGGTCCGCCAAGGCCTTTACAATGTCCATGTCTGCGCTCCTCAATTGTGGGGTTTCTCTGAATTTTGATTCTTTTCTATGTTTCTTTCTGTTTTGTGCTATTTGTATGATATGGGTTCTCTGTAAATTTTGATTCTTTTCTTGTTTCTCTGTGTTTTGTGCTAGTTTAATGATATGGGTTCTCTGTAAATTCTGATTCTTTTCTTTGTTTCTAAAATTTTACTTATTGATTGTTTAGTGCTTTTTGGTGTTTTCCTCCCCTTAGTTTTCTCAAATGAGTAGGTTGGTTCTCTTTGATTATCAAATGTTTTTGCTGTGCTTGTTTTTCTTAGTTTTCTCATCTGGGTCTGTGGGATTCCTCCATTCTTTGAATTGGTAATGTATTATCAGTTTCTTTAATTTGCGAAATTGGTTCCTTGCTTTAGGGACAAATCAGTGTCAGGTCATTCTGTGACCCTCCAAGAAACGGTTGCTGTGAGTTCTGCTGATATAAATGGTGCCACAGCATATGAAGTTTCAGGTACAACAATATTTCTGTGTTCGTTTACTCATTTTCTTGTCTTTGTTTCCTGAGTTGTTTCAGTTGGAATTTTCTGATTTAGGATTTGGAATAGGTGAACTTTGTTTTTGTTTTTCTATTTTGTCACAATTGAGGTGATCATTTGTTTCTTATTCATTCTTTTTTTTATTATTATTAGAGCTTGTAAAGTTTAGTACTTGCAATGTGATTCTGATCATTTTGTAGTTTCAGTATTGCAAGATATGATTGTGCCCGTGACAAAATTCTGCATTTCTATTCATTTCTTGTATTTAATGTTACTCTATGTGACATGCTACAAACCTGCAGGGATTTATTTATTTTTCTTTTCTGCCTTTTCATTTCGGTTTTGGTCACTGACAGTAATAGGTTTTGTTACAATTCTTTTACCCAGGGACTCCCGTGGATTGTGTTTCATTAGCGTTATCTGGGGCACTGTTTTCTTGGTCAAAGCCTTTGCTGGTTAGCATTAACATGATGTCATTTTGAGATCGTATGTAGGTTCTGTTGTTCGGCATTTTACTGAGTTTTCAAGTACAATCTGGTTTCAGGTAATTAGTGGAATCAACCGGGGATCAAGCTGTGGTCATCATATGTGAGTTGTAGTTTATATGGCTATATCATTTCTAATGTCTCTGGTTCTGGTATTCAATATATTAAGTTTCTTTTAATACATTCTCTGCTGAAGTGATATAATTTATTTTTCAGACTTTCTATCTCGTTTCCCTGCTAAAAACGTGTAGCCTGTAATTTGAAGCTAATGTTTTCTGCCAATACTTATTTTTACCAGATTGTACTCTGGTGCTGTTGCTGGAGCTAGGGAAGCATTGATAAGCGGAGTACCATCTTTATCAATATCACTAAATTGGTGAGTTTACAAGCCCTTCAATTTATGCTCAGTTTCTGTTTGCATCTAATGTTGATAAGTTAATCTTCGCTGTTGTAATTGTAGGAGGAAGGGTGAAAGTCAAGAAAATGATTTCAAAGATGCTGTTTCTGTATGTTTACCTTTGATAAATGCAGCTATAAGGGATATTGACAAGGGAGTTTTCCCCAAAAGTTGCTTCCTGAATATAGAGATTCCATCGTCTCCTTTGTCAAATAAGGTTTGTGTTTTTGAACCATTGTTTTACATTTGTTTTGGAAATGGTCAGCGATAGTCTCAAGCCTTTAAGATTTTGATATTTTCTCGTTGGCTTTAGGATTTCCACTAAGTAATACCTCATTTGATTTTTTACCTTAGCTTGTAACTCTGCATCTTGTTGAGCAGTTAACTGAGAAGTAGGATCCGTGTTGTGTCATGGGCTCCATAAATGTCCACTACTAAGACCACCATGCACCGATATTGTCCTCACTTAACCACCTAGGCCTAATCCCTTAGGTGGTATCAAGCCCAATGGACCTCAGGTGTGGGGTTTTATCTCAAAAGGCCTCGGTGTTGTTTTGGATGGTAGTTACAATCTGGTTTTCAACTCTTAATTGAACGATAAAACTAATCAGAAAATCAGCAACCTTAAAGAGAAGAGTTATTGTCCCAAGCTGGGACATAGTAGGTTTTTTGACAAACGATTTTTTTGGGGGGGGGGGGTGGATTCGAACATGGGACCCCAGGTGCAAGGGCGAAAGCTCTTAACCAACTGTGCTACAAGCCACTTGCCTGGGACATAGTTGGTGGATTATCTTGATCTTGCTTCAAATGAGAGGCCATTAGCTCCCACACTTCTGTTGCTCAAAGTACTTTAGTTTTAATTCTATAACCACTTTGTGACCTTTAATATGAATTCGTGATTTCAACATCTTTTGGAAGTCCTATATACTTTGTCGCATACTTATGTATGGTACTTTCTTTCACTTGATAGGGTTTTAAATTAACCAAGCAAAGCAAGTTGAGATCTAGTGCTTGCTGGCAAGCTGTTTCAGCTAGTCGTTATCCTGCTGGACATTTTATGAACAGTCAACAAAGCCTTGGTATTCAGCTTGCACAGCTTGGTCGCGATGCTTCTGCTGCTGTAAGTACCTACCTCTCATTAAGTTGACGGATTTTTTGTTTTTCTGTTAAATTTTTCTGATTAAACAAACTGCAATGCACTTGGTTTTCACTTCTGGATTTATATCCCTGTTCTTTTTCTTAGGGTGCAGCTCGCCGTGTGACAAAACAGAGGATGAATGTGGAGATTGAATCAACTGGAGCTGCGGGAAAATCTGATTTTGAGCGGGTGAAAAAATACTTCCGATTAGAGGTATGCAAATTTCTGGCATATTAGGTTACATTTGGAGGCAACCGTATTGAAGGGTTTTATTTGTTCTAACGATGATATGTGAGAGATATTAGGGGTCTGAAAGGGCAAACGTGATTCTTCATTCTCAGGCTTTCTTATAATCGGCAACCATGGAAGTGATCTTTTCCCATCTGTCAACTTCTCTGTGGGGCAGAAGGTCGCACTTGCTTTGGAAACCTAGAAAACTAAAGTCCCCATTGGAATAGTTAAACCATGAGAACCTATAAAAAATATAAAGGATGGGCTAGGATAGCATAAAATTTTCTACAAGGTTCTTCTTGCACTTATAATTATAACTTTACTGTTCGGTATAGATAAAAATGTTAACTTCTGCTTTCCATTTGTATGATATAGGTTGCTCTTAATTTGTGCTCTTTTCTGTTCCATGAACTGATATTTTTAGTACTTCCATGTATAAACTAACTAATCCATGTGGATTCATATTTGTCTATGCAGTTTGTGGAGAAGGAGCAGGAAGATACGGATGAGGATCTGGATTTCAGAGCACTTGAAAGCGGATTTGTAAGTGGAAAGCGTCATTGCCTCTCTCTAAGTCTAATCTTTCATTCTGATAATTTCTGCTCCTCTGTTGACCACATGAGATATTTGAGATGCTGCTGTTGTAAAATGTGCTTGCATCTATTATTTATGATTGCTTAAGAAATAATAGATAGTAAAATAGGAGGGCTTCGTGCATAGGTCGCAATTCTGAACTAATTTAAAATCTTTAAAGGTCAGTTTAGCTCGTGGAAGCTGTAGCTATATATGATTGAGTGCTCATTAAATTTTTTTGTTAGTTGTAGCCATGCTACATATTGTTTAAGGGTAGCTATATACATCGAACCTTTTTGGACGATATGTTATGTCTGACTCTCTCCTAATTTGGAGTAACAGGTTTCGGTGACCCCTCTCGCCCTTTCACCAGATCTTGAATCAGAAACTCAAACAGCTGCCTCCAACTGGATCTCTTCTGCACTTCAAGAGCAATAAGTTTTTCTCAGTCCAAGTGATTTGTGTACATCTGGCATTCCGATACCTGCGCAGTTCTGATATTTATTACCTATTTAACAGTTGGTCGTGATTTCTGTTGTCCTGCGTTAATGTTTAATTTCTGTAGCTTCCACAGCCGTCCACATTAGTAGTTTCGGCTTGTTACGTCTTGGAGCAAATGCTTCTTGTAATCTTATGGCATGTTTTTGGAATGCCAGTTTGTCATCATTTTTTTTTCCTTTGCACCAGCTTAAACACTGTAAGTTGTATTGTAACTGAATGTGTTTATATTTGATGATTCCATTTGAAAACCAGTAAAACGTTCGGTTAAAGAAGCGACAAGTTATATAATTCTATTTCTTTGACAAAATGTGGTAAACTGGCCATGCTAGTCCTGCACAGCCTTCCGTTTTTATAAGACGATGTTCTAAATTTATTCCTGGATGCAAAAAGCGAGCACATTGCCCTGCCAACTGGCCTAACTACATCAAACTTACCCATACGCCAATTTGCAAATGCGACCTCTCACTTACAATGTGCTGCAACAAGCAAATTGATTCCTTGTACTGCGCAACATTTCTAGGTTGATTACCATCGCTGGTCATAGCTTTTGGTGGCTTCAGTTTTCTAA
Organism: Malus domestica; assembly: GCF_042453785.1. Lineage (NCBI taxonomy): Eukaryota > Viridiplantae > Streptophyta > Magnoliopsida > Rosales > Rosaceae > Malus > Malus domestica. The sequence continues at coordinate 16,436,546 of NC_091669.1, read as the reverse complement.
ACAACTCGATGCCGGTATTGAAAGATAAAAGATAGCAAGTAGTAAATGCATATCCATCTCCCAGAACCCAATATGCGACTCCATTAAACATTGCAGATACAGAAAATGTATCCAGGCCATTGATCCTGCCAGGATTTGCACCTACACTCTTCCATGACTCTGCTTAAACTATAAACTTCCACATTAATGGATTTATCCTTGCGAAACGACATCATCCTTACAACCTTGTAGTCATTAAGGAGTGGCTGGAAACCAAATGCAAGACAATGGTTAGCCTCAGGCTTTCTTTGACATTTTGGGGGCTTGTGCGGATTTAATAAAAATGCCCTCTTTATTTAAAAAATAAAAATAAATTTTTGAACAATATATCATACAAAATTCAACTATCAATATTCAAATTTAATTAAAATCAGCATCTTACTCTTACTAATTGAACAATCTCCAATTGCCATGAGATTAGGATTTAAGGTTCATTGATCACGACTAAAAGAGATATGAAAATATGCTTGTGTTTGTGGAAGCAAGTAATACACAAGTTTAGTTTTTTATTGCTAGAGAAAAGTACAAAAAATAATACACAAGTTAGTTTTTGATTGCTAGAGAAGGTGAAAAATTAATATATTTACCATAGACTCCACTTAATTAATATATTTAGTTTTTTTTTTATTCTGCTTTTCAGTAAAAAAAAATTTTATTAGAAAATTTGTACTCATATGTAGGCCAAGCAATTCCTAACACGACCCGATAACTAGACATGACACGACACGACACGAAATTAACAGGTGTTCAGGTCAACACGATAACTAATCGGATCGTTATCGGGTAACCCGATAAGCACCTGTTAAGATAACGGGTTGGTTCGGATATACACGTAGGTAACACGATACACGATAAGCAAAATATTAATTTAATAATTTTATAACCTTAAAAAAATACTATAATAATTATATATATTAATTTAACAATTTTTGACACACCCCGACCGAGATCGAAGCATGCTGGCCGTCACGTGAGGGTGACGTAGCCATGTGCATAGTGTGGAAGCAATAATGATAATAGAGAATATGAATAAATAAAACCCAACTCATAAGAGTACTAGTTAAAACAAGTGCTAGAATATGTGTGAATACACAATCAGAGCGTAAGTAGCCTAAGTTCAGTCCAGAAAACAAGTACTAATTAAACGACACTTAAAGATGCCCTACATTTGTGATAGTCTGTCAGAACCTCCACTCAATCCTCGTGAGCCACCAACGAACAAGCTTATCTAAAACTTGGAGGGGCGCAAAACAGAAAGTGTGAGTGGACAAAAACAAAGTTTTTCAAAACCATTTCATTTATCAATGCTCTAACCCCTCGCTGTAAAACATGTATAATTTTCCCAGAAATGGAATATAAACATATATAAACATATATATATATATATATATATATATCAAATCATGCTTCACATATCCATATTCATAAGTATGTCATACCCAAAATATAAAACAAAATAAGTAACTTAGGTGAAAATATATTCATGAAAAATAACATATTAGCGGAACCCCTGCAGAGGTCTGTACGACTGAATTCATAGCTCATTAATCAATCTAGTCGGAGTCACTGAAAGTGACCTATACGACACTACACTGCACACGAGTCAGAACCATTGTAAAAGTCTGTACAACAAGACTGAGTGTAATATAGTTATGCTCAATGCTACGCTCTCAAGATAGTTGTGCGATAAATCGCTAGTCACCTACGAGTCGGAACCACCTATAATGGTTTGTACGACAAGACTGTGCACCTAAATTGGATCCAATGTGAGCATACGATGCGGGAGGTGACATCATAAACAGGCCTGTACCATATCTCTGGCTAAATTATAATCACCTGGGGTGCAGGTTCATGAGCTCTCAACCATGTCTCACATTATCAATATCTCATATAACAAAAAATAACTCACCTAGTACTTACCTGAGCGTCCACAACACCAATTCATATTATGCATCATATACTAATTCATAGAAATTTATATGCATGACATTTCCAAACATACTTTCATTTAAATGCATTTTCTGGGAAAATATCAAGTATATAAATATATACTGAAAACCAAAAGCCCACTCACTGGTATGTCGAAGGGTCGTAGCCCCCGAGTCACCCTTGACTGCGCTCGTCCTCAGGATAGGTCTCACCTATATGCGAAATAACTGAATAAATGTTATTTAAAGCACATAGATAAAATTAGTTAATAACTTCTTATACATTGCTCAAATGGGATGTTTGAATATACCAACGTGATTTACACAACCTCACGAACATCCCCATATTTTTAGAAAAATTTTCCGACGTCCCACGCGCCCGCCAAGGCACGGCCAGTCGTGTCGCCCACGCACAGGCACACTGACGGTAACCCTAATGGCATTAGGGAATATTCCATTAAATAATAGCATATACCGTTAAAACTAACCTGACGCCGTTAGAATATTCATCAAAGTTGACGGAATATTCGCTCATCTTCTTCCTTCGACTTCGGTGACTGTTGCCGTCGCCGGAAAACTGGAAATTTGAAAAACCTTGATATTTCAGTCAATTTTTAACCAAATTACCTCAAATTTGTCCCAAAATGAAGCTTGTAACTAGAAGAACAAAACCTTACCAATTTCAAGGCTTGAAATCCACGGAATCTCGACGGAGAAAACTCAATAATCCGGCCAAAACTTACAACTCGTCAAACTCGACTTCCCAACGTCCAAATTACTTGGTTTTTCTTCTACGAGCTTCGTAAGGACATTCTAAAGATTCCTACAAGCTTAAAATCTCCTGAAACATCCATAATTAGGACCACATGAATAGTACCTCAAAACTGGGATATCGGTTTCTCGGGTTTTCCAAGTTTTCAAGTCCTAAAAATGGTACGAATGGACTCAGAAGCTTGTAGGGAACAAGAATATTACCTTTTTAACGTCGATCCATGAAGAAACAGGTTGGTTTGAAGATGGTCCGTACAATGTTACGGACGATGGTAGAAATCCAAGAGAGGGATGGTCAACGGGTTGTGTTTTTGTGTGTGTATGGATGTATGTGGTCCTAATTGGCTATCAAACAACACAAACAAATTCCTTTAGTTCCAAATACTTATGAATAAAAAGGATTGGTCCAAAATAATTAGAACTTAGCATATTGGTCTACCACCCAAGTCTAAACCACACAACACAACTCAAAACGTCCAAGGCATTTAAGTAATTTCACGCCGTCGAGGGTAAAATAATAAACATATCCGGGACAGGCTGTGCCAATTTTATACCCCTAAAAACTATAATAATTATATATATATATTAAATTAAATATTAAAAATTGGTGACCATTGGATCGGCTTAAATATACATACCATTCATTGTCTTAAGTGTTATACGTACAAAATAAATAAATTTAAATCTACTTAATACACACACACACACACACACACACACCATTGAACTTGATGGGATACGAATTCTACGAAACTAATTTCAACGATCCAACAGTCAAACTTGTTTGTATATGCTTTGAGATCGCATTAGCAAACAATCGCAAAAAACAAACATTCAGAGATTAAGTAACGAGACAAAACTTTTCGACGATTATTAACAAAAAATCATGATTTAACGGTTATTTTAACTCCGATTTTGATGATTTTTTACAGCTACACTCCTTGACCCTATACGAATACCATGAATGAACTCAATCTTCAATTTAAAATATTTACACTAGTGGATACCGCAAAATCTTATGTTCTACTTAATGAAAGTATGAATAAACTTTTAAGTGTTAGTGAATCTATTGTTTTGGTGGGAAACGCATTCTACGAAACTAGTTTCAACGATCCAACCGTCAATATGTTTGTATATACTTCGAGATTGCATACGCAAAAAATTGCAAAAAATTAACATTCAGAGATCAAGTAACGGGACAAAACTTTTCGAAGATTGTCAATGAAAAATCACGATTTAACGGTTATTTTAACTTCGATTTTGATGATTTTTTACAGCTACACTCCTTGACCCTATATGAATACAATGAATGAATTCGATCTTCAATTTAAAATATTTACACTAGTGGATAGCACAAAATCTTATGTTATACTTAATAAAAGTATAAATAAACTTGGGTTAGTGAATCTATCGTTTTGATGAGATACGCATTCTATGAAACTAATTTCAACGATCTAACCATCAAACTTGTTTGTACATGCTTCAAGATCGCATACGCCAAAAATCACAAAAAAAAAAAAACATTCAGAGATCAAGTAACAGGACAAAACTTTTCGACAGTTATCAACAAAAAATCACGATTTAACGGTTATTTTAACTCTGATTTTGATGATTTTTTACAGCTACACTCCTTGACCCTATATGAATACAATGAATGAATTTGATCTTCAATTTAAAATATTTACACTAGTGGATACCACAAAATATTATGTTATACTTAATGAAAGTATGAATAAACTCTTAAGTGTTAGTGAATCTATCGTTTTGATGGGATACACATTCTACGAAACTAGTTTCAATGATCCAACCGTCAAACATGTTTGTATATGCTTCGAGATCGCATACGCCAAAAATTGAAAAAAATAAACATTCAGAGATCAAGTAATAAGACAAAACTTTTCGACGGTTATCAACGAAAAATCACGATTTAATGGTTATTTTAACTCCGATTTTGATGATATTTTACAGTTACACTCCTTGACCCTATTTGAATACAATGAATGAATTTGATCTTCAATTTAAAATATTTACACTAGTGGATACCACAAAATCTTATGTTATACTTAATGAAAGTATAAATAAAGTGTTAGTGAATTTATCATTTTGATGGGATACGCATTCTACAAAACTAATTTCAACGATCCAACCGTCAAACTCGTTTGTATATGCTTCAAGATCTTATACGCCAAAAATTGCAAAAAACAAACATTCAGAGATCAAGTAACTAAACTTTTCTCCGGTTATCAACGAAAAATCACGATTTAACGGTTATTTTAACTCTGATTTTGATGATTTTTTACAGCTACACTCCTTGACCCTATATGAATACAATGAATGAATTCGATTTTCAATTTAAAATATTGACACTAGTGGATACACAAAATCTTATGTCATGATGATCGATGAAAATGAAGGATTTTGTAAAAGGAATAACATGCATGCTTTGAGATCCATTGGCAAGGTGTAAACTTTTGAGAAAGGCTTCACAACTTTGAAAACAAAAACTCTTTCATTTTGCATATCCTTGCACATTTAATATTTTGTAATAGACTAGTAGTGTATGAATGTTTGTTTATTAGATTCTTGTTTTCAAATGTAGTTGTAGTACTTAAACGACAAATGTGTTTTAATGTTTTGAAGTAATATTTATGTGGCAATGTGTGGTATGTGCAAATTTAAGCAAAAAAAAATATATTTTTTAAGGGGTCATAACGGGTGTGACACGACACGACCTGTTAAGATAACAGATGTTACACGAAAACGACACGAACACGATAAACACGAACCGTTTGCCAGGCCTACTCATATGTCATATGCTAGAGGATGACATTTTTTTTTTGGGGGCCCTAAAAATTTCGGAGCCCTGTGCCACTGCACCTTTTGCACACCCCTAAAGCCGCCTCTGGTTAGCCTCCGTACGTCCATCTCTATCATAGAAATTGTCGTTGTCATCATCATTATCACCATCATCCGAAGGATCATAGTCATCATAATAATCATCATCATCATTTAGCTTGGAAGGATCATAGTAAAGATCCTTGTGGAAGATGCTGGTCTTAGGAAGGATCACATATTTCTGAATTGATGGGTTACATATAGGACTCTTCAAGTTCAAGTGCCAATCTGAGATACAAATTAAACCATTACTTGAACCATGTATCTGGAAATCGTTTTTGATAATTGGTGGGTGTCCAATTTCCAAGCATTCCTCAAATTTATCATAAGAGAAAAGGGACCGGCGTTTGAGTTCACCTTCATTTAGCCTCATGAAGGGCAATTAGAAAATTACGGGCATGGTTTGTGGCATTGCTAGCCAATAAAACCCAATCTTCCGATCAAATTATTCCATGGCTTGCTTACCCGCACAAACCGAATTAGAAGGGACTTTGCAGGCAGTCTTGCTAGGTTGTCCATCGAAATTTCTTCAGACACGCAACGTTTAGCCTTCCAGCTGAGGATGGTCGATACCTAATTTAGCCACCTGAGGTAGACGGGTATGGAGTTTTACAAAAAGGCTCGGCAATCATGTGTGTGGTACCATTCCTTATAAACCAATAGATGCTCATCTCACTAGCCGATGGGGGCTCCATTTTTGGCTCAAATCTAAACCACCAAACTCCCAACATCAATACGTCTAAGATTACCCCTACTGCTCATAGCAATTGGTAGCTTCAGTTTTCTAAATACCTCAATGCCGGTACCGAAAGACACACGATAGTAAGGTTCAGTTACACGTCCATGTCCCATAATCCAATGTGCGACTCCATTGAACATTTCATATCCAAAATATCTATCCATGTCCTTGATCCAACCAGGATTTGCACCAATACTCTTCCAAGAGTTTGTGCTTAAACTATAATTCCTTGTTTTTGGATCTTTCCTTGAGAAGCGACATCATCATCACTACCTTGTAGTCATTAAGCCGTGGGTTGAACCCAAATGCAAGATCATGGCCAGACTCCTCAAGTCGATATACAACATAAAAACCATCATCATCTTCAAGTTCAAGTTCCAATCTGACATACTTCTTAATTGATGGGTTACATATGCATATACGACTCTTCAAGTTCAAGTTCCAATCTGACATACAAACTAAACCATTACATGAACCACGTATCTTAAAATCTTGTGTTCCACAGAGGATGTCCAATTTCCAAGAACTCCTCAAATGTTCCATTACAGAAAACGGAGTAGTGCCGGCGTTCGGATTTACCCCTACAATCGTGGAGGGCAATAAGATAAGTAGGGGCAAGGTCTGTGACATCCTTGTTAAGATGTGTGCCAATAAAATTCGAGCTTCCAAGCCATGGCTTGCTTACACACCTAAACCAAACAAGAGATTTTACGGGTAGTCTTGTTAGGATATTGATCGAAATTTCTTCGGGCAGACAATAGGAAACCTTACATCTTTTTGAGTTAGTCATCCTGAAGAACATTAAAAAGAAACTAAATAATAAAAATGCAAGCATCATAAAGCCCGCAAATATAGCTCTGAGTAAAAAAAAAATAAGAAAAACTTCCCACCGTTGGATGAGTTGGAACGAAAATTTATTTGTCTCAATCAAGTCAATTTATTAGCTACGATTAATTGCCAAAATTTAGCTCCTCAAATCACCACATCTTGAGTGAATCTTTTTCTTTGAGCCTCAAGTTCTAATATTTATTCACCCATTTTTCCAGTGTCTTTTTTCCATGATTACTTGGTCGGTTTTGTGTTTTGACTGATAGTTTTATCCTTTCTGTTGTCCCGTCTGCGAATTTTGAAAAATGACTTGAAAGTTGCTATATAACTAGACTCAAATGGTTCAAGAAGACCAACTTGTTTTTGTCTAGTGGTAGTTGTCTTCATTTTGTTAGAGGAGCCTTTACATTTAACTCACGTAGATGGCGAGGATAACATTTAGTAGTGATGAATTCATACCTAAGTGATGTGGCATACCTTTGTAGTGGGTGTGCTTCCCAGTTGTAAAAATCATTGTATCTTTTTGTTTGTCAAAAGGAAAAGAGAAAAAAAATCGAAGGCAATGTGAAAGGATCCTCTGAATATGAATCCCCAAGCTAATCTTCATTTCACAAACCAGAAGAACTATGTACATTGACACATGAAATTAATCCCCAAGCTAACATTAGTTAGCAATGAAAGTATATTACTAATGGATAAAGCCATTTATCTAAGTCATTACATCGAACAATTTTGCTACTGACAAATTAACGCATGACAAGTTAAACTGGTTCAACCTTGTAAATCCTTGCTTTTGACCTCTTGATCATCTAATACTCCTCAAAATCCAGGGCTTTATATGGAATTCTCAAAACACTGTCATTGCAAAAACCATACTCTTCAGCTGATTTATGCAGCAGCTCCAAGAATTCTGTATGGCGAAGCAACGTGGTATGAACCATGAAACGCTTCATATCACCATCCACACCAACACTCAAACAGACACATACCTTTTGAGTGATAGTTTCATCCTTTCTGTTATTCCGTCTGTGAACTTTAGGAAATGACTTGAAAGTTCCTGTATAACTAGGCTCAAATGGTTCAAGAAAGTTAGCTTGCTTTTGGTCTAGTGGTGTCTTCATTTTGTTAGAGGAGTCCTCACATAGATGGCGAGGATATAACATATAATTCCTATGAATTCACACCTAGATGACATGGCATGCCTTTGTAGTGGGAATGTTTTCCAGTTGTAATCTTTGTAAAAATCATTTTGCTTTTCAAAAGGAAAAGAGAAAAAAAAAAGGCAATGCGGAAGGATCCCTTGAATATTTATCTCCAAGCTAATTTTCATTTCACAAACCAGAACACTGTAAATTGACACATGAATATTAATCCCCAAGCTAACATTAATTAGCAATGAAAATATATTACTAATAGATAAACCATTTATCCAAGTCATTACATCAAACAAACAACTGGTTCAACCTTGTAAATCTTTGCTTTTGACCTTTTGACCATCCAATGCTCCTCAAAATCCTGCGCTTCATATGGAATTCTCAAAACACTCTCATTGCAAAAACCATATTCTTCAGCTGATTTATGCAGCAGCTCCAAGAATTCTGCATGGCGAAGCAACGTGGTGTGAACCATGCAACGCTTCGTATTACCATCCACACCAACACAAACAGGCACATACCCTTTTGGTGTTAAGTAGGAGGGCTTATCAGTCTCTTCACTGCTCGAGCTCCGATTAACTGGCTCAACCTGCGGCTTCTCACCCCCATTAGCAAATAGCAAAGTACTCTCTTCATACCTGGACTTCTGAATTAATGACTACTTCACCTTTTTTTCCCTTGCTTTATTTTTTGGTCGTGACTAGTTCTCCATTTAACTTCAAATTTATAAGATGGTACTTATTACTTCCTAATCCTAGCAGTACAAATTTAAGGCCGTGCGTACTCTGCGTCCTTGCTATGCTATCCTAGTACAATTTACGTCCCTATTAGACGTTGATTAACGATATTTTTAGGGTAATTAACTTGATGATTGCGACATGAATATTATTTAGTATTAAACAAATTGGGGACTGTTGAAGTACATTGTGCCGTGAATACAAAGTTGAAAATTGATTTAGATATATTTTTTTCTTGAATCTGCCACATTAGAATATCTTATTTATTTGGCATCATGGGTTTTACCCGTAACTTGTGAATAATTCAGTAATTAAGATTACTAATTAATTCAACCTTGCCGACCCTCGATCTTGATATTTCGAAAGCTCGCCTAATAATATTTCTAGGTGTCCAATCATGTATAACCATAAGCTGGCATATAAAACAAACATTTGAGTCTGTTTCCTTTAATTTGTTCTTCACATTCACCAAGTACATGCAAGAAGGAACATTATTATTTGTAGTGAATGAAAATCTGCTTTGGACAAACCTTTTATAAAACTTCAACTGTACCTCAAAGTTGTTCAGAAGACTCAAATCTCACCATGATTGCAATAAACAATAATCCAAAACGGCAACATGAAAGCGTGACAAAATTCACACAGAAATAACTTCAATTGTATACTTAGGCATCATAAGGTTTGAAAAATATTGTTACGAGAACAAAAATGGCATCTTGATATCATAAGACTGGAAGGCATAACAACAAGGATCGATGTACAAGAGTTCTTGTTTTAACCAGAAAATCAAGCAGCACAAGGGAAACCGTACTCAGAGTGGGATACTCTTCCACTAAAAAAAAGAAAAAAAAGAAAAAAAAAAGGCTTGTCAGAAGAAAAACATTCGACTCCTAAAGCAGGAGTTCGTCACCTAAGATTTTGGGCAACGGATATCTGTCGACAAAATTCATCGCAAAAAATTTGTCGTTGGACATTTTACCCGACAAACATTATCCATCAGGCAACTACACATTTCCCGACGAACTTGTCGATGAAAATTTCGTTGGCCAAGCCAGCGTTGACCAAAGGAAACAGACAAAAAATTGTTGCCCGACGAAATATTGTTCCTCGGGCAAAATTTAAATTAAAAAATAGGGTTAATCTCTGTTTACTACCTTGAAGTTTCGTGGTTTTCAACATTTGGTACATGAATGTTTTTTTGTCCCAGAGTCATACCTCAAGTCTTAATTTTGGGACAGTTTCATACATCCGTTAAGTTTTCCGTTAGAACTTCTGTTAACTGATGATGTGGCGCCCATGTGGACAATGACTGGGCACCATGTGTCATTAAAAATATTAAAATATTAAAATAATTAATTAAAAAACTATATTTAAAAAAAAAAAACACACACACACACATACAAGAAAAAAAACCCAGAACCTCCTTCATCTTCCCCACCCTCCACCCTCTCCACCCCTCCATCCCTTCATCCACCGACACCCTTCCTTTTCCCTGATACCCACCTCTATCACCAAGCATTTTCTCCTTCCCAAAAAACCCAGCCCCTTCCCTTCCCCCAAAATTCCCTCCCTCCCTTCTCTTCTCTGCAAATCAAAACAACAAAACAGCCCTTGGCGTGGAAATTGAGGATCAGCGTAATGCAGCCGGTCAGATCTCCACAAAAGCACTGGTGGACGGCGGATACGAGGTCTCGAGAATGGAGAGGGAGTGGGCGGTGGTGACGGCGACTTGCTTGACCCAAAACCTCCCTCTTCATCTTTTACCAGAAAACCCTAACAGCTGCATCTTTCATTTCGCAGAAAACCTAATCAATGCCTCTGATTTCCCTTATTTCTTCAAAACCAACAAAAACCCTCAATCTTGGATCTCACAACCATCTTTGATTCTTTACCTTTTTCATCAAATTATAGACATCTAAGCGTCCATTCCTTAAATTCTCGGTCCACATAGTCCAACGGAGCCTCAGATCTGCAATCAAGGCGAGCCGCCGTCATTTAACCCAGGTCGAGGTTGCTACCATGCGCGATTAACGGGGTTCCCTTCGTCTACTTGAAACGCTGCTACCACCAGTGGAATCGGGGGACCCAAACTGCCATCCCCACTCAACTTGAGAGACGCCGGCGCTGAAAACTGGCCGGAGGCATTTCTCTGAAACTGCCGCATATCACCCACTGCCTGGAAGAAACCCACGAAGAAGATAAGACCTTTATATTTTTCTCAAATGGAGGATGGTGGAGTGAGGGGTTCACAATGGTGGTTATGAGGGTTTCACAGAGATGGAGGGGTGGAGGGCATGAAGGGACGTCGGGTGGGGAAGACGAAGGGGGAGTGAGGGAGACGGGGGTTGGTGGTGGTTTGAGTTCAACATTGTCTTTCAGTTTGAATTTTACTGAAACTTTGAAACTAATTGAATTGGGGTTTTCCTTTTGATCTAAAAGAAGTGAACTTTAGGGTTTGGGAGTGGGGGATTGAATTGAAGATTGGGTTTTGGGGATGATTTGATCGGAATATTTTGTTGTTTTGATTTGCAGAGAAAGGGGTTTTGCGTTTTTTCCTTCCCGTTGTTGTTGTTGTTTTTTAAAAAAAAAAACTTTTATTTAATTAATTATTTTAATATTTTTAATGACACGTGGTGCCCAGTCATTGTCCACGTGGGCGCCACATCATCAATTAACGAGAAACTTAATAGGCAGACTAACAGATGTATGAGACTGTCCCAAAATTAACACTTTAGGTATGACTCTGGGATGAAAAAAACTTCATGTACTAAATGTTGAAAACCACGAAACTTGAGAGTAGTAAACAGAGAGTTACCCTAAAAAAAAGCCTTAATTTTTGTCAACAGACAATTCATCGGGCAATCTTTATTTACAAAAAAAAGAAAAAAACAAAAATTTAAATCTTTAACCCGACGATTTATATCATGGGCAACGTTTTTAAAAATTTTAAAAAATATATATTAAAATATTATTAAATTTATTTTTTTATTTTTATTAAGAAAATTTTAGTACATATAACATTTTCTACACTAAAGGGTGGGAAGTAGGTCAAGCCTCACAATGGATTAACTATAATAATTTGGTTCGAATTTGCCTTTGGCAAAAATCGAAACTAAAAGGGAAGATAATATTATTAGACCGTAGTACTACATGACAAATTTATTATATTAATAGCATAGTATGAAACAAATATATTTCATTAATAAAACCAAAATGTTCGTATTGAAATTGAAAAACAAATTTATTCTTGATGGGAAACTGCTTCACTCGTCCAATTGCTTTACCCTAGAAGACGTCCAATTCCAAAATTTATAAATTTTGAAAATAACGGCAGAGCAGTGCCACTTGTCCATCCTATGCTCAAATGCAAGGGTGGATGGGTCAAAGCTTCTTCACGACTTTCAAAAGTCCTGTAGTGGTTGTGCATCACGTACTTCTCCCTGAACTGATCATTCCACAACTCGGTTATGTAGCCTGACGTACCCGACTCTTGCATGTCGATCTCGAAGGTGATCTGAAATAGACAAAAACAAGTGTTAGGTATAAAGATACATTAATTGATTAAGTAATTATCTAGGATAATTACTGAGAGTTCTAGCATTAGCACCTTCTTCTAGGGGTGGGTTCAAAAAACCGAAAACTGAAAAAAACCGAAAACCAAACCGAATCGAAACCGAAAAAACCGAACCGAATTGAAAAAACCGAACCGAACCGAATTCTTTTGGTTCGGTTCGGTTTTAGTGATCTAGAAACCGAACCAAACCGAACCGAACCGAATTAATTAAATTAATTTTTTTATTTAATTATTTGTTTTGGGTATTATTTTCTAAACCTAATTTGTAAGTTAAAATGTGCTAACCCAATGTGTTGCCAAACTTTAAGCTCAAAATATTAAAAAAATGCCTATAAAAACTCTAAACCCTAACCTATTATTTCTCCCCCATATAAGGTTCCGGAACCAAACCTCTTCCCGAAGTACCTACATCCATCTCCATAGCACTGTCTACTTCTGCGCCAGCTTTCTTTTCCAAATCTACTCTCATATAACATGTAACATAATCCATAAACATTTATTTCGGGTAGATTACTTGGGTAATTTGTGATGGAAAAGAATCCAACACACACTAAATAAATCCACCCACGCATTACCTTTACTAATCAAGTTGTCAACATGCAGTTACAAGCAAACAACATTGATCTTTGAACAACATCATACAATTTAACTTTTCTAAGTCATTTGTACGATTTTTGTGTGATTTTTGTGTTGTGAGGTTGTTAGCTTGGACTTTGAAAGACTTGATTGATGATTTTAGTTCAACTTTAAATGTTTATTTTCATTGTCTTTGATTCTAGTTAGAATGTTTATGTTATGATTGTGTTGGATATGTTAAAATTTAAAATTTCAATGTTTTTCATTTTTTGAAAAAAAATAAAAACAAAAAACCGAAACCGAACCGGAAAAAACCGAACCGAAAAAAACCGAACCGAAAAAAACTGAAAAAAAATTGAACCGAACCGAATTAAACCGAACCCACCCCTACCTTCTTCACTTCGAGGGAGATATTCCTCCATCTATTGGTAGTCATGGGGCACCTATTACATATGAGGGCTCTTATCAAGTCATACGGCAACAGAGAAGGGATTTATCGAGCGTTGGTTGCATCAGACGTTTTTGGACCCGAAAAGCTTCACATACTAAGCTTGGACTGAATTAGAATACACTAAGTTGGACTAACTTAGAATAGACTAAGTTGGAATGACTTAATGAAGCGTTTGACATAGTATCGGACTAAAAAGTAGGATAATGAAAAATTTCAAAAATTTGCATAATCAACAGAATAAACCAAATATGTAAGATTAATTTCGATGAATGTAAGATTTGAGTCACTTTGGCAGTTGGTTCAATCACCCCAAAAAAAAACCCCTTACTATTTTGAGTTTTTGTTTGAAATCCAATTGGTTTATCACCCAAAAAACCAAACCAATTGAGAGAATTATTCAACATCTGAATCAGATTTACCCAACAAAGGTGCGTACCCAGCATCTGAATCCATCTCAAATTAGCAAGTATTTGAGCATAAAAATATTCATAAATGAATAAAAAAAATCATATCCTATAAAATAATGCATTAACACAATTTCTAGTTTTCCAGGATACTAACAAGATAAAGCATCGGAATTTAATCCAACCCAACAAAAAGGAAATGGGATTTTAATAAAACAAACGCAAATTACGAGCTGCTTAAGAAGCTAAACTGACAAAACTCGAAAAAATTATAATGACAAAGATTGGCGGCGATCGATCGCTTGGTGAAATAAGGAGTGAAGCGATCGTATACAATCCGCTTTACTTTGAGGGTCATGCTAAGAACGGCTAGCGAAGTGTTTAGTTGTAGCTGTTGAGAATCAATCCCACATTGATGAGAGGAGAGACCTTACATGGCTTATAAGTAAGTTTAGTTACTCATCATATTGCCAATTGGTTTTATCGTGGAACCTCAGCTTTCTTCAGCAGCGAGTCCCTGCTAGTCTCATTAAACTTATCTATGCCCCTAACAAACAAGGGATTATGGTGGGTTAGGACATTAGGATATTTAGGCTCTCTACCCATTAGACCTAACAATTTCTTACACGACCCGTTAACACAATAAATAAAAGACACACAAATAACGGGTTTCAGGTCAACCCGATAACTAATCGGGTCATTATCGGTTCACACGATAAGAATCCGTTAATAACGGATCCTTAACAAGTTTATAGGAGGGTGACACATGGGTAACCCATTTTGACACGTTAAGAAGAAAGTTATTTTGTTGACCTTAATTTTTTAAATTACTAAAAAAAACTTACTATAACATACAATAGTCATAATGTATATGTATATAGTGTATTATTGTATTATTATTCTATATAAATTAAAAATTATTTATTTATTTATTTTTATAGTATACAATAGGCAAAGATTGAAATTAAAAAAAATTAAAACACATGATAAATAAAACTATCAAGTACTTTAAAAATACCACACACATTAAAAAAATTATAATAATTAATTTACAAGTGTGAAAAATGTGAAAAAAAATGTAAACGTTCGTGATTGGATCCTCTATCTTTTGAGGATGAGTACATCGTCCTTTGAATTTTTAAAACCATACAAACCCTCATGAATAGTATTTTTAAGGGAGTTCAAAATAAATAAAATTCAAAATCATTAATGTACAAGTTTGAAAAATGTGAAAGAATATATAAATGCTTGTGATTTTAGGTGATGTTTACATGGTCGTTTAGATTTTTAAAATCATCCAAATCTCATGAATAGTATTTTTTATTTGAATACAAAATTAATAATAATTATTGTAGGAGTGTGAAAAATGTAAAATAAATTGACAACCATTCAAAATGAATCAAACACCATAATCCATAGACCTTAGATTTAAATTTAACCACCGAATGTCATTTACGCTTTATTCTACTTACTGAATTTTATTTTTTAAGATTTTCATTATTTATTGATTTAAAATATATTTTCTTTAACGGGTAACGGGTTGGGTCATATTACCTGATAATATTAATGAGTCAATTTTGGGTCGGGTCATATTACCCATTTACTTTAACGGGTGTTACACGACACGACCGTTAGATATGTCACAAAAAACACAACACGAATATTGGGTCTACTACACACGGGCCATTGGTGGATTAGAGCTTTCCTTTTCAGCCCACCACGTCTTGAATTCTTTCTCTCTGTCTCTATCTCTCTCTCTCTGTTTTTTAGTATCTACACTAAAGGGGTGGGCGAGTAGGCTAAGCCTAACAATGAACTAACCATAATAATGTGGTTCGACACTAAAGAGGTGGGAGAGTGGGTTAAGCCTAACAATGAACTAGTCATAATAATGTAGTTCAAATTTGCATTTGGAGAGAATCAAACTTCAGATCTCTCACTTACAAGTGAAAATGAATATGACTAGACCGTAGTACTAACTTGAATTCACTCTCTTATCCTCTTTAATATATCTCAAAGTAGTAAGGAGTTGCTCTCCTATAAGGTCTTCATTTTGAGGACCTATGAGGTCTATTTTATATGAGCTATTAGATTAATCTTACAGTAAATTAAGCTATCAACTTAAATAATTCTTGTTATGCGGAAACTAAATTCTAATTGATAAAACAAAACAAAAAAAAAAAAAGGAGGAGAAGATTTTACAACATGTCGAATCTCTTCCATCTGCGAAACCTAGCCTCCTCGTTGAATATCTAAGCCCAACAAATCTAGTTGCACAAAACCCTAATAACTTTACACATCAAATTTCATCCAATCCTTTATCAATAATATTCAAATCCATTTAGTTTCAAAGCACCCAAAAAATTAAGATTGTGTGGTTTTAGAGAATGGGATCCCCTTCTTCTTGAACGTGTAAACCATTTCTTGATATGAAATTTTCTAATGATGGTGAAAAAATTGAAACAAGTACACGAAAAGGAAAAAATAAAAAAAACTCAAAGGAGAGAAGGGGAGTGAGTGATCGAGAGAGAGATGGAGAAAGGAAAGTGAGTGGAGGAGAGAGGCGGTAGGGGAGAAAGACGGAAAGTTTTCAAAGAGAATTGTTTTTTAATTTAATCACTTCGTAGAAATATTGTGTTCCACTGTAGTATGAATTATTTAAGTTGATAACTTAATTTACCATAAGATTAATTTGAGGGCTCATATGAAAATGGTAACTTTCTACCATTGGATGAGTTTTACGGGTTGGAATGAAAAGTTATTTATTTAAGAGTAATGCTAGAGAGACTAAATTTGTAAACTAAATTTGCAAATTAAATGATGTGTCACCAATAAGAAATAAGCACGTTTATCACCGTTTAAGTAATAATCCAATCATCAGCTTCTATGTCATTTAGTTTACAAAATTTAGTCTACAAATTTAGGCTCCTCAATTCACCACATTTTTTAGTGAATTTTTTTTAGCCTCCAGTTCTAATATATATTCACCCGATTTTCCAGAGTCCCGTTCCTTTGATTACTCGGTCGGTTTTGTGTTTGGAGTGATAGTTGTATCCTTTCTGTTGTTCCGTCTGCCAACTTTGAGAAATGACTTAAAAAGTTCCTGTATAACTAGGCTCAAATGTTTCAAGAAAATCAACTTACTTTTGGTCTAGTGGTGTCTTCATTTTGTTAGATCGGAGCCCTTATATTTGACTCACATTGATGGCGAGGATAACATATAGTTGTGATGAATTCATACTTTAATTGTTAGGAATGTCGGTACTACAAGATAGAGAATGCTCAAGGTAAAGTAGAAAATTGACACCAAGAATTTATGTGGTTCGGCAATTTATGCCTACGTCTAGGAAACAAGGATCAATCTTCACTATATGAAAAAGATGAATACAACAAGAGTAGTCTTACCAAGCCAAAGACAAGGCTTGATGGATACAAGAAAGTATGACACACACTTTCTATCATTCTAAACTTCACTCACAACGTGTAGTGGAACACTCTCACTCTCACTCTCACTCTCACTCTTGGAGTGGAACTCTAGCTTTGGACTGAATCCTTTGCTACTCACACTTGGTTCTTAATTGGTTACATCACACCCATATTTATAGGTGAGGGCTTGGCATTCTACTAGTTTGTAGTTCCTTCTTCAAACCTCTAGTATAGAAAATTCTAGACTAGCCACATAATTGTAGCTTCTAGATCTTTCCATTTGCAACCAAGGAAGCTAGTACTCTCTAGCTTCTTCCATCAACTTAATAACATGCTAGAATTGTCTAGCATGCTCCAGCCACCTCTTTTGCTTACTAGAATAATCTAGAACATTGATCATGGGCTGGACCATATACCAACATTAATGATGTGGCATACCTTTGTAGTGGGTGTGTTTCCCTGTTGTAAAAATCTTTGTAAACATCATTTTGCTTGTCAAAAGGTAAAGAGAAAAAAGAGGCCATCCGAAAGGATCCTCTGAATATTTATCCCTAAGCTAATTTTAATTTCTTTATTTCACAAACCAGAAGAACAGTAAATTGACACATGAAAAATATTAATCCCCAAGCTAACATTAGTTAGCAATGAACATAGATTACTAATAGATAAAACCATTTATCCAAGTTAATGACATCAAACAGTTTTGCTACTGACAAATTAACCTATGACAAGTTAAACTGGTTCAACCTTGTAAATCCTTGGTTTTAACCTGTTGATCATCCAATACTCCTCAAAATCCTGGGCTTCATATGGAATTCTCAAAACACCGTCGTTGCAAAAACCATACTCTTCAGCTGATTTATGCAGCAGCTCCAGGAATTCTGCATGGCGAAGCAACGTGGTATGAACCATGAAACGCTTCGTATCACCATCCACACCAACACAAACAGGCACATACCCTTTTGGTGTTAAAGGAGGAGGGCTTATCAGTATTTTCGCTGCTCGAGCTCCGATTATCTGGCTGAACCTGCTGCTTCTCACCCCCCTTAGCAAATGGCAAAGTACTCTCTTCATACCTGGAATTCTGAATGACTACTTCACCTTTTTTTCCCTTGGTTTTTTTGGTCGTGATTACTACTCCATTTAACTTCAAATATAATATGGTTCTTGGTACTTCCTATTCCTAGCAGTACAAATTTAAGGCCGTGCGTACTCTGCGTCCTTGCTATCCTATCCTAGTACTATTTACGTCCCCATTAGACGTTGATTAACCATATTTTTGGGGTAATTAACTTGATGATTGCGACATGAATAAGATTTAATTAGTATCAAACAAATTGGTAACTGTTGAAGTACATTGTTCCGTGACTACAAAGTTGAAAATTGATTTAGATATATTTTTATCTTGAATCCGCCAGTTTAGAATATCATATTTATTTGGCATCATGGATTTTACCCACAACTTGTGAATAAGTCAATAAGATGACTAATTAATTCAACCTTGCCGACCCCTCAATCTAGATATTCGAAAGCTCGACTAATAATATTCGTGGTGCATGTATAATTAACCACAAGGTGCATATGAAACAAACAATTGAGTTGTTTCATTATTTGTCCATAGTGAAAAATTGACAAACCATTTATAAAACTTCAAACTGTACATCAAAGTTGTTCACAAGACTTGATTTTCAACACGACTACATAAACAATAATCCAAAAGGACTACACGAAAGCGTGACAAAATCTGCACACAAATAACTTCAACTGTATACTTAGGCATCATAAGGTTTGAAAAATATTGTGATGACAACAAAAATGGCATCTTGATATCATAAAACTGGCAGGCCCAACAACAAAGATCGATGTACAAGAGTTCTTGCTTTAACTAGAAAACACATCAAGCAGCAGAAGGTAACCATACTCGGAGTGGGATACTCTTCATCATCGTAGTATAAATGTGAAGGCACTAATTGTAACTAATAAAGTATTGAAAAAAAAAGTAACTAATAAAGTAAATGGAAAACTAACCAAAACCCCAAAAAAACTTTCCTTTTAGTCACCAGGACAAAACAATTCTATAATACCCAAATTGGGCATGGGAAAGAAGACAAGGGAAAAAGCATTTCAGGGATATCACATGCAAAAACAAAAATTGGGCTCCAGAAGACAGCCATGCAGTAAGCTCACATGCATTTATCAAGACAAGCAAGTTCACATGCAAAGCAAAAATAAGACAAATAAGTTAGACCACATTTCAGAAACAGTACTGACAATTTCAGCAACAGTAAAAGATAATAAGTACCAAGGAGATGTCCATATCATACATTTGTAAAGATTTTAATTTTTTGATCAGAGTATTCTCACTCAGTTTATATAAGAGAAGTTCCCTTCATTGTACAAACACACCTCAACATCGCAACATCTGAACACCCTATACTCACCATATACTCACACCATCCTTCAATCCTCATACACGCAAGCATCCAAAACCTTCTTAGCATCCTTTGTAAACATTTCTTTGTAAACACTTCCTTTGTAAACATTTCTTTGTAAACACTTCTCTTTGTAAACATTATGTATATCAATAAAAGTTCAAGTGTACCGATTCAAGCAATCTCCAAGTCTTAAGTAAGCTTTCTTTTATTTCTTTAGTGTTTTTGTTTAATTAGATTTCTAGTCCAAAACAAGGAAACACTATTGTAGCTATATTATTAACATGCTAAATTGACGATCATACTTTGTTTGAGCACTCTGTTGTAGTTGAATGCTTGCCATAGAAATAACTGGACATTAACCACGGTACCTCTGAGTTTAGCCATTAAGGCCTTATACTTATATTGTGAGTGGCCGTCATGCTGTAACATGTCGAGTTCCATGTGCAAGGTTTTATGTCTAGTTGTTATAATGGCCATCAGACTATTTTAACCGGGGCTGCTTTCTGAATCTGGTATAAGAGCCAAGTTTAACATTGTAATAATATAATTATAATAGTAAAGTACCTTGAGGACGAAAGTCATTAACATAACTGATATCACACTTGTTTATTTTGTATGAACAACAAATATTATTGTCTTTGTAGACTTTGTCAACCATACCCACCAGGTATTTATTGTCCCAGACACCCAACTACAATTAGCATAAAGAGAAGATTAGCATATATATCCAAAAGAATTAGCAGGACTTTGAAAAAGCAGAAGTTTTATCTTGATTATCTTGAACATCCTTTGTTTATTTGTAAATATAATAATATAAAAGTGCAACATAAAGTTTTAGAAGCAAAAAGAGCAACATATCAAGTTTAAGAGACCTTGAGAGAAGAAAGAGAGTTTCTAAGAAATCAGTTAGTCGTAACTCTAGAGAAAGGTAAACTGTAGTTTATGATAGATTATCTTAATTTAGAAATTAGTGAACCTCGGAAAAGAAAAATAACCTTAGACCAAAATAGTTTAGTTTGTTTTTTTTTCCATTGAGAAAGCATAATCATATTTTGTATAGTGAAGAAAATTCAAAAGCCAATAATATTGTAGATCTTATTATTAACCAAGCAGAAAATATAAAATTAGGAAATAATAAGCATAATAATTTATTAAACCAATTGTTAGAGCATTTTCAGAAAAATTCCATAAAAACAATTAGACAAAATCTAGATTATATTACATCTCAGTTAGAAGATAATAATAAAAATATTCAAAAGTTTCCTAGCAAAAGAGAGATAAAAGAGTTTGTTGACCTCATATATAGTAAGCCTAAGCAAGTAGAACTCAAATCATTAGAAATAGTTGAGCAGTTAAAATTAGAAGTTCAAAAAAATTCAATTAGTGCAAAAGGAGTTGAGTGAACAAGTAAATAAGTTGCATAATAAAATAGATAAATTATTAGTTTAATGACCGATTCTAGAACTAGCAGAAAATATATCTAGGCTTTGAAAGAAATTAGTAAGCTAGATAAAGAACCAGTATGTTTAACAAATTTTTCAACACATGTAGCCAGTAGTAATATACCCATTAGGCAAAATAATTTAATTATTCAATTAGTTTTAAGTTTGGCTGAAAATTAGATCAAGTTGAAGAACAAATAGTAGAAATAAACCAAGTTTTAGATAAAGCATCTTCATCACTTCCACCATATTTGTTAGAAAAATTAGAAAATAAACTTTAAGTACAAATAATCATATTATAAGACCTAAGATAAATCATTTTGATAACAGAAAATGGAACTCATTAGGAGAAAAGGAAAAGAAGTAGTTAGAGCTGAAGTTGTTTATTCAAATGAAGAAGAAACACAAGAATTTATTAGAAGAGGATTTGAGAGAACACAGAAAAATAAATATAATTTGTATCAATTAGGTTTATTTGAAAATAGAAGCAGAATTGTAAGTAGCATCAGTCAACATGAAGTTAGCTGTATTGATAAAGAAGTTATACTTAATTTATTTTGTAAAGAGCAGTTACTTATTTGAGAAAATCACATTTCAATCAGATTCACATAAGAACAATATTAATTGGAATAGTAGGATTAACCAGAGCACAAGTAAGCACAAAAGCTTTAGTATACATATATGATGATAGATGAGATAATCACCAACAAGCAGCAATAGCATCAGCTGAAGTAAACTCAAGTTCAAACTTAGTAGTTATATGATGTATTCCAAATTATGTTATGACAATTAATGAATTTAGTAAATATATTAAAGTAAGCATAAGAACAAAAAATTATAATATGAAAGGAGAGTATAAAAATTTGTGTATATTAGCTTAATGTATATTGGTAAAGTGTCTGATAGATATAATCATAAGTTTAATTTAGAATTTCAAAATTTAGTTCAAACATTTGGTAGTAAACATGTAAATATGATAGAAGCAAAACCCGTAGATAATAATTTTTTAGAAGGAACTCAGTGGACATTACCTAATTTACAGGCAGCAATAAATAGACAACCAGATAAAGTATAAATATATGAAACTAGTACAGGTCAAGTAACAATTAGGTTTAGTGATTACAAGCAACTAGAAAAAATAGAAGAGGATGAAAGTGAGATCGAAAATGAGAATATTCATATGGCTTTTAATAATTATTTATATATTAATTTAGTTGAGCAAAATTTTGATCATATTCTAGATAAGCTTATAGAAGATACTGATTATTTAGATGAAGAACAATATTTAGAAAAATATAAAACATATGATTTAGGACTACACAAAATTTCAGATGAAGAGATGAAAAATTTAATTTTAGAAATAGGAGTAGAACATATATTAGGATCAAAAGAATATAATAATTTATTAGAATTGAAGTAGAATGTAATCCAGCAGAAGAAAATAGTACATTAGGAGTAGAAAATCCAGGACACACAGGTAGAACTGATCAACAATGTTTGAGACCAATAAATGAACAATATAAAGAACAAGCTAGAGTAGATTATATGGATGAAAGTATGATGAAACCACTTAGAAAAAATAGGATTTCATATTTGAGAGGATTAGAACAAATTAATATAGCAGGAAATATATTAAATTTAGATAATGTAGATCCACAAGATTGGGAGAGAACAATTGAGAGATGGGAGAAAAGTTGCGTACATGCAGCATTAATGTTAGATTTTAGTAATTCACAAAATATGTTAGACTATTTTGAACATACCTTAGATGGTTTAGTTTTTGATTATTTTCAATCATGGAAAGTTTAAAATCTAGAACAGCATCAGACAGCTAAAACACATTTTAATATTAATGGTTTTGTTACTTTGATTAAACAAGAATTTTTAGATTATAATCGGTTAGATGGCAGAAGCAAACAAGAACAAATAAGAGCAATTAGAAATTTAGAACAATTACAAATTTGTGATTTACTGTATATAGCTGAGTATACTACATATTTCTTTAAATATTTAGGAAGAACAAGTAGAATTAGTGATAGTAATTTATTAGATACTTATATGATAAAAATAAAAGGACCAATGGGTGAAATTTTTTGGAATGAATGGCAAAAACATCCAAAGAAAAATGATATTGCAATAGGATTTAGAGTTTAACATGTATATGATATACTTAGACAAAAGTGTAGTCAAATAAAAGCTAAGTGATAGATTAGGAAACAATTTTACATGGGTTGTAAAAATATAGATTTACCACAACAATATGGTTGTCATAAGAAAAATAAGCATAAGAAAATATACGAAAAGAAATATAAGTCATATAAACCTTACAAACAGCATAAATATTTCAACATAAGACATTCAAGAACATAAAAGAAGAGAAAATATATTACAAAACAATTTAGAAAAAGAAGTGGTAGACCTTGGATTAGAAAATATAAAGCACCAAAAGATAGTTGTAAATGTTATTCATGTGGAGAAGTTGGACACATTAGACCTAAATGCCCAAAATTAGGTAAACATCCGAGAGAAAAAGTACATTTAATGGATTTGTTTAAGTTAGAAGAGGATGAGGATATACAATCAATATATAGTTTAGATGATTTAAGTGATAATGAGAGTATTTATAGTATAGATAGTATTAACATGATAAATTCAGATTCAGAAAATTCAAGTAGCACAAATATTGATTTAGAAGAGTATATGTGTGCATTTATAGAAGAACAATATGAAAAAGAGTATAAATATATAAATTTAGGTTGGCAGAAAAATGCCATAAGTGTAGCAAGTTAGTTGCAAGTAAGTACTATAATACATATTCAATATTATGTGAAAAATGTTATAATAATAGGGTATTAGAAGTTAATTAAGCAAAATCACAAGAAAGTACTGAAATATTAGGAAATACTTTTCATAGTATAGAAAAGCCAAAAAATAGTTCTTTAATTACCATAAATTGTGAAATAGAATTAGCAAAAGAACATAAGATACAAACAACATCTATTATAGATACAGGGAGTATAAAGCGTGTAATAAGAGAAGAACTAGTACTTGAAAAATATAGAAAAAAATTAGCAAAACCAGTGAGAATAACACAGTTTGATGAAATACTAGTTTATTTAACACACTGTATTAATAATGAGTCTATTAAAGTAGAAAAACAACAATTTAATTTACCATTAACATTTGTTTCACCAGTAGGATCATACCCATTCATCTTAGGTTTAAATTTTTTGAAAAGTTTGCAAGGTTTTTTATTTATGAACCCTAACATAACATTTTTCAAAGTAGTACTGTAGAAGCATACAAAAGTATAAGTATAGAAGAATCTAGTAGTCAAGATAGTTATTATTTAGAAAACTCAAAAGAAAATGATGAGCATAATAACATAGAAGAGTTTGATGAAGAAATATTTGAACATGAATATCCGATTTTAGAAGAAGGAACCCGTATAAAAATATTACAGTTAGATAGACCAAAGAGTTTAGAAGAATTGCTACAATTAGCAGAACAAATAAGGATTATAGGAGAAGACCCACAGTTACATTGGAGTAAAAAAAATATTAGCAAAATT
Source organism: Malus domestica (assembly GCF_042453785.1). Taxonomy (NCBI): domain Eukaryota; kingdom Viridiplantae; phylum Streptophyta; class Magnoliopsida; order Rosales; family Rosaceae; genus Malus; species Malus domestica. Next base: position 16,411,576 of record NC_091669.1, on the reverse strand, counting down.
AGATATAATTAACCCAGATTTAACCATTAAAATAGTTGATATGCCTTGTAGTTTATTAGATAAACAAGAGTTTGAGCAGCAAATAAAAGAGTTGTTAAATTTAAAAGTAATTAGATCCTCTAAGTCTAGACATAGATCAACAACATTTATTGTGAGAAAACATTAAGAGCTTAAGAGAGGTAAAGCTAGAATAGTTTATAATTACAAGAGATTAAATAATAATACATATGAAGATAGTTATAAGCTACCAAATAAGGATGAGCTTATAAATAAAATTCCAACGAGTAAATATTTTAGTAAATTTGATTGTAAATCAGGATTTTGGCAAATACGATTGGCAGAAGAATCAATTGAGTGGACAACTTTTACTTGTCCAGAAGAACATTTTGAGTGACTTGTTATGCCATTTGGACTTAAAAATGCTCTATCGATCAAATTTTCAAGAAATATGATAATTTTTGTAGTGTTTATGTAGATGATATTTTGGTGCATAGTAAAAATAGAAATGAACATAGAAAACACTTAGAGATAGTTTTACAAGAATTTATCAATAATGAAATTGTGATTAGCAAAAATAAAATAGCATTAGAAAAGCAAGATATAGAATTTTTAAGAATGTATATCAAGTCAGGTACAATACAATTATAAGATCATATAGCTAAAAATGTTTTAGAATTTCCAGATATGTTAGAAGATAAAAACACTTACAAGCATTTTTAGGATTGTTAAATTATGAAAGAAATTTTATCCCTGATTTAGGAAGAAAAATAGCAGTATTACACAGTAAAACTAGCAAAACTGGACAAAAGTATTTTAATAGTGAAGATATTAAATTTGTTCAAAGTATAAAGGAAGAAATTATTAAACTTAAGCCATTAACATTACAATTAGATGATAGTTACAAAATAGTTGAAACAGATGCTTCATCTTTAGGATAAGCAGGTATACTATACTAGAAAAAGAATAAGGAGTATCCAAAGTCTGACGAACAAATTTGTAGATATTCATCAGGAAAATTTAGTGATGTACCAAGATTACCGTGAATGGATTTATAAATTTTAGGGATAATTAACTCGCTTGAGGCATTTTTTCTTTTACATAATGAAGTATTTACTATTAGAACAGATTGTTAAAATATAGTTTCTCATTATAACAAAATACATGCTAATAAACAGGCAGTCCGAAGATGGGTTAATTTTATTGATTCAATTACAGGAAATGGTTTTAAACCAATTTTTAAACATATAAAAGGTAATGACAATACATTTGTTGATATCTTATCAAGATTAATTTGTTGAACATGAATGGAATATCGTGGATCATCATCCTCAAATGATACAAGACCACAAGGCAGAAGAGCACATTTCAATAGCATAATAATGCACCATGGACCTCCACCATTCGATAGTATCCAAAATAACATAAATAGATCAGCATCACCACCAGTACCAACTTTCAACTTTAATGGCAATATTGTTGAAGGAATCAGAAATCTAACTCTGAGGTATAGGTCAAGAGTACCAGGGCTTTCCGATAGGCAGCAAGTTCTCCTAAATAATCTTTGGAATATCCAAATCAAACAGCTAAACATGAGGTTAGGTCATGAAAAATTAATTAGAGCCTTAGAATAAGAGTTTGATAGTTTTAATTTTAGTATCCATCAAAGCCAGTATCATATTCATTCTCTTTAGCACAACCTTCAAGTCATTTCTAGGGAACATGAGTCATTACTTAGTAAGTTTACCAAAATGAACTAAGAACTCCAATCTCTTAGAATGCAGCAGAATGTAAGTGATACCCTGAAAAGAGAATTGAAAATAGGTTTAGAAGCTGATCAGCATAAGAATAACGAAAAAGAGGTTATTGAATCCATAGAACAAGAGGCTAATGATCCCATAGAAGAAATTAAGATTGGGCTCTTAGAAGAAGACATTGAAATGGAGTAGCATCATTATCTTAGTGACAAAGAAAAACAAGAAAGATATGAAAGTTTTCTTAGGAATATATCTTTAGACTTAATAATAGATGATATCCTATTAAAAGAAATTTCAAAAGCAAAATTACGAATAATGCCACCAGATATGCAAAATGAGATCCTGAGCAGAGCATCACAGTCCATGAAAGAGTTACAATTACAATTACAATGTGCTTTGTATCAGTCCATCTTTGATCCAAAACTAGGGATGAATATTATTACAAAAATGTATCCACCATGTCTTTGTGATAGTACGGAGAATTGTATTTGTAAACCAGAGGTTAGCATGGCTGTGGCTAAGGTTCTAAAAAACGCTAGGCGCTAGTCGGGCGGCAGGATGACGCCTAGCGCCTAGGCGGCTAGGTGGAGTCTAGGTAGGCGGCCTAGGTGGATTTGTACTTTTTAAATAAATTTATAATATAATATATAAATAAGTCAATTTTTATACACACAAAAATCATACTTGTTGAAAAAAAAAATAAAATACAAAACATACAAAATAAATATTTATTATAAAATATAAGTACTGTATAAAATTTTAGAGTTTTTTTTAAGACCATAATTATTATTGGGTCTTATTTTGTTTACATGTTTAAAATTGGGCCTGCTACAAATCTTGAAACAAAGTCCATAAACTTTTAATTAATAAAAAACCTACTAACCTTGGAGAACATAGCCGCACCCACCCCCACATTTCTCTTTATCTCATCTACATAGACTGCCGATTTCTCACTCTTTGTAGCGCTATCTTTCTCCCTCCCGTCCCTCTTCCCAGCAAATCGTCTCTCTCTCCTTCCCTCTCTCTCTTTTCACTCCCTCCCTCTCTCTCTTTCACTTCCTCCTCGTCGCATTTTGTAGGAGATCTAAGGTCCGGGTGCGACTGAAGGTGGAAGGCAATGAGAAAACGGTGACTACAAGCTCGAAATAAGGCAACACAGTGACAAGACCGCCTAGACATCGCCTAGGCCACTTAGGAGCACCTAGGAGCGACCAGGCGGGCGCCTAACACATCCTCGCTTTTTTCCGCCGATTGGCACCTAATCGGAGTGACACCTCTCCGCCTAGCGCCTAGGCTGATTTTTAGAACACTAGCTGTGGCCAAGATTAACATGAGAGATTTTAAACCATGGCATTTTAGTTTTGAGCATCAGAAAAATCATAATGTGGTAGAAGTTACCCCTGCCTTAATATCAAAGTTTGACTATCTTGATAAAATATTCATTAACCATATTTCCCAACTAGAATCATTTCCTAAAAAACTTATGAAAGTAGCAGAAGATTGTCTGGAAAAGTGGAAAGAAATTTGCATAAGTTTTATTAGTAGTCCTCCACATTGGTATGTACATATGCATAAGTAGAAAGCTAGACATAGAGCCATGATTAATGAAGAGTCCTTTAGACTATCCCCTATCTCCTTACATAGGTGGACTCCTTCATGCAAAAATATTCTAAAATTTCAAGGGATCTAAATGTTAGCCTTATATGAGTTTGAAGATTTTAGGTATGATATGATATTAGTAGCCGAAGAAGAAGAAATGTATATTTACAATAAGACAAGGATCAGTCATCAGCCCTATTGGAAGCCTCAAAATTTCAAAGAAGAAATAACAGAAATGTACTACAAGGTGAAAGAAGATAGAGAAAGAGATGCAGAGCTAGTAGAAAGCGATAGCAGTATTGGAACAATTTGACAGAAGAAGAGCTGCATAACATCGACAACATGATGGAAACATGAAGAGCTGTCGGCAAATTAGCATAAGTTGAATAACATAATGTAAAATAGTGTATTTCTAGAAAGAAATGTCAAGATCATTGTGGACCCCGCTAAAATAATAAAATAATGGCATAAGAGTAAATAAAGAAAAGGGCTTGATCCGTCATGGGCTTTTCATACACAAAATGTCATTTTGATTAAGAATGAATAATGCTAGGCTCTTTTCGTTAAAACTCCCTAAAGTAAAACCTCCTAGACATGTAGAAGTAGAAACAAGAAGTTAAATTGAAGAAAACCACATACATATCATGATACAAGTTGAAATGATGGTTTCTAATAATTCAATAATGGAAATAGATATCATGATATGTATCATCTAATGATCAAGTAACAAAAACAGAAGGAAGCTAGAACTAGATCATTCTAATGATCAAGTAAACTAACCTTTCATCATAATTAGTTGCACAGCTATACCATAGATGGTATAAACACCCATAGCAAACCAACTCGAACATAATTCCAGATTTAGTTTCATGCTTGGATTCAAGATTATATAACCAGATATGCATTTTAGTAGTTATAAATAAAGAGAAATACCTAATATTACTAGATCGTAGTTTTAATGACAATTGACTTAGTTGTTGATTTTTTTTATTGGCCTCAACTTTGTAGACATCAAAATTTCGGTGAAATAAATGTTGACCAATAATTAAAATTTCAACACTCACGTGTCACATAAATTTTACACGTAGCGTGTGACTCAAAGAAAAATCGAAATAAATCAAAAAAGTCATCAAATAGGACACGTGTCAACACATGGCAGAAATGATTTATTTCATCTGATTATTTAAATCCAAAGATCAAGTTTTGGAATTCTATAAATAGGAAGCCAAGGCATTCATTTTCATCCACCAATTGACATCACACCAAAACCTTGAAGCTTTGAAACTTTAAAGATCCCAAGCAAATCCCGAAGGATCAAGAAAGCTCTCTTCGTTATTCGTCAGATGCTCCTTCAAGATCAAGCCCCAACGGCCCTTGAAGAACTTCCACCAATTCAAGATCAAGCCTCGACGGCCTTTGAAGAAAGTGTTTATCGTTCATCATCCATTCATCCTAAGATCAAGCCTTAACGACCCTTTGGATCAACAACATCAACAAATCCACACATCTATTCTTCAAGATCAAGCCCAAAAGCCCTTGAAGATATGTTCATCCCCGTTCTTCAAGATCAAGCCCAAAAGCCCTTGAAGATCCATTCATCCATCAACCTTCAAGATCAAGCCCCTAAGGCCCTTGAAGAAACTTCCCTCAACCTTCAAGATTAAACCCTTAAGGCTCCTTGAAGAAACTTCCAACCGTTCATCCAAGATCAAGCCTCGACGACCCATCAACAAAATATCCACAAGTCTACATCTTACAGAGATCGAATTAGAGGATCAAACTATAAAGAGATTATAATCCCAAATCATTAATACAAAATATTATTTTGTACACGTGTTCTTGTCTTGTTTCATCACAGGAAAATTCGTGTTTACAAATTTGGCACGCCTAGTGGGACCATCTCTACTTCTCATCTCTTTCTCCGTTAAGGAATCCGAACACACCTCAAAATCAATGGCATAAATCAAGGAACAAGCCATTCTCGCAACCACCAAGGGAAGGATCTTGAGCACTTCCGGCGCAAACAAACAATCCATTGGCTCCACAACCACTCCTCAACATGCTGTTTCAAAGTTGGTGCCACTAAGGGAGCAAGAGGAACATCAAAGGCACAAGTCCATCATCAACCTAGGGGCACCGAAGCATGTTGCTAAGGCGTAAAAGATAATATCCCAAAATGGCCAACGAGGTTCTTCGTCAGCACCCTAGATGTCTGAAGGAAAGTCACGTCTATTGGTTGCACAAGTCATGACTGTCGGTGTTACTTCCATTGAAGAACAACTAGCTCAAATAAGTGAAGCAATTGCAAGGCTCACAAGGACCGCGGAGGAGAAAGATTTGCAAATCACTACACTCATCAACAGATTGGAGGCATAGCATGACAAAAAAGTTGACCGCGACCTAAAGGTTGATCCACTAAGGAGAGAAACCGACGAAGAAGAAGAGCCTCTGGTGGAGAAAGTCGAGGAGAAGCCAGACCAAGCACCGACACTTATAGGCCCTCTTTCCATACAACATATCCAGGACATGATTCCCAACACCGTCAGAACACAGGTGAGAGGCACTTCACAGAATGCACTGTTGTACTCAAAGCTATACACCAAGAGGATTGATAGCTTGCAGATGCCGACAGGGTACCAACCACCAAAGTTTATGCAGTTTGATGGAAATGGAAACCCAAAGCAACACGTCGCCCATTTCGTCGAGACTTGCAACAACGCGAGAACTGAAGAAGACTACCTCACAAAGAAGTTTGTCCGCTCTCTGAATGGGAATGCATTCAACTGGTACACAGACTTAGAGCTTGAATGCTTCAACAACTGTAAGCAATTGGAGCAGGAATTCCTCAACTGCTTTTATAGCATCCGTTGCACTGTAAGCATGCTGGAGCTCACAAATACAAAGCAGTGGAATGATGAGCCAGTCGTTGACTACATTAACTGATGGCGCAGTCTAAGTCTCGATGCAAAGGCAGACTCTTGGAGACCTCATCGATCGAGATGTGTGTCCAAGGCATGCAATGAGGATTACATTACATCCTTCAAGGCATCAAAGCACGGACTTTCAAAGAGCTAGCCACCTGCGCCCATGACATGGAGTTGAGCATCGCCCATTATGGGAAGAAAGAACCTATCGCTGACTACAAGAACGACAAAGTTTTTGGGCCAAAGGTGGAGAATGCTGCGTGGAAATCCACCAAGGAAGTAATGCCAGTCAACACAGCTCCCGTCAAAATCTCTACACGAGGTAAGGCGATTCAAACCGAAGCTTTTCGTGATCAAGAGATGTGTAAACGCACTTTGAAGGAGCTCGAGGATAAGACTTATCCATTCCCCGACTCTGATGTGGTTGCCATGTTGAAAGACTTGCTTGACAAAAAGGTGATCGACCTACTTGAGTGTAGATGGCCAGAAGAGATGAATCGTACTGACAATCCAAGATATTGTAAATTTCACCGCTTCATCAGTCATCTAACGAAAAAGTGTTTCGTACTGAAAGATCTCATCACGAAGGTGGCTCATAAAGGAATCATTGAGCTAGATCTTGACGATGTGGTGAAGTCAAATAATACCATCGTCACTTCTGGCTCTGTCGACTCAAAATCTTCACCTCAATTGCTGGGGGCATGCTCTAAAACTATGTCAGTCAAGTAGAGTGAAGTTAAAGGATGGACTCGTGTCATTTCGAAGAAACTGCATAAGAAGCATAAGTCTCCTCCACAAGTTCACCAATCGAAAATGGGGCAAAGCAGCTATCATCAACCTCCGAAGCGATGTGAAAATGTTGAGGATGATGAAACTTTGACACAAAGATCATCCATCCCTATCACAATGTGGGATTTCTTCCCCGAAGACTTCATCAATCACTTGGTCAAGACTCCTTGCTATGAGGATTGCAAGGAATGCCTCTCCAAGATCGTTTGACAAATTCACAAGCTCCTCGTTTGCATGAGCCTAAAAGGCGACAACCAAAGCTCCTCATTCGCACGAGCCTAAAAGGCGACAACTAAAACTCCTTGTCCACATGAGCATAAAAGGTAACAACCAAAGCTTTTCGTTTGCATAAGCATAAAAGGCGACAACAAATGCTCTTTGCATGCATGAGTTGAAACTGCAAACGACAACAAATGCTCCTTGCTTGCATGAGCTGAAACTACAACATGGCACCACCAACGCTCCTTGTCCGCACAAGCATAAAAGGCGACAACAAATTGCTCATTGCCTGCACAAGTTGAAATTGCAAAATGGCACAAATTACTCCTTGCCTGCACGAGTTGAAACTGCAAAACGGCACCAAAATGCTCATGGCCCGCAAAAGTATAAATTGCGTACGACGCAAAAAATGGCCTTTGAATTACGTTATGACTTGATCTCTTCTTTGGAGGGGTATGTAGGTAGCTCGAACATTCAATTTCAAGTTTAGTCACATCAAAATAAAAAAAATAAGGGTTTTATTAAAGGTTTGACTAATTAAAGTCAATTTTATTACAAAGGCAACAATTTCTTTGTACAAACAAAAACAAAACAAAAAAAACAAAAAACAATATATATATATATATATATATATTAAAGTGGGGTCTTTCTCCACTTTAAATGTCGTCCCCAAACCAAGGTGGATGAAATTAGTCCTAAATCCAGTTGGTGCAGCAATCAGGACAAATCCGTTTATTGGGTCTGAATTTGTGAGGCAGCTTGTCAAACTCCAAACAAGAACCGACTACCTTTCTAAGGTCCAGGACCCGGCCCATGCCTAATCCTGGGTCAAGTCCAACGTCCAGGCCCATCACAGCCATGCCAGAGAAAGCTTTTGAGAGTAGGTGTGTAAAGAGATTTACACTATCTCTGACATAGCAAGGAAGCTCGACCTCTACGACTCCAAGCAAGTCATCCGATGAGTCGCTGAGCTTTGCCATCTATGTGACATCCAGTTTGACTCTTCCATAATCGGCGTCGGTGAGGTTCTATGATTTGCATAGAAATCACAGCCACAAGATCTGGGTTTCGGAGCAGGCCCACGGATGCTCTTTCTCCACAGATTCCTGGAGCTCTGGTATTCTTGGCGCCACCAACTTCTATCTCCACAGCCCATCTTCTTCATTCTCCTCTCTGCCATCTCAGTCGACTGCAACAAGTAAAGGTAGACTTTCTTGTTTCGCTCGTTATCACGCTTGTCGTCGGAAGAAGCCATAAATAGTGGTAGGCATCATCAGCATTGTTGCTGCGCATCCCTAAACTGCTAGAACATGCCCCATACCTCCTGCGTGCACCACAACTTGACTTGGGCTTCGACTTACGAATCTAGTAATGGCAGTCTTTCATCTGCGACACCTCTTCCCTCTCGGCACCAACCTTTCCGCTAGCTTCAGCTCCGGCGAGACCAAGTCTGAGCACCGGTGGTTCGTCGACGTACAATGAGGTGCAGCTTTCGAAGTCCCAAGGCTTGAAGCGGGTCAAAGTCTTCGACTCTGACCCGGTTGTGCTCCAGGCCCTAGTTGCATCCGACATCAAGGTCACCGTCAGCCTCATTCTCTGCTCTACTCCATTTTTCAATTGCCGAAACTATTCTCCACCATTACATCGACAACTCTCCCACCATGCGTCATCTCCACTTTTAATCGCAGCCAGATCTTCGATAGTTTCTTGGTTGAGATACTCAGCTCTGAAAGTGTCCGAGGATTGATGTCTTAGGCTTGGGTTTGAAGGCTGGTGTGCTTTTGTTGTTGGCTATGAATGTGATTAACCGACACTTTGCATCCCTCTCTCTACCTTGCTTCTATGCCGTGGAACTTGGATTGCATCCCTCTCCTCCTCGCCACTGCCAATAACATCGAGCTCGTCACTTTGGCCACCATGATCAAAATTGGCGAAGAACTTCAATAACCGCTGTCAAATGACTAGCTGGTCGTGAAGCTCGATGCCTTGCACCACCTCAAGCTTGTCATTTTGGCCACCATGATCAAAATCAGCAAAGAGCTTCAATGATTGTTGTCAAACGACTAGCTGGCTGTGAAGCTCGACGCCTTACACTCTGCTTCAAGCTCTAGCTGCTTCTGTACCTCCGCCATGGTTGTTGCCTTTGAATGTGATTAACAAAACAAAAGTTTGTCAACTCACTCATACTTGCATCCTTGCTCCGTGCCTAGCTTCCCACTGCTCCAAGCTCCTCTGCATTTCTCTCTGCACCATGTGGGGATATATAGAATGGAAAGGGAAAGTGTTGGTTGAAAAAAAAAAGAAAATAAAAAAAAAAAATATAAAGGCTTCAGGAATGGTGCACGACACCATGTGAAAGGTTCTAAGTGGAATTAAGCCGCATGACAAAGGCACATGTTCAAAAGTGACCCATCAAGAGATTTGACGTGAGTTCCTGCATGCCAATTCAAAGGTGGAGCTCACATTTTTCTAAAGAGGAATGATATCCTATGAAAATTGATGTGATATAAACTAGCACTCAAATTAAACCCTCTTATTGACAATTGTAGTAAAGATGTAAGTAGGGATCGTTCTAGGTGGGGGATTAGGAGGGATTGCTAATTTACTTAAAACTGACTCAAAAACACAAAATTAGGCTTGAAAACACTTAACTAGACTCAAAGAACTCGAAACAAACTAAAGAGACTCAAAACAGCACAAAATAATCAAAAATAGACTCTAACTAGACACTAAAGGGTGATTTGGACGAAAATTGATTTTAACTTGACTCAAAACACTTAAAAACACAAGTTTGGACAGATTCTAACTAATTTGACACAACAAAGTAAAGGGGATTGGGGTTTTGACGAATTTAAAGTAAAGACAAGTAGGTTAAAGACTTAAACAAGTTTGCATGAAATTGGGAGAAATTATGGGTGATTGGCTAGCTAGAGGGTTCTTTTCCACACATGACACACTTGCATACAAATGATTTCCAGTTGTTTTTCCAATAAACCATGAACCTCAACGCCCCAGATTAATCGTGAACAACACTAATTAGCCCTCAGATTTCCTTTAAGTCATTGAATTGGATGGATAATGTTGGAAATGTGCCCTAAAACCAATCATATGATGATACTTTACGGACATTTCACATGTTAAACTAATCTAGTTTAATATCAAGGGCATAGATTATTGTTTTAAGCCGTCTCATATAAATGTTATATGCTTAAACGATGAGTCCAAGGAATATGTAATTAGGAGAATGTAATTTAAAGAAGTTAGATTCATGAGACCATTCTCTTTCGTATACATATCCTAAACGTTCCTGATCATAGGATTGCCAATTGGGCATTGACAGTCCGTTAAGATCAGTATGTGCTATGTCTTCTCTTAGTGAGAGTGACTGGTCTCAAGTCATTGGTGTGACTGACACCAAGACAAGTATGTAAGTGCTCAATAAGGAATGAGTTCACTGAACACGATCAACGAAGAGTTCTTATACTCATGTCACATGAGAACTCATGGTTGGGATAATGCAAAGTAGTCCTTTGACCTGAGGCATCATAGTTGTCTTATGGTTAGGTCCTTGATCTTTGATCATGTCAAAGTCACTCCATTCGCGGGTGTCCACGGCATAGTTGGGGTTAAGCCACTTAGCCATGAAGGCAAGTGAATGCGCAACAAGGGATCTCTAACCTTCGAACCGTTTGAGGGAGAATACTCTATGATATGATTAAGAATCTCTGGCCAGAGTATGAATGAGATTTAGGAAGTCATTCCAAATCACATTCAAGGTAATCATATAAGTAAATGAATCACATTGGATAGTAGACATGAATAAACTATCAAACCAAACAATGTGGTCAAGAGTATTGTATTAGAGAAAGACCGTATTGCATTGTAATCCTAAACTGAATAGGTTCTCCACCTCTTCTGATTAGCTTGGGTAACCATGACATACTGCTAGGTGTCACTCATGGTTTGTGGAAGCCCTAAACGTGTGTAAACACTAAAGGGAGAATTAAAAGTAAGTTTCAATTCACAATCGATTTGAAAGAGTTCTAATCGCCCACTGCCTCGCTAAAAGGAACCTAATGGATCGTACACCGTGTAAGGTAGAGATTGAAGAAACAACGGAGATGAGTAAGGATAATTAAATGGTTTAATTATTTATGGCAATGATTAATTAATATGTTAATTAATCAAACGAATAAAGTTCATTAAAGACCTCGGGTTAGTTTTGGGCCTCAAGGCCCAATGGGCTTCGAACGTCAAGCCTATTGACTTAAGTTGTATGACAACTTAATGACTAATAATTCATAAAGGCCCAAATAGCCCAATAAAACCCTATGGCCGGCCATATAGATAAAGGAGTGGGTTTTGGACTTATTACAAGTTTGCAACTCCAATGAAGGTAGATATAAATATGACTTTATAGCTATTTCTTCATTAGGGTTTCTTTTGGAGAAAAGATGAGAACACAAACTCTATTTTCTCTCTAAGAGGCCAGCCACCCTAGAGGAACATAGCTAGCAATCTTACTTCCTCTAGGTCACTCATTTCTTCGTCAATCTTTCCTTGGTGTGGAGACTTAGAGGTTCTCAACTTTGAGAACTTGGAGAAACCAATTCTTCCATCAAAATCCATGGAGCTAAGAAGCAGGGAATGAAGGCCCTATCTCTTGGGTGATTATCCTTTGCTTTTGCAAAGAGGAATCAACAAAGGTATAATTTCTCAACTCACTTTGTTTTGAGTTGAGTCTTGGTTCACCTAACTACTAGGCTTTGAATTTCATGGGTAATGTTTTGTTTTGAGTGCATGCAAGCATGATTCCGCCTTTAATTGTTAATTGCATGTTATAGATGTTGCTCAAATGAACATTTTTTTCACAAAATTCCCTTCAGATAACGCATCGGCAACCAAATTATTCTTCAATAGCTCCCTACATGAACAACATAATAGAGATACAATCAAAGATCATTAAGCTTTGGGAAAATCATAAGCATTGACAAGGCATTCGTAACTATGAACAGCATGATACTCATGCCAGGAATTTACTTAACACGATTGTGACTAGCAACCTCCATTATTTATGAATATAAGTTCATAACAATTAGGTGAAACTCCCTTATATTCTAGCATCAAATTCATGCATGCAAACTAAGTATGCATCCTTAATCAACAAACAAGAATAAGTTCTAAATCAAACAGTTGAGTAAATTGCATTCAAGATTTATGAAATCATAACTGGAAGTAATCAATTCATATTGCAAATATGTTCATGGCTTTGAATTTTCCTCTAGCTAAAATGAGTTTAGCTCCTCATGTTCGCAAAACAAAGATATTTAAACTTAAACATTGAAAACAAAAGATGGATTACACCTAAGAGTGTTCCAGCAATCCAAGCTTGAATGGCAAGCACGTCCAAAGGTCCTCCTTCTTCTTCTTTGTTGCAGCACAAGGTGTGGGTGAAGGTTTGAGTGATGAATTATATGAAAGAATGGTTGAAAGTATGAATAGTAGTGAATGGATGATCCTAAAGGCTGCGGCAAGGCTTAATATATATAGGGAAAGATAGTTAAAACCCTAATAATTTTTGGGGACAGATTTGTACACCAAATCCTTAAAGAAAAAGGGTAATTAAATGTCAAAATCCAAGAGGAAAAGGGTAAGAAGGGTGCGGCAAGGAAAAGAAAAGGGGAAAGGCCTTTGCCTTGCACGACAAGGGAAAGGGAAAGGGAAAGGGAAAGGTGGTGCGGCAACCTTCTTTGACTGGGATTGTCCTACTAGAATCATGTAATTAAGCGTCCTAATATATTTAGGGCTCCTCCTTGCAGCTAGAAATTAGGTGGTGAAGGATTAGGAAAGGATTTAGGACAAAATAAGGTAACTTGGTTAATATTCCTTCTTTATTGCTGGGCTCTTTGATTTCTTTTGTCTTGAATTTATTTCCTTCATTTCTTTGCTCATTCCTAGCCTCCTTTGAACTTCGAATTCGTCCATCCACCTTGCTCCAAGCATGTGCTATTCATTCCAAGCCCAAAACTGCTCCAAAATGCTTCAAATTGCACTTTCTTGCTACTTTAGCCCTTTGGACCTACAAACACACGAAAATAGCTTAAAATACTAAAATAACTAGGAACTAACAACATAAATGCATGAAAATAAGCTAACTAAGTCACATAAATATGCTCCTATCACAAATTTAGGCACCCACTGAGAAATCTAGCTATGCCATCTTTAAGCCATTCACAAGTGCATGCTACCATTGGAAAGTCAAAAAAGAAATAAAAAATGAAGGATGATGGCAACGAAATAATTAAGAAGTAGAAATAAAAAGGGAGAGGATGGTGCATCAGGCACCATCTAAAAAAAGAAGAAGAAGGAAGTACCATATTTTAGTGAAATATATGCTATATGGTATTTAGCACAATACACTGAATCAAATGAAGCATGGCTATTGATATCTCTGAAAAGAAATTGTTACAAATATTTACAAAATAAAAAAGAGAGAAAAAAAGAAGAAAAAGAAAAAAAAGAGGGAGCCCTCACAAAGGTTGCTCACGTGAAGCCTCACTACACAGCGGAACCTTAGAAGGGGGAGGCATTCAAGATAGATTATTCGGAGCCTCAACACTTGGTCAAATTGCAGATGGCGAAGGTAAAAGGTGCTTCTGGAAGAAAGACACAAACCTCTGATGGTCACTTTGAATCCGACCTTTAGATTCTTGTAGCTGGTCAAGCTTTCTCTTCATGCTCGTTGAATAATTATTTGCAAGCATGTGTAACTCTCTATTCTCGCACTTGAGCCATCTGATCTCTTATCTAAGATTGACCACCTCGGCTATCAATGATTTAACTTGGTGAGTTCGAGCTAGTAGGCGTTGGCCTATGTTGGACATAGAGCCCGCACACTAAACATTGAAAGCTTGAGAGTCCTGAAGAACCAACTCATCAGAACGCCTTGAAAGTAGCCTATTATCTCTAGGAGTGAGAAGGTTCCTAGTTACAACCGTAGCAGTTGTTGCATCCCTCATCATGGAGTCTTCAACTGTAAGAGGGCCATTAAAAGATAAGAAGGATGGGCACCATATATTACCCTGATGCGGCACGCCTGTATCGCTCATGAGACTTAAATCTAAGGAAATGTTAGACGGGTAGGCCATTTTCAAAAATGGTAAAAGAAAAGGGTTGGATGGAGTAACAATTTTCTCGAGCAGGCAATCTTCAAAGTGTGCATGTTGGATGTGATCGATACCTCTATAAAAGGAGAGGCAGCTCACCTACCAGTTTAAAAAATCGAAGAGACACCACTCTCTGAATTTTAAAAGCTGGATTTTCCTGCGTAAAGTCCGTTAACACTTGTCAGACGCAATCTCAGCTTGTTGGATAACATGTGCAACTTTGTCAAGGATCTCTGACAGAGTTGAAAACGTGTGAAATTCACTATTCCAACTACCACACTTTTGCCGACAAGCATGGGTAATAAGGCCATATCCGCACCGCTACCTACTATTAGGAAATCCTTATATATGTCGACCTTCATCCTCCATGGCAAGGCACACATCCAAAACACCTGACTCTTCTTCCTTGCCAAGAATACATCTGCAACCAAACCTCTCAACATACTCAGTTTTCTTCCTCCCTGAAAATACCTCTTCAACCAGGCCACACCAAAGTAAAAGTATCTCATATCATTAGGGTTGAAAGCAAGAATATCTCATAGCATACTTTATCCCTATCCTTTTCTTTGTTCTTGTTCTTCCCTGCAAGACAAGAAGAAAGAGAGCAATCAGTCAATACTTGGAATCAACTTTCCAATTTGGAACCGACTGCCTGGAACCTTTTCCCTGATTGCTTACCTAGCACTGCTATCAAATACTCATCTTCAAATGTTGATGCACTTCCAAAGAAGATACCAGATGCCTAGAGAACAGATGAGGCAAGTGAAAATGATACATCGAAGCATGTGGGGATACAAGCACAACAAATTTATGTGTTGATTCATCAGCTACTTCTTCAAAAGAAAAAGTATCTCATATCATCAGGGTTGAAAGCAAAGGTATCTCATATCATGCTTTTCCCCTGTCTTTTCCTTTGCCCTTGCTTTTCCCTGCAAGACAAGGAGAAAGAAAGCAATTAGTTAGAACCCGAAATCAAACTTCCGATTTGGAACTGATTGCCCGGAACCTTTGCCTGGTTGCTTACCTAGCATTGCTCTCGAGTGCTCGTCTTCAACTGTTGCTGCCAAGCATGAATGAATCACCAAGAAGTGATGCTTTGCAGGACCATTTAAATGCAAAAGGTTGCGCACCACTTCTGCTATGCAAAAGAAACAAGCAGAGAAAAATACGGCATGATGATCTGGAACAAATCACTATAAGCACGACGCTCTTCCCTGCATGACTTCATAATCCAGATGGAGGAGTCTAAGTTAAATCCAAGCCCAGCGTCATCGGTCTAATCAAAGAGCTTGAGAAGCTTCAACAACCTTTCACTGGTATCGTCGCCAAAGAGCAAAGCCTCACTGTGCAACGTCGTCAAATCACCCATGCTTATTCAAAAGCAAAAATATCTTATATCATGCTTTCTCCCTGTCCTTTTCTTTGTCCTTGTTCTTACTTGCAGGACAATAAGAAAGAGAGCAATCAGTCATCATTTGGAATCAAGCTTCCAGTTAGGAACCGACTGTTTGGAATCCCTTCCCTAATTGCTTACTTAGCATTGCTCTCGAGTACTTATCCACATCTGCCTAGAGAACAAATAAGAAGAATAACAACGAAACATCAAGCTTGTGGATAATCAACAAATGCAATAACTGCACGTGCTGATTCATCCCTAACAAAGCCGAATCTCACTTGCCAAATGAAACCGCTCGTGGTCCCATTTAAATTCAAGATCAAGCCTCGATGGCCCTTGAAGAAATCACAAGTTCGATTCAAGATCAAGTGTCCACCACCCTTGAATCAAATTCAGCTCTATATAAAATGAGTAAATTCAGACATTTGGTGCAAGTTTGGCAGAAGAAACCCCCATCCCAGTTCAAGAATAAGCCTGTGGAAAGTCAACAATTGGAGGAAACCAGAAAATCCTCCTACCCAGTTCAAGATCAAAGCTATGGAAACTCAACAAGCGCAACAAAATACATGCCGATTCATCCACTACCAAAGCCAAAGATCAACTACCACGTGACGCTCATTGTGGTCCAATTCCATTCAAGATCAAGCCTCGACGACCTTTGAAGAAATTTAAAACAAAATTTAAGAACGGCACTTGAAGAAAACTCCAGCCCAATTCAAGATCAAGCCCTGAAGGTCTTTGAAGAAATTTCAAGACCAATTCAAGATCAAGCCTCGACGGCCCTTGAATCGACATCTACATTAAGGGACTTCAGAATGCATCTTTTACACGTGACAAGCACATGTATATGATGTGCCTTGAAGTGGGGGCATTTGTAGATATTGAAATTTTAGTGAAATAAATGTTGACCAATAATTAAAATTTCAACACTCACGTGTCACATAAATTTTACACGTAGCGTGTGACTCAACGAAAAATCGAAATAAATAAGAAAAGTCATCAAATAGGACACGTGTCAACACCTGGTAGAAATGATTTATTTCATCTGATTATTTAAATCCAAAAATTAAGTTTTGGAATTCTATAATAGGAGGCCAAGGCATTCATTTCCATCCACCAATTGACATCACACCAAAACCTTGAAGCTTTGAAACTCTAAAGCTCCCAAGCAAATCCCAAAGGATCAAGAAAGCTCTCTTCGTTCTTCTTCAGATCCTCTTTCAAGATCAAGCCTTAACGGCCCTTGAAGAACTTCCACCAATTCAAGATCAAGCCCCGACGGCCCTTGAAGAAAGTGTTCATCGTTCATCATCCGTTCATCCTAAGATCAAGCCCCAACGGCCATTTGGATCAACAACATCAACAAATCCACACATCCATTCTTCAAGATCAAGCCCAAAAGCCTTTGAAGATCCATTCATCGATCAGCCTTCAAGATCAAGCCTTGAAGGCCCTTGAAGAAACTTCCCTCAACCTTCAAGATTAAGCCCTTAAGGCCCCTTGAAGAAACTTCCAACCTTTCATCCAAGATCAAGCCTCGACGGCCCTTGGATTAATAAAATATCCACAAATCTACATCTTATGGAGATCGAATCAAAGGATCAAACTGTAAAGAGATTGTAACCCCAAATCATTAATACAAAATATTATTTTGTACACGTGTTCTTGTCTCGTTTCATTGTAGGAAAATTCGTGTTTACAAACTCATCCCACATTCTAAAGCCTACAATCTCAGGTTAATCGTACAACCCGCAAATGACCTATACTATAGTGGTAGAGGGGAGTGTTGCCTTTGCACCACGGTGTATGTTCGAATCTCGTCGGTTTTCCAATTTAACATCTAATCTAACAAATCTATCATTTAAAAAAAAACTAGGGATCGACAAGTCCTAAAAAGATAGTAAGCTAGGGATCGACTCGTTTCCCAACTTGATCGTTAAATGAGCTTAATGACACGTCATGCTCTTGAGTTTGACTATTAGTGTTGTGTGGTGGTGGTGTGGTTGATGATTGTGACGAAAAGAAATAGTTTTGGGATAATTTTATTTAGTAATAGGCTCACTTTGTAATAAAGTAAGAGTGCCATTATACCCACCTTATTGTCTTATTATCACATCCACCTATTTATGAAAGTTTTAATGATAAGTTTATTTTATTGCAAAATTACGTAGAAGGACATAAGAAAAATGCAAAGAAAGTGTTTTTGTTTGGGAATTGAAATGACGTAGGCAGCCCCTACTACTATGAATAACTTCTTGGGTGACGAAGGGGGGAAGTGTCGCGCAAAGATAAAAACCGTTGTCAGAAACATTGGGCGGCGAAGAGAGCATCGCACAAAGCTCATGATGTCAAGCATTGCATGACGGCGGGATATTGTTTGTCGCGCAAAATGAAGATTGTGCGACGAAACTAGTGGTCGTTGAGCATATCGAGCGACGAAACTGGGGTTTAACCCCCAAACTCTTGCGCAACGGACATTCGGGTTCGATCCACAAACTCTTGCATGACGGACATACAGGTTCGACCCACAAACTCTTGCGTGACAAATATAGAGGTCGTCGTAGTATGATCTTAAAATTAGTTTTTAAAAATAATTTATTATTTATTTTTAAATTAGGGTTTTAAATAATATATTATTTAATTTTTTTTGTTTATTTTAAAATTAGTTTATTTTTAAATGAATTTAATGAAATAAAAAATAGAAAATGTAAAGAAGAATATTGAATTAAAAAATTATTGTAAATGTACATAGAATGGAAAAAAGTATTTTTATATTTGAAAGCAATTAAAAAAAAAAAACTAAAAAAAGTAGCCCTCGACGTCACAATCGCCGGCTGGTGGTGTTGTTGTTGTGTCGGGGGGTTGAGAGGTTGTAGCTGCTGCGGCGGGGGGCTAGGAGTGCTCGACGTATTTGGTTCATCAAATTGTTTTGGGCCTCAATTTGAGACTGCTGTGCCGCAATCTACTCCTTCAGGCCTGGTACTTTAGATGCTTGTGTTTGGACCTCTTCAGTTCTCTGCCTAAAGGATGAGGCAGACAGGTCCTGAAGGTGGGCTTTCCCAAGCCCAAGTGAACATTTCCATGTTGACGATCCAGGGTCGAATCAAGTGTGTCTGTTATGATCTGAAACCCAGCATTCTCAGGGGGAAACACCTCATTGATCGGGGTCTCTCGGGGAAGCTGGGAAGCCATCTCCTCCATAACGGTTTGGCCCTTCTCCACCATGGTGGGCTAGAAAAATGAAAAAAAAAAACAAATTAATTTGAATACACATGTAATTAATATTAATACTAATTGAATATTAAAAAATTTAAATAACTTACATGAAGTTGCTCCGTCAGCTCATCCCTGGGCTGAACGTACACCTCTTTGAACATGTCAATTTCAAGAAACTTTGACCCCCCTGAAAAAATTTAAAAAGTGTTAACATAGATTACCAAATGTGTAATAAAGAGTAAAAAGATTGAAAACTTAAAATAAATATACGGTTACCTAGCGTCGCTCCTCCAACCTATAAGAGAAGCGCCGTGAGCCAGATCGGTGAAGAAGCTTCTTCTTCGACTGATTGATCGAGTTTACCTTCACTTTTTTTTTTGTGGAATTAAAAAAAACATATTATTGAAATATATATTATATGTACCAGGTATTTCTCATCTTGAAAATGGTCGCATAGCCACTCTCATTCATCCTGATGGTCCACCAACTCTATAGGGCACCAAACTTCTAGAGCGACATCCGGACCGTCATATAGCTCATAATGCTTGTGGAGGTCGTTCTTCCATTGAGTGAACCTACCGGAGCAAAGGTCGTTGATGTATTGCAGTTGATTGGCATCGAGCTTGGAGAGCTCATAGTGATGCTGCAAAACTCAGCAAATAAATAGTAGTTAAAATTTATAATTTTTGTATACTTTAATAAAAATTTAGTATTTGAAGTTGAAATTACTTACCGATAATTCATAAAAAACGGCATCCTTGGCTTCTTGTGGGACAACTCTCCATGACTCCCACCTAAGGGGGCAATGGTTGCTGATAATCCACCCAACGTTGGTGGCCAACGCACTATGCTGCTCCTTTGTTGCAGCCGCACGATGTTGAGGATCCCACCTAATGGTGATCTTCTTGGTCGTGGTGCGAGTGGTCTGTGCCGTCTTAAGGAGTCTGCAGGGCCCCTGGTTTTTTTTTTTTTTTTTTTTTTTTTTTTGACCTACCAAATAAACAAAGTAAACATTAGACAAATTCTAGTCTGTACCAAAAATTCGACAGAACCTCCCCTAAACTATAACTTTTCCTAAAACCTGCAGACAATATAACAATAAAAACAACACATCCATCCAACAATTCAAACAGTTTATACCATTTGGGGACATTAAAACAAAATTTACATCTTGTTGATATGACTTCAATTTACTCGTGCTACTTAACTAGCTAGCATGCATGTTATTCTCTGCGAAAAAAGGATCATTTCATTGTTGACAAAGAAAGACGTAAAGCAGGTTGATTGCTATTTAGCTTAGCATATTTAGAAGAATATAACAATCTTTTGTAGCTACATATCAAATTGTTCAAACCAATAAAATCCACACGAATTTTGCTCTGTAAAATTAGTTGGACAAAGGGTTATATGTGTGTGCGCGTGCATGGGACTAACAGTTGAAAATAATACAAATACACTAGTTGCAAGATAGCTTAAGGCTGGAAAAAATTTGTATCCATTAATGGAGATTATTCTGAATTATTGTTTGTAGTCAATTTGCAAGCCAAAACTTGAGAAAATATTACAAACCACATGTGCCACTCGTATATTTGTAAGGAACATATCATTATGGCTATGAATAAAGATGGAACCAGAAGCAAGCTTATCAATGGACAGAGCAAGCTTACATGTTTGGGACCCCTTTCCATGGGCAGAGGAGGCCTCACTAGATGGTTGAGCCTCTTCAGAACTCCGGGGTTGTCGATGAGTCCGTCGGGCACTTACGATAGGATGCATCATTGAAGAAGTCAATGATGTAGGAGCCGTAGACACCGTTGGCCCTAAAGGAGTGACCTGAGGGGCACCCGTCGTGCCCATATCAAGTGTGGAGGTGGCACCAGCATTACCTATTGGAGAAGGTGTCTGACTGACCCTACTAGCTACCTGTCAGCTTGATATTAAGTTCGACATCTACAAAAATAATCATGAATCTATTTAGTTGGACATCTTATTATATGCATTTCATTTCACATATATAAGGTGAATCAAAACATGAGATAGGAATAAAATTGAGTATTGCAAGGAACATGTTTTTTCATAAAAACAAACAAACAAATTGACCCATCTACAATAATCTTGAAATGCATTCCATTACAAAGTTAAAACCAACATATTATCAAATCAATAATCTTCAAACACTTTTGGGCATACGACATTTTTATGCACTAAAGAATATCACTTATATATAGATGCGATGAAGAACTCAGAGAAAGAGAAAATGGAAGAATCTTGCAATCTTTCTAAAAAATCTCAAAGTTGGTTACAAAGAATATTCCCACCACTATTTATACTAGATACAAAGCTTAATGACTAAGTTATCCTTATAACTACCCAACTCACTAGATTATGACAAATGTAATACATCGACCAATGACCCATGTCATCATTTAAAACCATCCATATCACTCAATCCCTTGGTGCGAATTCGAATAAAAATAAATGGAAAGAGTATGAGGACATGAACTTATATATCATTTATTTGATTAAGGGGCTAAGAATGAAATTATGAAATTAAGTGTTGAACCCTCAACCATGAGCAAATTACATTTGTGAGGAGGAAGATGCTATTTAGCCCAAGAAGTAATAACCATTAGAGATTCTAAATTTAAATCGCTGCAATTGACAATCATACGATTAAAAAATTGGATTTTATCCCTTATGCATGTATAGCCAATATGAAATTTAAAGGTATCAGAGAATCCGAATAACCAGTAAAGGAACATCTGATATGGATTTTAGGTAGCTGATCACAAGGCATATCTTATTAACTTCTTTACGTATATATATGTTATGCTAACAAGATCCAAGTTAGGTAAATGTGTATTGGAGCACTAAATATATTAATGGTTATCTACATGTACAAACTATGGATTTTGAAAGATAACTATGAGAAGAAACTAACAAAAACTCTATGTGATGAGGTTTCTTTTCAGTGCAGGAGTGTGCTAGGAACCTGAAGACTTATTTGAATGCTTCTTCCCATGTTGTGTATCCTGAGAGCACTACTTGGACATATACAGTGTCTTCTTTATAAGTTTCCCTATTTATACTCCACCAAACCACCAAACAGAAAAACCAAAAAAGCACAATTTCACAAGGTCATCAATATCTTGTTCTATAAATTCAACAAGGCAACACCATTTGTTAAATAAATATCAGGATCAGAACTTGACATGAACAAATATAAAAGTTGTTAAAAACAATGTGATGAATAAACTATGAGCAATTAGCTCTAGAAGGATAACATATAGCAATGGGAAAAAGTAAGCATACGTGCAATATCCTTTAGTACCAGAAAAGTTGCTCAGTAAACTGTTTAACTCCTTTATTAGAGAAGTGGTCTCTAATGCCTGTCATGATGAATGAAGCATTAGAATGCATCAAGAGTGTAAGAATGCAATAGTAAGTAATGGTAAGAGAAGAAATGAATTCATAGTTTCAATGATCTACAAAGTTAATAAAATCCAAGAAAGAGCCACTCAAATATATGAAAGGAGACTAAACGAAGAACTAAAATGGATGATGTTCATAATCCAACCAAAAACAGTAGACAACTAATATTAGATTGACCAAATTCAAAGGAAACTAGGTAGCGCTATAAATGTCAAACTTCTTTTCAAACATACAACACATGAAAAATTGAAAATCATCTACGAAAGAGTTGGTATGGAACTGTTTGCAACAAAAATTACACACCACCAAATCAATCCATACAATGCTACATCGGTTTAGCATCAAATCCTTTCATGATAAACACAAAATAAGCAAAACCATATGATTATAAGTTACAACCAAAAACAGACATCAACTTCATTCACGTTTGTATTTTGACACCAAAATCATGCGATCACCAGCCAGCAGTCACGACTCAATTCAACACACATGCTAAAATGATAAAACAATGTCTACTTAATAAAGTCCAAAGTATGTAGTCCTATCTAACTTGAACCCTAATTTTACCACAAGCACAACATAAAATTCAAGACACCCATAAGTGAAGATTTTAGTAAGTGACAATGATATTGACAAACAACAAACATCTATTAAGATTTTATCAACTGACAATGATTTTGACAAACAAGAAGCCACAACATACAATTCAATCACATAAACCCGAAACAACATGGTTCAAATCCAAACTCTATGAATCATGAAATAAAATTGACAAAGTTATTGCAAGAAATAAACATTTCAATCAACACTTGAATTTTAATTTTATAGGCTGGTTTACAATCTGGGATGAATGTATAGCTACATGCATGGAGATTTAACCCAGGATGCCTAATTCAAACCCAATTCCAACCCTAAATCCTTAACCCAGGATTCCCAATTCCCTAAATCCCAACCCAATTTTAACCCTAAATCCCTAAATCTGTAAAGTTGTAATTAAAACAATTCAACATAAAATTTAACCCTAAATCCCTAAATCCCTAAATCCCTAAATGTTGTAATTATTGGGTCCTTACCTAGTAATGTTGCGGCGGTGGGGAGAGGGTGTGGCATCGGAGTGCGGCAGATAGGGAGATTGTTAGAGAGATAAAGAAACAGAGAGAGTGTGAGAGAGGGAGAGAGAAGCTTAAGAGAATCGAGCAAGAGATGGAGAGAGAGGGAGAGAGGAGCTTGAGAGAATCAGACAAAATCGAGAGAGATTGAGGGAGTTTGAGAGGGAGAGAGAGAGTTAAGGCACGGAATTAAAACTGCGCCCAACTTTGGCCAAAAAAATCAAATTTTTACATGTTTGTGCGATGAGGGTGTTTAAACTTTCGTTGTGCCACCAGTTAAAAAAAAAACAAGTTGTAAAATATTTGCTCGACAAAGATTTATAAAACCTCGTTGCACAAATCTATAAATTTAATTTACTTTTTGGTTTAAACAATTAAATAAATATTTTTTTAATTAATTTTGTTACAAATTTTAAATGAAACTTTTGTTTGTATACAAAATAAATACCATTCAATACATGTCATTACATTTACATCACAATTTTTCATTAATCTTCGTCTAAAGTAGAATAAAGATCATCATTATTGTCATATTTAGACTCCCATTCCTCCTCGTTTGTAGCCATGTCAACATTGCTGTTCACGTGCTCGAGTGCATTGTATAGCGGTAGATCCCCGAGGTCAATCATAATGGAGTTGATCGGTATTTCGATAATAGGACCTCCGGCTACCTGATATAGTTCTTGTACAATAGTCATATCCCGTAGTGTATCTGTACCAAGTGTCGTTGAAGCCTCCAATTGTTGGTTAGCAACATCACCATAATCGTCATTGCTAGCAGGATCTCTGTTCAGAATATCATACAACCCTTTGTGCTTAATCTTTTGAACTACTTTCCATCCCCTCCTGTCCTTTGGGTCATCTATATAGAAAATTTGTTTGGCCATTATTGCCAAAATGTAGGGGTTGTCGTTATACCAACATCTGTTAGTGTTGACCGATAGCAAACCATCGTCTCGCTTAACACCTCCAACCCGACGTGGATTTGTATCAAACCAGCGACACTTAAATAGGATAACTTGACATCGGTCTTTGTTAAACAATTGCCCAACACTTGTCAGTTTTTCATAGAAATCAATGTCTGCAATGTCACCCCCACCCGAGACATGTACCCCACTATTTTGTGTATAAAGCTTGTCATCGCGATCAGTTGCCAAAAACTTGATGCCATTTACATGACAACCAGAGTACAATTCTGCGCTTAAGGGCCCAATCACCAAATTGTACAATTCTTCAGTGTAAGTGGGTGAATTCATTTCCTTCAATTTCTTCACCTAAATAAATGAGAAAAAATTGTTGTGTTAGTTTAACATTTACAATTATGCAAATAACTCAAAACATGAACAACTTACATTTTTACGAAACCATCGAGGAAACAATTCACAATGCTTTTTGGCATATAAATGTGAATGATGTTCCCGCTTCATCAACTCTTCATGCTCATCTAGGTAGGTAATTGTCTCATCACAATTGTTAAGTACAAACCAATGTGCTACCTCTATGTCCATTTTGTCAAACGACTTCCCTCTGATTGGTTCGCCGAAGGTCGTGCAATTTGGGCAAAGACATAAAGTTTTTCATTTCTCACACCACTGTCATTATTGCGTTGCTGTCGGTTGAATGTAGTCTCAACGTCTTGTAAGTACGTTGCACAAAATGTAAGAGACTTAAATCCGACCCTTGCCTCCACGATTGATCATTCGGGGCTTTGCCTTTTTTCGTACACTATTTTTTAATTCACCCAATAGTTTGCATCAATAAAGAAATTATCGTTTAAAATTAGTCAAATTATACATACATCACGAACTAAAATATTTATGGCAATTATATACCTTTCTATCGGATAAATCCATCGATAGTTGACGGGTCCAACTAGAAGTGAATCATCACGTGGATCATGCAGTTAATTGAGAAAAATATCTCACCAACAACATAATCGGCTTCACCATGTCTTCGGGAAAAAGGTGTTGAATTCCCACTAGGAGAAAGCGTTGAAGTATGACATGACAATCATGACTCTTAAGATAGGAAAATTTTCCTCCATCCACGTTTGAGCAACGCTCGATGTTTGAACCATACCCATCTAGAAACTTTACAGAAGATAGAAACTGCAAAAACTCTTTCTTCTTTTCGGATTTCATCGAAAACGATGTAAGCTTCTTTTTGGCTATGTCTCCATCCCTCATCATCCAAACCTGGCCTAATGCCTATTTTTCCAAATCAATCTGAGTTTTTATTGTGTCTTTTGTTTTTCATCGATGTCTAGTATAGTTCCGACCAGTGTATCAAACACATTTTTCTCAACATGCATTATCTTGATGTTATGTCTCAACTTTAATTTGGACCTGGACGGGAGCTCGAACAACCTCGTCTTGTGTGTCCAGTTTAGATGTGTGTCTGGTCTTGTCCTATTTCAGATTTGCCCAACGGAGCAAAATCTAACCGATTCACTTGAGCCAAAATTTCAATGCCTGACCATTTTCTGGGTCTTGGCCAAAACTCTATGCTATTGAAGAAGGCTGTCTTATTCTAACGTCACTCGTGGTCCCACAACAACCATCTACGATGCCTTAAGTAACAAACTTTTTCCGCGTGCCAACTAGACGTTGTGTCTTCTTTGCAAACTGGGCATGCATAATAGCGCTTAGTGCTCAACCCAAACATTATAACGTACGCATGAAAATTGGTTATAGTCCACATCATAGCTACTCTCAAAGTGAACATCTTCCCAGTAGATTTATCGTATGTGGGAATACGTCTTTCCCATAATTCTTTTAGTTAATCGACCAACTGTTGTAAATACACATCAATACACGTGACGGGATCTTCAGTTATTAACAACGTCATCATCATATATTCTTTTTCCATGCATTTCCAAGGCGGAAAATTATACAGAATTGCAAAGATTGGCCAAGTGCTGTGGTTTTGGTTTAGAACCTCGAACAAATTAAACCCGTTTGTCGTCCCAATCTAACATTCTGGGGATCACGTGCAAATTCGGGGTACAGCCAATCAAACTCTTTCTAGGCCTTTCCATTAGTAGGATGTCTCATATCATCGTCATCCACTTGTCTGTCCTTATGATGTCTCATATCATCATCATCCACTTGTCTGTCCTTATGCCACCTCATGTCGCTTGTAGTGTGCGTCGACATATACAATTGCTGCAACCTGGGCTTTAATGGGAGATAACGCATAACGTTTTGTGGAATCTTCATTCTTCTATTTTGAGATGTCATTTTAAATCGCAACTCATTACATACAGTGCATTTATCCAATGCTCGATTCTCTTTGTAGAACAATGCAATTATTTTTACATGCGTGAATTTTTTCATATCTCAATCCAAGACCACTTAGCACATTTTTTGCACTTTTATGATCTTTAGGAAGACAATTTTCCTTTGGAAGCATCCTCTTGAAAACCCCAAAAAAGTAATGAAAACACTGGTTTGACATATGAAACTTTGTTTTTACATGCATCAACTCAACAATGGCCGTGAGCACCGAAAATCCTTCACAACCGGGGTATAATTCTTGCTTGGCACTTTTTAATAATTTTTTGTATTTTCCGAAGGCTTCATTGTCCATGGTGGGAGGGACATCATCTTCTACATCCACATTCGTATTCGAATTAGAGGTTGGAAAAGCATAATTGATAATGTCCATAACTTGGTTATTCGGCTCCACAACAGATTCAACTGTATCCACCACTCGGGTAATGTGGGAGGATGAAGCATATTGTATTTGTTCTCCATGATGATTCCACGTAGTATAGGTTTCCATCATTCTATTTCTCACTAAATGGTATCGAACAATTTCAAAATATTCAATCATTAAGTTGTTACACTTTATACAAGGACACCGAATTTGAGTTAAACTACAGTTGTTTGCAATTGCAAAATTGATGAACTGATTTATTCCATCCAAATAATCATCAACATATATGTTAGGATTATGTATCCACTGTTTGTCCATTTCACCTGCAAACAAATTTTTTTTTTACAAGGGTTACAACAACTTCAATTATGACATGCCACCTTATGCCTCTGATATAAGTCCTACCTCATTCAAGAATGCACAATTATGTGCTGTAATTTATGATTCCAACACATTTGAGTTTGAGTGTGGGAAAATTTCGATAGCATCTCCCTGCAGTTCTTCAAGTGCACGACGTAGATACAAAAAACTACGATGTACCAAAAAAACGTAAAGAGATGCTACCACATTTCCCATGTTCAAACTCTAATGCTTGAAATGCAAAATACAAAATGTAAATGTGCAATCTTAAACTGTCCAAAATTTTGGGACAATTCAAGAATTAATTGGACTGCAGTCATGCTTTTGCATCCATTCGCGAAATCCAACAGATTATCAAACGTGAAACTAAGCTCATATGAACATTGCACACCATTTTTTGTACATCCATACAAAAATGATTGCATACAAATACATAAACTCACAACACCAATAAACTACACACACCACAATTTAAATGAATGGAAATTAAATAAGTTAGTTAAGAAAAATTGTACCTTAAACTGTGGGAAATTCCACCAGGGGAAGGTAGCTGCTGAAATTGTTTTGCAGCTTCTGCCTTCCTGCAATCTGGTTAAGTTCATAAAAGTGGAAAACTTTGCGCGACGAAACCATTGTCGCGCAAAACCTTGGGCTTCAATTTTTTGGGTGCCATCAAACTACACTTTCCCACGTTTTTTAAACCCATTGTGCGACGAAACACAGCTTGTCACACATTTTTTATTTTTTTTAAACATTCGTTTTTCGAAACCACATATATATATTTTTTTGGGCTCCATACATTTTTTTTTTTCCATTTAATCTTCAAATTTTTTCAAACCACATACATATTTCATAAATAAGAACTTATTTCATTATACCATTTGTGCATATTTTATTAATATACATGTTTATTAAAATGCATTAATTTTATTCATAATAAACATTAACTACATATTTAATCAAAATTTTTCATACTAAAAATCTTAAAATTCATATCTAATTATCCAATAAGCAATAAAATTAAAATAAGAAAACCTATTCTACTCATCTGTTGGTACTTATGGTTCTTGCTGTAGTGCTGCAGCGTGTTCGTTATCCAACTTCCACTCCCGGAATCTTGACTTGAACGCATTGTCGATAGCCTTCATCAGATTTGGGTAACTTTTGTCAATGTCCCAATTAGGCTATCATACAAAAATTAATAAATTAAAATCTCACTATTATATTATATTTAACAAACATAATTATTATTTAACTAATGAAATTAACACATACAACTAACTTATCAATCATGTGCATTTTTAGCTCATAGGGGATGGCTCTCCAAGACTCCCAATTCGCAGCACATTTGGTACGCAGCAATGCTTCTACATCGAACCAAAAGTTGGCGCGCTTATATGACTTCACAACCCCTATTATTTTGTTAGCAGTGATTCGGTAACGGCTCCCACCATAAGTGTGTCAGACCCATACTGCAGCTATTTTCTTCTTGTTTATAGGAAGGTTAGGGACTTTGCACGACGAAGAGTTTGTCGCACAAACATCTACAATAAATACGGTATTTATTTCTTTGATTTAGATGCACCAAATACGCTGACCTAAAATTGAACGCCTTTTGCTTGACAAAGGGTTTGTTGCGCAAACGTTGTAGTGACGAAACAAATCCATTGTAATTATGAAGTTTACGTAAACATAGATCGTAAACTTCATAATTACAAACAAATTTTTAGTTATAATATGTATTCTAAAAATATTTACTACCTTAAATAAATTGATATTATATTCCATTCAATTAATATATTAAATAATTAATACCTTAAATAAATTGATATTATATTCCAATCAATTAATACCTTAAATAAATTGATATTATATTTCATTCAATTAATACCTTAAATAAATTAATATTATATTCCATTCAATTATTTAGATAACCAAACAGGAATTAAAACCTAATTAAGTCCAAATACATAACTTATGAAAAAATGAAACCTTAAATTTAAATATTGTCATACAAAATATAAATTTAAAACTACTATTTTGATGGTCCTGGTCCATTCTGCAAGACTTCATAACGCCACTGATTGTAACCTCCCTCCAACGCATATTCCATCAACTTCATTAATTGTTCGTTCGTATCATCATCAAGAGTGTACTTACACTGTTACACATATATGCAAATAATTAATTCTAACATATAACAACAAATTTCACAAAATTAATTATTGATCCATGAACAATATACTTACTAATAATTCATCCATCACCGCCTTCTTCACATTCTTAGGCACATTTGTCCAAGAACGCCACTCAGCAGTAGGATAATTATTCCCCATGGCCACAGCAATCGCATGTGCGAACTCAAAAAGCTGTCGTGGATCATTCGAGTTGGCGGTGGGCACGCTCTGATCCTTGTTTTTATCCTTCATCCCAGCATGAACAAAATTGTGAAGAATAAAGAGAACAGAAATGTGAAGAATAAGGAGAGCATAAGCATATATTTATAGGAATGTTAGGGCCTTTGCGCGACGAAGGCTTTGTCGTGCAAAGACCTATACTAAATCCAGTCAAAATTCCTCTGATTCACATGCACTGAATTGTCTGATTCAAAACTGACAACAACTTGTGCAACGAAGACTTCGTCGCGCAAGTGTTCCTTTGATTCTCATGCATTGAACACTCTGCCCCAAAAACTGAAGGATCTTTGGGCGACGAAGTCTTTGTCGCCCAAAGTTTTCCCGGGAAAATATTCGTCACGCATTTATTTTGCCAAAAAGAAAAATTCCCCATAGTTTTCTTACTAAGTTTGCGCAACGAATACCTTTTTTTCATCGTGCAAACTCTCTTGCAAGACAAAGGTCTTTGTTGCGCAAATTTCACCAGCCTTGTGAGATGGAAGCTCTCTTGTTGTTGCGCAAAACACCCTTGCGCGACAGATTTTGCTTTGTTGCCTAAAATTCGGTCACGCCAATAGTTTTTCCTACTAATGCCCGCCTCTCACTGATCTATTTGGTGCACCATCTATGACAGCCCGTTCCGAAAAATAATTTCCGTTGACGTGAAATTACTAGTTTACCCTTGGACGTTAAGTTGTGTGGTGTATGACTTGTATTTAAGTTGGATTTAATTATGATTTCCTAAGTTTTTTGAACCACTTAGGAACTAAGAAAGACTAAATTTTGATTGGTTGGAGAGATTTGGTCCACACACTACACCTCACTTTCTCTCTCTCACTCCCGTGCCCTCTCTCTCAGACTCACTCTCTCTCTCTCCTCCTCCTTCGTACGAACGAGCACTAAACTCACCCATTCATGCACAGATCGAGATTGTGCTTGGTTGCATTATCTTCATCTCCTCACCACGAGCTCATCCATACCAGTTTCAGGTATGAAAACCTTCGAAAACCTAGTGAACCAAGAATATCCGAATTGAACACTATTCATGCTAACGTAAAAACATGTGTTTTTGGAAATTCTAAGCTTACAGGGAGCTTAAGGAAGTCCTTATGAAGCTCAGAGTACTTCGTTTAAAGAAATTGGACGTCAGGATAGATAGTTTCGAAGTTGGCTAGTTTTCTCGAAATTCTCCTGCAATAATTCATGGATTACAGGTTCTAAAGCAGGTATAATGTTGTTCTTCTCATCTCTAGCTTTCCATTGGTGCAAATTTCATAGAAAATTGTGAAGAATTGAGTGAGAAAATAAGGTTTTTCGAAATCCCCATATTCCAACGACGGCGACGGTCGCAGGGGATTTAAGAAAAAGACGACGAAATATTCCGTCAGTCTTGACGGAATATTCTGACGCCGTCAGTTAAGAGTAGCAGTTTCCGTTGGGTTTAACCAAATATTCTAAAGAATATTCCTGACGCCGTTTGTAGAATCCGTCAGGATTCCCTGGGCGTGGCCGCGCGTATTACCGTGCCTTGGCCGGCGCTTGGCAGTGCGTGCGGGGTCAGAAAATTATTTTAAAAATTCCTGGGTGATCGTGACGTTGTGTAGGTCACTGTGGTATATTCATATACCCAATTTGAGCTATGTATGAGATGTTATTACATGGATTGGTATATGTGCATTAAAGTGACGTTTATATAGTTGTTTCTCCTATAGGCGAGATGTTGGAAATGTGCCCTAAAACCAATCATATGATTATACTTTACGGACATTTCACAAGTTAAACTAATGTAGTTTAAATATAAAGGCCAAAGATTATTGTTTTAAGCCGTCTCATATAAATGTTATATGCTTAAACGATAAGTCCAAGGAATATGTGATTGGGAGGATGCAATCTAAAGAAGTTAGATTCATGAGACCATTCTTTCGTATACATATCCTAAACGTTCCTGATCATAGGATTGCCAATTGGGCATTGACAGTCCGTTAAGATCAGTACGTGCTGTGTCTTCTCTCAGGGAGATTGACTAGTCTCAAGTCATTGGTGTGTGTGACATCACAACAAGTACGTAGGTGCTCAATAGAGAATGAGTTAACTGAACACGATCAACGAAGAGTTCTCATATTCATGTCACATGAGAACTCATGGTTGGGATAATGCACAGTAGTCCTTTGACCTGAGGCATCATAGTTGTCTTGTGGTTAAGTCCTTGATCTTTGATTATGTCAAAAGTCACTCTAAAAGGAGGGTGTCCACGTCATAGTTGGGGTTAAGCCACTTAGCCATGGAGGCAAGTGAATGCACAACAAGGGATCTCTAACCTTCAAACTGTTTGAGGGAGAATACTCTATGATATGATTAAGAATCTCTGGCCAGAGTATGAATGAGATTTAGGAAGTCGTTCCAAATCACATTCAAGGTAATCATATAAGCACACGAATCACATTGGATAGTAGACATGAATAAACTATCAAACCAAACAATGTGGTCAAGAATATTGTATTAGAGAAAGACCGTATTGCATTTGTAATCCTAAACTGAATAGGTTCTCCACCTCTTCTGATTAGCTTGGGTAACCATGATATGCTGCTAGGTGTCACTCATGGTTTGTGGAAGCCCTAAACATGTATAATCACTAAAGGGAGAATTGAAAGTAAGTTTCAATTCACAATCGATTTGAAATGGTTTTAATTGCCCATTGCCTCGCTAAAAGGAACCTAATGGATTGTACACCGTGTAAGGTGGAGATTGAAGAAACAAAGGAGATGAGTAAGGATAATTAAATGGTTTAATTATTTATGGCAAGGATTAATTAATATGTTAATTAATCAAACGAATAAGTTCGTTAAAGACCACGGGTTTAGTTAAAGGCCTCAAGGCCCAATGGGCTTCGAACGTCAAGCCCATTGACTTAAGTTGTATGACAACTTAATGACTAATAATTCACAAACGCCTTAAAAGCCCAATGAAACCCTTAAGGCCGGCCATTTAGAGATGGAGTGGGTTTTGGACTTATTTACAAGTTTGCCACTCCAATGAATTAAGGTATAAATATGACTTTATAGCCAAAATTCATTAAGGGTTTCTTTTGGAGAAAATTGGAGAGAACATGTCTCTCCCTTTCTCTCTAAAGAGGCCGGCCCCCTTGGAGGATTAGCTAGTAATCTTTCTCCTCCAAGGTCACTCATTTCTTCATCAATCTTACCTTGGTGTGGGGACTTAGAGGTTCTCAATTTTGGGAACTTGGAGAACCATTTCATCCATCCAAATCCATAGATCTAAGATGCAAGGAATGAAGGCCCTTTCTTTGGGTGATTAGCCTTTGCTTATGCAAAGAGGAATCTACAAAGGTATAATTTCTCAACTCACTTTGATTTGAGTTGAGTCTTGGTTCACCAATCTACTAGGCTTTGAATTTCATGGTTAATGTTTTGTTTTTAAGTGCATGCAAGCATGATTCCGCCTTTAATTGTTAATTGCATGCTTATAGATGTTGCTTAAATGAACATGTTTTTCACAAATCTTCCTTCACGAGACCTATCCGGAGGACGAGCGTAGCCAGGCTATGCACGGGGTTACGACCTAGCTACATATCAGTGAATGGGTAGTTAATTTCAGTATATATATATATATATATATACACACACTTGATATTTTCCCAGAAAAAATGTGTTTAAATGATGATATGCCATAAATGCCATGCATATGCATTTATATTTCGGGTATGATTTGATATATGGTGCTATATATATATATATATATATATATATATATATATATATATATATATATAAATGTGGTGCTGTGGAGGCTCAGGTAAGCTCAGGTAAGTAATGTTTGGTTATGTGAATTGTTGATGATGTGATATGTGATTGAATAACGTTGAGCTCATAAAACTGGACCTAGGGTAATTATGATTTAGCTAGAGATATGATACATGCCTGTTTATTTATGTCACCTCTCGCACTATATGCTCATATTGGATCCAACTTAAGTGCACAGTCTTGTCGTACAGGCCTTATTTATGGTTTCGACTCATAGGTGACTAGCGATTTATCACCCGGCTATTATGAGAGAGTAAAATTGAGCATAACTATATTGCACCCAATCTTGTCGTACAGACCTTTTTAGTGGTTCCGACTTATGTGCAGTATATTGCCGTACAGGTTATTGTAGTGACTCTGGCTTGATTGATTTTGTGCTATGAATTCAGCCGTACAAACTACCACAGGGGTTTCGGCTATGAATTTATTCTTACCTGAATTGCTTACTTTGTTATATCTTGGCATGGCATACATATGTTTATGATTATGTTAAGCATGATTGAGATGATATAATTACATATATTTATTTATGTATATTCTTATATCTTAATTCTAGGAAAAACTATACTTGTTTTACGGCGATGGGTTAGTATATTTCAAGGAAACAAAGGTTTTCATGTAAATGTGTTTTACTGACCCACTCAACTTTGTTTTTCACCCCTCCAGGTTTTAGGTAGCTGAGTTTGGTGGCCACGAGGAATCCAACGGTGTTCTGACAGAATCCGAAAGAGTAGGATTCACCTTCGGGTGTTGTATTTTAGTAATTATCCTACTTGACTACAACTAGATGTTCTTATTGCTCTGAAAGTGTATTTATAAACATAGACCCTCACTATCATCATTTCTTAACGGGAATTGCTAGATGCTTGGTTTTAAATTGTTCGTTTTTCCTTATTCTTTATCGCTTCCGCTTTACGCACAAGGCTACGTCACGCTTACGTGACAGCCAACACGTATCGACTTCGGTCGGGGTGTGTCAGTTTGGTATCAGAGCCTAGGTTGCAGTCATGTATATCTTGAGAATTTCCTACTGTCTTCTGTTAGAACTATATCGCCTCGTAGAGAGCCACATCGTTCTGATGATCCTAGTTTCCTCGATATAGCCCAGATAAGGGAAGCTATTGCTAGGGTGATTCAGTCTAGTATCCGTCCTTTCCAAAGGACTCATCTTGAGGCTATTTTGTTTAAGTTGAAACTAAATCATTTTATGGAAAAATGAAGGACTTGAGGGAGCAGAGCGATGGCTCAATCATTGGAAAAGACGTTCCGCGTTATGCTAAGTCAAGGGAATTTTTTTTTTTTGGAAAGGTGGATCGAGACAACTACTTCGTTCTGAGTACTGAATCTGCATCCTGGTAAGGACAGAGGGTTCATCAATTGATGCCAGAGGAAATTGCTGATTAAGAATTGTTTAAAGAGTTGTTAAGAAAAGATTTATTCCTTCGGTATATATGAATGGTAAGAAACAAGAGTTACAAATTTGAGACAAGGAAAAGTAACGATGAATGAGCATTATAGAAGGTTTATTGACTTGTCTCGCTACCATTTGGATGTTGCTACTAATCCGGTTGAGATGTTACGTCATTTTAAGCTGAGTAATAAGAAGATGTGGTGTTCTTTGGCGACCACTACACATTGTACTTCTTACCAGGAGTTTTACGAGATTTTGTTGAAGACTAAGAGAATATGTTCAGCGATAGTGATGAAGAAGAGGAAAAGAATGGGAATCAAAGGAAAAATGATGAAAGTTAAGGTCAGTCATCTCAAGGACTTCGTAAAACTCAGAGCTTCAAAAGAAGTGGAGCTAACTCTAGTTCTTCTAGCGAAAGTTTTAGTGCTACTGGTCTGAGGAGAGGTGGTAGACTCACTGGAGGTCCCAGATCCCCGAAGCAGGGATATATTGGTAAAGGAAATGTACTTTGTGCCGTAGGTACAATAATAGACACTTTGGAGAGTGTAGACGAAGAAGCAGTGGATGTTTTACATGTGGACAATGGAACATAGAGCTGGAAATTGTCCCTAGAATCAGTAGATGCCCAACAGTCTTCTTCACAACTAGTGCTGATCTAACAAGTTCCTAGATCTAATAGTTATGGTTAGTTAAGCTGTGGTGTGCAGGGGCGAAGTAATCAAGCTAATAGAGGTTGTAAGGGACGACAACAAGCCAGGGACATGTTAGTTACATATCATTATAAGATGCTCAGAATCATTCGGATGTGATCACGGGTACGTTAAACATTTTGGTCACTTTGCTAGAGTTCATTGGTTGTGATGCAGAAATTTTATGTTATTGACGATGTTGCCAAAGAAAGTAGTGAAGGAGCACGATCGAAGCGTGCATATGTATTTCCCAATGAAGGACAAGATGGTAATATTGCACTCTTGGGAATTGTTACTTGCTTATCAAGACAACAGTGAGTTATTAGTATTGCAGGCTGCAGACCATAATATTAATAACTTATTCGTTGGATCCGTTAAGCAAGTAAGCAGACAGGTCATTCTATGTTAGTATGGTGTTTTCAGGGTGTCCATTGATGGTAGAAGATGTAGTATGTCAGTGAATCTCATCCCTTTAGATATGGTGGATTTCAATGCTATCCTAGGCACATATCG
This sequence comes from Malus domestica, assembly GCF_042453785.1. NCBI lineage: Eukaryota > Viridiplantae > Streptophyta > Magnoliopsida > Rosales > Rosaceae > Malus > Malus domestica. Next base: position 16,375,125 of record NC_091669.1, on the reverse strand, counting down.
GTTGAAGTATGATCGTGCCAATATAGAGTGCTACGGGAAATTAGTTACTTTTCATCGCCTTGGATCACCGGAGGTTACTTTTGTGGATGAGCAAAGTGGAATGAGACATGTCGTTATTTCTACTATGAGAGCAAATAGATTGTTATAAAAAAGATGCCAAGGATACCTAACTCTTATGGTGCTAAATGATGCTACTCTGAGTAGGTGGTTAGACATTTTCCTGTTGTAATTCTAGATGAGTTACCTGGATTGCCGCCAGATAAAGATGTGGAATTCACTATTGATTTTTTTCCAAGTACAGATCTTATATTAAAGAATGGCTTCTGCTGAGTTAAGGGAATTGAAAAATTCAGTTGCAATAATTGGTTAGTAAAGGTTCCATTTAACCTAGTATGTTATCTTGGGGAGCCCTAGTTTTATTGTGAGAAAGAAAGACGGGACATTAAGGCTATGCATTGATTATAGGCTATTGAATCGGGTAACGATTGAGAATCGTTATCCAATGTTGCGCATTGATGATTGTTTGATCAGCTTAGAAGTGCCTGTGTGTTTTCAAAGATTGATTTAAGGACTGGTTATCATCAGTTGAAGATTAGCAGTGAGGACATCCCTAAGACTGATTTCAGAAATCGTTGTGGTCTTTATGAGTTTTTGGTGATGCCATTCGGATGACAAATGTGCCTGCTGTTTTCATGGGTTTGATGAATCAAGTATTCCAGCAATATCTAGATAGGTTGTTATTGTTTTCATTGACGATATTCTAGTATACTCTAAGTCGAAAGCGGACCATGTTCGACATTTTATCTTGGTATTAAAGAAATTAAGAGAACATCGGTTGTATGTCAAGTTTAGTAAATGCCAATGTTGGATGAATCAAGATATGTGATATCTGCTCAAGGTATCCAAGTGGATCTTAAAAGGTAGCAACGGTGGAGGATTTGGAACAACCGCGAACTGTGACTAAAGTACGAAGCTTTTTGGCTTAGCAGGCTACTATAGACGGTTGTTAAGGAATTTTTCAGTCATTGTCTTGCCAGTAATGATATTGACGAGGAAGAGATTAAGGTTGGGTGAGATGAAAGTTATGAGCAAAGTTGTGAGCAGCTGAAGTATTATCTCACTTATACACTTGTTTTAGCACTCCCATATGTTGGTGATAATTTTGTGGTCTGCAGTTATGCCTCATTGAATGGTCTTGGATGTGTGATGATGCAACATTGTAGAGTGATTGCTTATGATTCACGACAATTGAAACATCTTAAGATGAATTACCCTACTGATGATTTGGAATTAGCAACCATTATATTGCCTTGAAGATTTGGAGACATTACCTTTAAGGTGAAAAGTGCAAGGTTTTTACGGATCATAAGAGTCTCCAATATATTTATTCAGAAAGATCTTAATCTTCGGCAACAAAGATGGATAGGTTGCTTAGTGATTATGATTGCACGACTAGGTTAATCGCGCGAATGTTGTTGCTGATGCACTTAGTACGAAGACCCCAGTGAGAATTAATGCTTGATATGCTTGCCATGTTTCTCTTATTGCGGATTTTAGATCTACTGGAGTAAAGCTTAAGGTGAAAGAACGAGAAGAAGCTCTATTGGCTAATTTATAGGTCACGCCAATTTTAGTGGATCATATACTCGATACCCTGAGGATTGAAGAAGAAATTCAAGAGTTAATCGAGACAAGAAACGACAGAAAAAAAAAATAATCTCAGAGTTGGAGAATCAGATGTCATGCTTATGCAAGAGAACGGGATGTATGTGCCTAATGATGTGGAATTAAGACAGCAATTTTGGATAAAGCGCATATTTCAGCATATGCAATGCATCCTAGAGATACTAAAATGTATCATACCAATCGACCATTTTATCATTGGCCTGGTATGAAAAGAGAAATTGCTGAATATGTTAGTAAGTGTACCAATTGTCTACAAATTAAAGCTGAAAGGAAGAAACTTTTTGGATTGATGCAGCCATTTCTCGTTCGTGTAATGTAGGTGATTGGATGTTTTTGAAATTATCACCTTGGAAAGGTGTGATTCGGTTCGAAATGGAAGACAAGTTAAGTCTTAGGTACATCGGACCTTATGTGATCACCGAGCGAGTCGGTGAAGTTACTTATAGGCTTGGTTCAGCCTTTAGAGATTAATCCGGACTTGACTTATGGTGACGAACCAGTGACTATATTGGAGTGGAAAGAGAAAAAATCCTTAAAAATGAGACAGTGTACTTGGTAAAAGTTTTGTGGAGAAATCATTCAGTGGAAGAAGCTATGTGAGAGTCAGAGGATCGAATGAGAGAGATGTATCCAAGGTTGTTTTATGGTTACTAATGAATTAGATGGATTATGTAAATTTCGAGGACGAAATTTTATAAGGTGGGTAGATTGTGACAGCCCGTTCTGGAAAATAATTTTCGTTAACGTGAAATTACTAGTTTACCCTTGGACGTTAAGTTGTGTGGTGTATGACTTGTATTTAAGTTAGATTTAATTATGATTTCCTAAGTTTTTGGAACCACTTAAGAACTAAGAAAGACTAAATTTTGATTACACCTCACTTTCTCTCTCTCACTCCCATGCCCTCTCTCTTAGACTTACTCTTTCTCTCTCTCCTCCTCCTTCTTACAGATGAGCACCAAACTTACCCATTCACGCATAGATCGAGATCGTGCTTGGTTGCATTGTCTTCATCTCCTCACCACGAGCTCATCCATACCAGTTTCAGGTATGAAAACCTTCAAAAACCTAGTGAACCAAGAATCTCCGAATTGAACATTGTTCATGCTAACGTAAAAACATGTGTTTTTGGAAATTCTAAGCTCACAGGGAGCTTAAGGAAGTCCTTACGAAGCTCGGAGTACTTCGTTTAAAGAAATTGGACGTTAGGATAGCTAGTTTCGAAGTTGGCTGGTTTTCTCGAAATGCTTCTACAAGAATTCGTGGATTACAGGTTCTAAAACAGGCATAATGTTGTTCTCCTCATCTCTAGCTTTCCATTGGTGCAAATTTCATAGAAAATGGTGAAGAATTGAGTGAGAAAATAAGGTTTTTCGAAATCCCCAGATTCTGGCGATGGCGACGGTCGCTGGGGATTTAGAAAAAAGACGACGGAATGTCAGTCTTGACGGAATATTCTGACGCCGTCAGTTAAGAGTAGCGGTTTCCATTGGGTTTAACGGAATATTCTGAGAATATTCCTGACGCCGTTTGTAGAATCCGTCAGGATTCCCTACGCGTGGCGGCTCGTGCGGAGTCAGAAAATTATTTTAAAAATTCTTGGGTGATCGTGACATTGTGTAGGTCACTATGGTATATTCATATACCCAATTTGAGCTATGTATGAGAAGTTATTACATGGTTTGGTATATGTGCATTAAAGTGACGTTTATATAGTTGTTTCTCCTATAGGCGAGACCTATCCGGAAGACGAGCGTAGCCAGGCTAGGCATGGGGGTTACGACCCAGCTACATATTAGCGAGTGGGTAGTTAATTTCAGTATATATATATACACACACTTGATATTTTCCCAGAAAAATGTGTTTAAATGATGATATGCCATAAATGCCATGCATATGCATTTATATTTCGGGTATGTTTTGATATGTGGTGCTATATATATATATATATATATATATATATATATATATATATAAATGTGGTGCTGTGGAGGCTCAGGAAAGCTCAGGTAAGTTATGTTTGGTTATGTGAATTGTCGATGATGCAATATGTGATTGAATAATGTTGAGCTCATAAAACTGCACCTAGGGTGATTATGATTTAGTTAGAGATATGATACAAGCCTGTTTATTTATGTCACCTCCCGCACTATATGCTCATATTGGATCCAACTTAAGTGCACCGTTTTGTCGTACAGACCTTATTTATGGTTTCGACTTGTAGGTGACTAGCGATTTGTCGCCCGGCTATTATGAGAGAGTAAAATTGAGCATATCTATAGTACACCCAATCTTGTCGTACAGACCTTTTTAGTGGTTCCGACTTATGTGCAGTATATTGCCGTACAAGTCACTATAGTGACTCCGGCTAGATTGACTTTGAGCTATGAATTCAGCCGTACAGACTACCGTAGGGGTTCCGGCTAACATATCATATTTCTATGAATTTATTCTTACCTGAATTGCTTACTTTGTTATATCTTGGCATCGCATACATATGTTTATGATTATGTTAAGCATGATTGAAATGATATAATTACATATATTTATTTAAGTATATTCTTATATCTTGATTCTAGGAAAAACTATACTTGTTTTACGGCGAGAGGTTAGTATATTTCAAGGAAAATAAGGTTTTCTTGTAAATGTGTTTTACTGACCCACTCAACTTTGTTTTTCGCCCCTCCAGGTTTTAGGAAGCCGAGTTTGGTGGCCACGAGGAATCCAACGGTGTTCTGGCAGAATCCGAAAGAGTAGGATTCACCTTCGGGTGTTGTATTTTAGTAATTGTCCTACTTGACTGCAACTAGATGTTCTTATTGCTCTGAAAGTGTATTTATACACTTAGACCCTCACTAGCATCCTTTCTTAACGGGAATTGCTAGTTGATTGGTTTTAAATTGTTCGTTTTTCCTTATTCTTTATCGCTTTCGCTTTGCGTACAAGGCTACGTCACGCTCACGTGATAGCCAACACATCTCGACTTCGGTCGGGTTGTGTCACCATCGCTTCTCAACACCTAACTCAAAACAAATTGAAAGACCCAAGATTTAAGTTGTTGCTTCCTTACAGTGTTTGAAACTCATATCACATCTAATATTGAAGAGAACTTTGATTGAACAAAGTTCTTGTGCAGTTCTTAAATTCATCAATATTGAGTTTTTAGTGAACGGAATAGTAGGTGGATTCAAGAAAAAAAAAACAATATTAGACTGTTAAGGCTATTTTAGGAATGATAGTGGGTGTAAAAATAACTTTGTTCTTTTTTTTACTATAATTGGGAGTAGAAAGTAACTCTAAAATTATTTGTGCCCTATCTTAAAATTTTTAGTTGAATTTGATACTTTTCCTATTTTTAGTTGAGCTTGGTACTTTTTCTTACAACATTTACTTGGTATTTAGGATAATGCTAAGAAGACCAAATTTTTAAACTAAATTTACAAATCAAATAATGTGTCATCAATAAAAAAATAAACACGTTAATCAACACTTCAGTAATAATCCACTTATTCCTGGTTTACAAAATTTTGTAGAAAAATTTAGTCTCTCTAGCATTACCCTAGTATTTAATATGAAGAAATTCACTAGTTAATGATTAAGACAAAAGGAGAAAAGGCTTAATTGATTTAATACTTCCCGTGGTGATAGGGTAGTTGGAAGATAGCCGTTACGTTAAACAAACTAGGATTTAAGCCCATGTGGTGAAGTCCATTAGGATTTAGGCCCAAAATTGAAAATTTTATCAACTCTCCGTTAATTGTTAGCACATGAGGCTCACAGTGAGACTAAAAAGATAAAGTTAGCTTCACATGTAAGCCCCACATGCTAACAGTAAACGGAGAGTTCCATTTTAGCCTAATGTGTGTGCCTCACGTACTAATAATTAATGGATGGTTTACAGAATTTTTAATTTCGGGCCTAAATCCTAACTGACTTCACCACAAAGGCTTAAATCCAAGTTCTTTTACCACATGGGTTATCATCAAGGAAGAAAATATCGGTAATATCGGAAATATCGGTAGTCCAAAAATACGGAAATATCGATGGAAATATCGGTAAAATATCAATATCGATAAAAATTACATGGAAACCATGAAAATTGTAAGAAAAACTTGGAAATTTTTATTGAAACTTTGTAGGATGTTTATTTAGTCAATTATCTATTAGTTTATCACAAACAATTGGAAAGAAATGCATTGCATGATGGATTTAACATTATCAAGTTGATTATATAGCGAGCTGACAAACATTGTGAGTGTAGAAAATATGTAGTAATTAATGAAAGAAGTCTAAACACACCATAATCATTTATATATAATGAATTATTACAATATTTGGAGGTTTTATTTAGGATATTAAAAAAAAAAAAGAGAAGTGAATAAAATGATGAAGAATAATGTGCCGAATTTGACACTTTAAATTTCTTACACATAAGCATGCGTTTAGGCGTTGAAGTTCCAAATTATAGTATATCAATTAACGATTGAAAATCAATACATTGAATAAGACTAAACTTTAATTTGGATGCCGATTATGTTTTTTCAAGTTTATATAAAGTAAAAGAATTGAATTTTGGAAGTCAGGACTGTGTCAATTGTTTTATAATTCGTCCGAATACATATATCAGGTTGCTACTCAACGTAATTTGAAAGTATATCTAGTGCAAGGACTTGTCTTTTTTTGTTAATAAGCAAAGGGTTTGTAGCTTTTTTTGCTAAGCAGTAGAACATATTATGTTTGTTTAATCTTTAGCATTTGATGGTTGTCCACAAATATAGGATAGAAGGCCCCAAATTAGATCTGGCTCTTACCTAGTTAGAGTCACAAGTTCATATGTACCAGCCCTTGAGGCAAAACGTTTTGGTTTTCCGGCCAAACCACGGCGAGTTGGCTGGCGTGCAAGGTATCAACCTCTTCGTCTCGTCGAGTAGTACAACTTTCCTTTTTGTTTCACTCAATTTCGTTGAGTATTGAAAAAGTTATACTCATTTGAATCTTACCCAGTTTCCAGCGACCTCAGTGTCTTTCGAGGCAATTTTCGGCCAAACCACAATGAGTCAGACGTCGTGTAAGGTACCATTCTCTTCGTCTCTTCGAAGGCTACAACTTTCCTTTTTTGTTTTACTCAATTTCGTTGCGTATTGAAAAAGTTATACTCATTTGAATCTTACCCAGTTTCCGGCGACCTCAGTGGCTTTCGAGGCAATTTCCGGCCAAACCACGGTGCGTTGGCCGGCGTTCAAGGTATCAATCTCTTCGTCTCGTCGAGTAGTACAACTTTCCTTTTTGTTTCACTCAATTTTGTTGAGTATTGAAAAAGTTATACTCATTTGAATCTTACCCAGTTTCCGGCGACCTCAGTGACTTTCGAGGCATTTTCCGGCCAAACCACGACGATTAAGATGTCGTGTGAGGTACCATTCTCTTCGTCTCTTCGAGGGCTACAACTTTCGTTTTTGTCTTGCTTGATTTGGTTTAGTTTTGACAAAGTTATGGCCGTTTAAAGTGGGTGTGGATTTTCGGCCGAAATTCCTATTTTCTTCTTTGGTCGAGTCCCACATCGCCCAGCGAGGGCAGTGAGCAAGCCAAGAACGCCTATAAAAGGCACATTCACATGCTGAGAAAAGCATGTCTTGGTTGGCCTTTGGGGGCTTTGATCAAGTGTAGTATGTGTTGAGATTTCTCAACATTTTTAAGTATTTTTGAATATTATATTGTGATATTATCGATAATTTCAAAAATATTGTGATATTATTGATATTATTGATAATATCGTGATATTTTGATGAAAATCAGTTGGATAGTTAAAAAAATTTCGGATTTTAAAAAAAAGACGATAATATCGGGGATATTTCGTCAATATTATCGATTTTTTCTTCCTTGGTTATCATTCAAATACTCTATCACCACGGACTAATAATCCAATTAGGCCAAGAGATAATAACTTCAGAATAATTAACAATTCTCTCTAAATTTTCTATCAATAAATCTTTTCATTATTCGCTATCATCAATGCATATTACTGCTCAACTACAATAATCATAATAAAAAATAGAATGAAAAAAAAAAAAAAAAAACTATATGCCGCTGGGGCAGTAATGTAGATATTAGAACAAGGGCTTGTTTATTTCTTTTTGAGTGATAAAACAAACATATTTTTACAAGGGGCCAACTGTCGAGTGCAGTGTTTTAAACTTCAATGGGCTGCAATTCCAAATCAATTTGACATGTATACGCTCGGCTTTGATTTGAAGTGGAGGGGGAATGACCCCTTGGTATGGGATCTTCGCATGGGATCTGCTCTTGAAAACCGATAGGCTACCAATATTGTAGTTATATTTATAGTTTGATTCTCCTTTACATGACCAAGGCTCCAGCAGCCAAAACCCCAACGGCCAGAGATCCGACGAAGGAAAATCTATTCACAACGGCACCGCCAGGGGCGGGTGCAGGAGCCTCTCCACTGACTGAAGAGGGAGAAATCTCCGGAGATAGTACAGGGGTAGATGAGGGAGGAGAAGGTGGAGAGTTGGCGATTGGGGCTGTAGAAGGAGCATTTTCTGACGAAGTGCTGGATGAAGAGGGAGCGGTTGTTGGTGGAGTGCTCAACGGAGAAGGAGTGGCAGCAGGTGGAGAAGGAGCATTTAATGGTGAAGTGCTAGATGAAGAGGGGGAGGTTGTTGGTGTTATGCTCGATGGAGAAGGAGATGCAGCAGGTGGAGTGGTCAATGGAGAAGGAGAAGATGCAGCCTTAGGTGGACTGCTCAATGGAGTCGCCGCAGGGGACTTGGATGGTGACGATGCAGGGGATTGTGCCCCTGTTGAGGCCACCAAAAGAGCAGCCATTAGAACTAGAACAACGCTGGTGGAGCGTGCCATTGTACGGAGAGAACCTTATTAGGGTTTAAGAGAGAGAAAGGTTTTCAGGGGTTGGGAGCCAGAGAGGTGAAGGATGTGTTAAGGAGAGGTGAGAGTCGGTTTTTATAGAAGAACATTTAGAAAACTTTGGTTAAAACGGATCTTTGTTGGTTGTCTGTACAACGTCAATTCTTCGACCTCTGGTGTTACGGAATGTTGGTTATAAATTGTGGAGAAAAACTTTACTGTCTTCTTGAAGATACAACGGGTAGTTTTTCCATCTTTTTTTATCATGTAACAACCAACTGTGATGAGTCTAATAGGGAAATTTCAATATAATTCAGGAAAGACCCTAAAATTAGCCTTAGCATTGTCGCTTCTTTTTTGTCAATTTCTATTTCATAATTAAGAAGTTATATAATCTAATTTTGAAATTTAAAACATGGAACACCACATAAAAGTACATGTATTATGATAAATTGTCAATAGAAAATATATATCAACACATAAAATGCATGATTATGTTTCTGAAACACCCAAAAAATCATTTAAAGAAACAATATTCCTGAAATCAACTCAGACATTAAAGCAACATTTTTCAAATGCAACAGCCGAGAGATGCATGATATTCTAAGTCGTTCCTTTCCAATCATTGAGTAAGATCAGACTCTCCACGTAAGTATCTGCACCACAGAAATTTCGTGCCAACGTGATTCCGGTTTCAATAACCTTCTCGGATTCGAGATTACATAAAACCAAACATACTTTCAACGTAAGTATCCTTGAGCTTGAGTTCTTTTTGGTCTAAACTCCATGAATTATGAACCACGAGGAGCTCATTATTCATTGTAAAGCCCAAAGGTGACAACCTTGGTTAAGGAATAACAATAGTGTGCAACTTTTTGAAAGATTTTTCTTCAGAAACCCACATGTCAACGTGGTCCTCTTTCAATTTGATATTGTAATGAAGCAGGCATATTGAGTTTTTGTACTTACTATATTGAAACCGGTTTGTATGGATGGGTTGTATATATGAGTTGTCATCCTCACCATAGCTTGTCATTCACCAATCACTTTCCATAACTTGTCATTCACCTTACATTAACCTCTCTCCATAGCTTGTCATTTACAGCTTGTCATTCACCAATCACTTTCCATAGCTAGTCATTCACCTTACATCAACCTTTCTTAGTTGCTTGTAAAAGCTTCTTTACTTGTAATTTGGTTTTTGCTTTTCCACTTGTTAGGGCAGATTTTAGGGATTGTGTTTGTGTAGTTATCCTACAATCTATTGTAGCTTTCTTTTGGCTCTCTATAAGAGTTGCCTTCACTCTCTTGTAATCTTCATAATGAAATATACAACAAATATTGAAACCAAAACTCAACATGGTATCAGAGCAGGAACCATAGGGTCCTGACTCTGTTCAATTTTTTTACTTCTTCATTTGCTCATCATTGATAGAGATGGCAGAAGAAAATGTGTCTAGTGCCGACAGTGCCTCATCCTCTTCCCCAAACTTAACCCAAGGGGTTGAGAACAATCCAAATCAACAACTTTGCTCGGTGCTACTGAACGAGTTCAACTACCTTCCTTGGTCAAAAGCTGTGTCACTTGCTCTGGGAGGAAGATTGAAGCTAGGGTTTATCAATGGAAGCTCTGAGCCCCTAGAATCCACTTCACCAACTTACGATGCATGGCATGCTACTGATCAGCTGGTCATGTCCTGGTTACTTAACTCCATGGAGCCAAAACTATCTGAGCTTTTCAGCTACTTAAAGTCTTCCTTTCTCCTATAGGAGTCTGTCAAAGATATGTATGGCAGCCAAAACAACTCAGTTCGCATCTTTCAACTGAAGAAGAGTGTGGCTAGTTTAAAGCAAGGTGATCACTCCTTTGTTCAACACCTTCGAAGTATGAAATCCATGTGGAATGAACTCGATATGTATCGTCTACACACGACTGATTCCGCTGTGCTACTGAAGAGGCCTGATGAAGACAAGGTGTTTCAACTCTTAGCAAGCTTGGGAGCGGAGTATGAAGACTTGCGTAGTCACTTGTTAATGACTCAAAAGTTGCCTTCTTTTACCGGTGTGTGTCATGCAGTCTAGAGAGAGGAAACTCGACGAAGAGTGATGAACGTTGACCCCAAATCCAACTCTGAAGCTAGGGTTTTCACGACAAATCACAAAGCAACTGGTGATAGGGTGCTTGGCAAGAAAGCAGACTGGAAATGTTCTTATTGCAACATGAAGGGACATTTGAGAGAAAAATGTTGGATTCTTCATCCGGAGTTAAAGCCTAAGTTTGATATGGAATACAGGATGATCAAAGATGGGAAGGGTGGAGTCACTCCAAAAGCATTTCATTCAGCTTGTTCCTCAACTGATGGGATGACCAATTTCTCAACAAATCCTGTGTCCTTGATCAACGAGTTTGCTGTTTTTCTTCAAAAGAAGCAAGGAAGCACTGAACCTGATGAAATGACACCTGAAAACCCTACTGCAATGCTAGGGAAATTTGCTGGATTCTTGGTTGACTTGGAGAACACATCGAAATGCAATATTCCAGGTATTATCAGTGTCATTTCCACTGCTCTTAATGCAAATGTTACACATGATTTTTGGATTATTGACTCTGGTGCCACTGATCATATAACTAACTAATAAACCCTCTAGTCTCCACGATTTTCAAAGAACTATTGATCCAATTCATGTATTTGTTGCAAATGGGAAAGGGGAACCTATTCCAGGGAAAGGAAATATTAGATTGCTAAGTGAGCATACTGATTCCACTGCTTTCTATGTACTTTCTTTTCCTTTTCAGCTCTTGTCAATAAGAAAAATCATAAAAATCTTAGACTGTCTTGCCATATTTTCCTCTTACAATGTTGTGTTTCAGGACCGAGTTACTCAGAAGAAGATTGGTGAAGGGTTCTTCTTGAATGGACTCTACTATCTCTCAAAGGAGTCTAATGTTGTCAAAAAGCTTAGTGTCAACTTAAGTCAAGTTCAGGAACACCAACTCTGGCATCAATGCCTTGCCTATCCCTCAGAACGTGTGATGACCAAGTTATTTCCCTTTTTTTGTAAAAACACACTGGAGTGTGAAAATTGTCAAATGTCAAAAGCCACCAGACTTCCTTTTGTTTCCTCTAATTCTAGAACTAGTAAACTTTTTGAGCTTGTTCACTCTGATATTTGGGGTCCTTCTCGTGTAGAATCCTTTGATGGGTATAGATATTATGTTACATTTATTGATGACTATTATAGAGTAACCTGATTGTATCTTTTAAAACTTAAAAGTGATTTGTTTGATGCTTTTAAGGACTTTCACAACCTAATCACCAATCAATTTTCATCTAAGTTATATATGTTAAGATCAGATAATGGTACCGAGTACACTTCCAATAACATGAGTAATTACTTGAGCAATCATGGCATTTTGCATCAAACTAGCTGTGTTGGTACACCACAACAAAATGGTGTGGCAGAGAGAAATAATCGAGACTTATTGGAGAAGACTCGATCGCTTATGATCCAAATGAATGTTCCTATTTCGACATATTTTATTATGAGAATAAATCCTACTACTTCTGGTCTTAGGGTTCCTGCACTTGAAAAAAGAAACTTGGGGCGTATCGCTAGAAATTTTGGTCTCAAGCCCTATTCACTGCCACGTACATTATTAATAGACTGCCAACTCGGATGGTGAATACTAAATCTCCTTTTGAAGTCATGAAGGGTAGGCTTATAAACTTGTCTCACCTCAGGACCTTTGGTTGTACTTGTTATGTGCACATTCAAGCTCTTCATTGTGCTCGACCCTTGAGCTGCTAAATGTGTGTTTATGGGATACGCCAGTTCTCAAAAGGGTTACAAAGTGTACAACCCTAACACGGGGAAGCTGACAGTCTCTAGAGATGTGCGATTTGATAAATATTCACCTTATTTCCACAAAGGGTTGGAGACTAATGCTAATATGGAAGATCTTATGGACCTATTTCCACTACCTATTCCAGCAGAAATTCATAAAGTTACTCCTGCTCATATCAGCACTGATAATTCTCAACTCACTGATAGTGTAATTGATGCAGTGCCAAGCTCCTCTGGACCATCAGAAGCTCAACCAAATCAGTGAGCTATAAGTGCACCAAGAAGAAATCCTACACGAGATAGACATCCACCAGTGAGGTTACAAGAGTATGTTACTTACACTGCAAGGCATCATATCTCTGCAGCCATTTCTTATCACAGATTCTCATATTCTCATACTTCTTTCCTTATCAAATTGTCCCACACTTTCGAACCAAGGAATTTTCATGAAGCCACATGCATGCCTGAGTGGCAAGATGCTATGACTAAAGAGCTTCAAGCTCTGAATGATAACCAGACATGGAGTGTGATGGATCTTCCAAATGGCAAGAAGGTCGTAGGAAGTAGGTCGATATATAAGACCAAATTCAACTCCAATGGAAGCATTGAAAGACACAAAGCACGGTTAGTAGCTCAAGGTTTTACTCAAACCTATGGCATTGACTATAAGGAGACCTTTGCTCCTGTTGCCAAAATGAACATAGTGAGGGTATTGTTGTCTGTGGCAATCAATAATGCATGGCCTTTATTCCAAATGGATGTGAATAATGCATTTCTTCATGGGGATCTTGAAGAAGAAGTGTACATGAAGTTGCCTCCTGGTCTTCCAAGAGAAAATGAACCCAACAAGGTCTGCAGACTTCATAAAGCCATATATGGTCTCAAACAGTCCCTTCGAGCTTGGTATTCGAAGCTTAGTTCAGTTCTTGAAGTTGCAGGGTTCAAAAGGAGTCATGCTGACTCTTCTTTGTTTGTTCGAAGTAGTATTGCTGGCAAATTGGTTGTGCTTATATATGTTGACGACCTAATTATTAAAGGTGACAATATAAGTGAAATCAAGACGCTTAAGTAGTCACTTCACCAAAAATTTGCCATTAAAGACTTGGGGCCCTTGAAATACTTTCTTGGAATTGAGGTGGCTACCTCTTCAAATGGATTGTTCTTGAATCAAAGAAAGTACTTTCTCGATCTTCTAGATGAAGCTAACATGATGGAATGTAAACCAGCTCGGACACCCTTAGCTAGCAAACTTTAGTGGTATGAAAAAGGTGAACCTCTCTTGGACCCTAGTGTTTATCAGCATGGTTGGGAAACTTATTTATCTCACCATTACTAGGCCTGATATCTCATATTCAGTTAGCCTAGCCAGTCAGTTCATGCACTTTCCTACTCTAGTGCACTGGGAAATCGTCAAGAGAATACTTCGATATCTCAAGAGCTCAGTAGGAAGGGGGATAATTATGAAGAACAATGGATTAAATCACATCTTGGCCTACACAGATGCTGACTGGGTTATAAATACCTTTGATCGAAAATCCACAACAGGTTTTTGTACATTTGTTGGAGGGAACCTTGTCACTTAGAAGAGCAAGAAACAAACTGTTATTGCTCGATCTAGTGCCGAAGTTGAGTATAGGGCTATGGCAGCAATAGCCTGTGAACTCATATGGTTGAGAGGTCTTCTTTCCACGCTCGAATTCACAAGCATGGCACATACGTCCTTGTATTGTGATAACCAAGCTGCCATGCACATTGCCTCCAATCCAGTATTCCATGAAATGACCAAACATATTGAAGTTGACTGCTATTATATTCGTGCTCAAGTTCAATCCAAGCTGATAGACACCATTTTCACACGCAGCCACGATCAACTTGCTGATTTATTCACAAAAGCATTAGACTTTACTTAGTTTCAGCGTTTTTTGTGCAAGCTTGGATCAATCAATCCCCTTGATCCAGCTTGAGGGGGTGTATTGAAACCGGTTTGTATGGATGGGTTGTATGTATGAGTTGTCATCCTCACCATAGCTTGTCATTCACCTTACATCAACCTTTCTCCATAGCTTATCATTCACCAATCACTTTCCATAACTTGTCATTCACCTTACATCAACCTTTCTCCATAGCTTGTTATTCACCAATCACTTTCCATAGCTTGTCATTCACCTTACATCAACCTTTCTTAGTTGCTTGTAAAAGCTTTTTTACTTGTAATTTGGTTTTTGCTTTTCCACTTGTTAGGGCAGATTTTAGGGATTGTGTTTGTGTGGTTATCCTACAATCTATTGTAGCTTTCTTTTGGCTCTCTATAAAAGTTGCCTTCACTCTTTTGTAATCTTCATAATGAAATATACAACAAACATTGAAACCAAAACTCAACATACTATATTCAATTTTTCCATTGATGATAGCCCGCCGTACCAAAAATTCTTCAAATACCTCACTGCTTGTATGAAATGATGCAAGACAATCCGCTCTGTCCAATATATTAATCTAATATGCCACTCCATCAATAAAAGCTGCAAATATAGCATCATATTTCTAACCCCAGGTCTTTACCAAAAAAAAAAAAAAAAGAATTAGACCAATATTCTTTCAAGAATTTGTGCTTAAACTATAAATCTCCGCTTTCATAGGATTATTTCTTCCATAAAAAAACACCACCCGTCTTTCCCAAAAAAAAAAAAAAAAAACACACCACCCGTACTACCTTGTAGTCATTAAGCTCTCGGTGGAATGCAAAAGCAAGATTACTAAAATATGGTTGGACTGGGGTCTTGCACAAAATGTCGGTCCTTGGAAGGACTACATGTTTCCTAATTGATGGGTTGTATATAGGGTTGAGCACGGGCTGGGCCGAGCCTAAATTTGGAGGAACCGGATCCTACCCATTTTAAAATGTAACGGGGCGGGTCGGGCCGGGTAGAAGAATTTTGAGTTTAGGAACCGAACTTAACCTGGCCCGTTTCAAACGGGCCGGTTCGGAGCGGGTTTACGGGTCCAATTACTTTTTTTTTTCTTCTATTTTTTGGGCATATTGCTATTTTCTTTTTTTCTTTCTCCTCTTCACAACATCTTCATTCTTGGGGACGGCAACTTGTTCAACAGCTACCCAGAACTGCAGATGCTTTGGTATGGATCTACTTCCACTAGAGCGTTCCCGAATTCAACAAGGGGGAGTGCTGAGGCCTACTTGTCGACGCAGCAACACCTTCCAGACTTCTAGTGGGTCATCAGGCGGTGCCCATAACCAGGAATACAACAGCAGTGGGGAGAGGGATGAGGCATAGGAGTAGGATGGTCTGGGTTTGGTGATTGGGGCCGATTTGCCAGAGGGCTTGAAGTCGAAATCGGAGGTCAGGAGACCCTTGAAGTCATTCATGGCGATTGACATTTCTGGGTCTCCCTCTCTCTCATTCCTTATCCTTCTGTTATTGGTTTTTGGTGTTGGAAATATGCCCTGAAAGTCAATCTTTGGAAGAAACCTTTCAGGACAAATGAATGGATGTATAGATGACTCTTATACATCAAATGGCAAAGATACTAATTAGGACTATCTCAATGAACGATATATGTCCTAAATAGTGAATCCATGGACAATGGATCGATTGAAGAAGTAATCTAATGATGTTAGACTACAGAGACCTTCTTCACATAATCATCATGTCCAAAAGGTTCCTGGTCATAGGATTGTCGGAGGGAAACTGACAATGCATAGACCGGTACATACTATGTCCGCTTCAATTGGAAGGATGGAAAGTCTCATCCCATTCGTGTAATGACACTAAGACAAGTATGCAGGTGCTCATTAAGGGAATGAGTTCACTGAACACAATCGAACGAGAGTACTTGCATGGAGGTCTACTCACATGTCAAGCAAGTAACTCTTATGGTTGGAATAATGTAAGTAGTCCTTTGACCTGAGGCATCGTCGTTGTCTTGTGGTTAAGTACTTCATCTTTGATTATGTCAAAGTCACCTAATTCGCGGGTGTCCACGGCATAGTTGGGGTTAAGCCACTTAGTCATGAAGGCATGTGAATGCGCAACAAGGAATCTCTAATCTTCGTTAAGAGAGGAATAATACTCTAAGATATGATTTTGGAATCTTCGGCCGAAGTATCGAGCGTAATAAAGGAAAACGTTCCTATACGACTCAATTGAATCATATAAGAATGAGTAATCACATTAGGGGTTTGACATAATATATCCATACCCCAATGATGTGATTGAGAGTATTGTTTTAGAGAATGATCGAATTACATTGTAATTCCAACTGAATAGGTTCTCCGAACAAATTCTACATTAGCTTGGGTAGCCATGATAAATGGTTAGATGTCACTCATGGCTTGTGAGTTCTTCTAGATGATTAAATGTAGTAGTCAAAGAAGAAGGTGAATTAAAAGGAAGTTTTAATTCACTAAGTGATTGGATTAAATATAATCAATTGGATTGGTGCCAATCACTTCACTGCCTTGCTAATTAGAACCTAAAATGATTGTACACCGATACACTCTTGTAGTGATACCACTAATGGATGATGGGAATAATTAATTGGATTAATTAAGTGTTGTGATTAATTAGAAAGTCTAATGAAATCATAAAAGCGATATAAGATCGTTTTGGGATTAAAGAAACGTTCGGGTTTAATTGGGCCCATTGGGCCTAGACCCATTGGGCTTTTATTCAAGCATAGGATGACTTGAAATAATAAAAGCCCAAAGCCCAAACCAAACACTAAAGGCCGGCCACTTAAAGGGAAAGGGAGAGAGTGAAAGTCAAGTTGTTGACTAGGTTTCTTTTTTGTCTATATAAGGAACTTTATAGAGATAATTTGAAAGCGGGTTTTTGTGTGTTCAAAACAACTAAAGAGAAAAAGGAAATTACTCTCTCTTCAACACCAAAGGCCGGCCACCTTAAGGGTGATTTTAGCTAATCATCTTTTCACCCTTTTGGTCATTCCTCCATCCATCTCACTACACTAGTGGGT
Organism: Malus domestica; assembly: GCF_042453785.1. Taxonomy (NCBI): domain Eukaryota; kingdom Viridiplantae; phylum Streptophyta; class Magnoliopsida; order Rosales; family Rosaceae; genus Malus; species Malus domestica. Next base: position 16,357,719 of record NC_091669.1, on the reverse strand, counting down.
GTGGATCTTTAGAGGTCTTCTACTTTGGAGACTAAAGGAGAACCAAAGGAGCACTCATACTAACAAAGTGGAGGAGGCAAGGAGGGAGGCTAGGCTCAAGGAGTTCAAGGAACAAAGGGCTTGGAGGTGGTCCATCCTTGGTCTAAAATCTAGATCAAGAGGTATAGATCTATTCCTACACTTTGTTCTTTACTTAAATGTTTTGATGCATCATATATAAACCTATGAACCTTAAAGGGGATTTTCATGACTATAGCTTTGATATTATTTGATAACATGCTTCCGTTGCTTTCGTATATAAATTTTGAATTGTATATGCATGCTAGTCATTAGAAATCCCACAAGAATCTCATAGATTTCCCTTCATTTGGCTGTATAAAAACAAATGGAAGGATCTCTGAATTCTCTCAAAGGGTAGATGTGGAATTATATGAAAAGTTAAAAATGTTATCTTGTTGCAGAAGAGGACAGGTAACAGGGCAGATTGAGGGAGACAGTAGTAGTGAGGTGGGGGAGACTTTATTGCTTCTGTCTCTGAGTGTGGCGTGTGTGTACTGCATATGTGAAAGGACATTAACTCTCTCACTTTCCAACAAAAAAAGCAGATGTGGCTTCTTATACACCAAGCATCTGTCTTCGTGATTTTATATTATATTAATTTATAACTTTACAAGCTGTGCATTGTTCAAGATGGAATTAGAAGAAACAAGTTGGGACCTAGGAAACGGTCTGGGGCGGGGGTTCATTTCCTCCAAATCTGTTACCTGTCACGCCCCGTTAATTACATGGATCCGCTCTGTGTCGGTCCATTTTACATTTTGAATTTTTGGACCCGCCCTGTACCCAGCCCAAACTGCATATACCCGTCCCGACCCACGGGTCCAGGACCCGTTTGCCCACCCCTAATTGTATATGCATATAGGACTGTTCAACTTCATTTTTTCATTAGACAAACAAACTAAACCATTACGTGAACCATAAATCATAAAACTTTCTTTGATCCCTAAGGAATTTCCAATCTTGAAGCACTCCTCCAATGTTTCATTAGAGCAAAGGGAGTAGTTATTCCGTTTTCCTTTACTGCGGTATTGGGCAATAAAAAGAGTATTCGCATGGTTTTCGTCATTTCTCCTAAGATGTGTGGCAATAAAACTCGAGCTTTGAATTATATTACTCCATAACTTCAATACACACATAAACCGGACGAGGGATTTTACGGGTGGTCTTACTAGGATCTCGAGCAAGATTTCTTATGGGATGTACTTGGAACCCTTCCATCGCATGTTTCTCATCCTGAGAAAGATCATAAAGAAATAAATTAACAAGAAGGGAAAATTGTGCAAAAACCATCACGACTATATATAGACTTAGAGAGTGTGAGCAAATAACACGCAAACGAAGATCTTGTCATTTTACTACTCAAATTCATGTGCCAAAGTTAATTTACCTCCTCCTTTAGTTTTTGTTAAAAATTTAGTTAATCATATTATCTGCCAAACGTGTAAATCCGTTTTCAGCGGCGTTTTTACCACGTACCCTAGATGAGTTAACAAAATAAAACCTAGATGACTGTGTATGGGTAAGAATTCAAACGAATGCCAGGAAACGAAACTAGATCCCGTAGGCAATCGATCTCATGAAATAGGGCCATCATGAGTTACAAATTGCATTTTACAGTTTTAAAGATTTTGATCAACAAAGTTAGTGCACATCCAAACTCTTCTTAAAAGAATGAAATACTCACAAACATGTTTAAGTCTTAAGCTTCAGGTTAGAAAGTATAAATTCTTTTCACTAAACCACCCTCCCCCCCCACGAAAAAAAAATAAAGACGAATTCTTCTCAGCATTCATGGGAAGACAAATCGTTGTACCCATGGTGCAGCGGTAGCAGCCACGTAAAGTAAAACCTATTCAGGACCAGACTGACGTGCCTTACATTGATCAAGAGGAAACATATATATATATTTTGAAAAGGAGAAAGAAACGCTCGTACCTGAGAAGCCTGATTGTGCCGGCGTAAAGAAATAATGAAGGAAGAACTAGGAGGCTGTGGAAAAATACTAGAACTAGAAGGTTTGAAGGTGAGTCGGCTACGTTTCCTAGTTTGATCCATTTTTATACGGGTCTCGTCATTTTCTTGGTTTCAATCCAGTCTATTAATTAATTTTTATTGCAGTCAAGCCCCAACTTTACCCTAATCCAGCCAGCACACCACATGCAATGAGGTGTTTGAATATCAATTCAGCCCCAATAACCTACAATGACATATAAGAGGTTACATTTCTATGTTGATGCGGGCAGCCACTTAGTACTATAATCTAGTAATATTTCTCTTCACTTGTAAGTGAGAGGTTTTAGGTTCGATTCTCGCCAAAGGCGAATTTGAATCACATTATTGCTAATCCATTGCGAGGCTTAGGCCACCCCCTCACGTCCACGCTGACTTAAGCCTATTTGGGAGTGATTATAGAATTACGAGAAACACTTTTTATTATTGTGGCCTATATTTATTACTATTTCTCTTCACTTGTAAGTGAGAGGTCTTAGGTTTGATTCTCGCCAAAGGCGAATTTGAACCACATTATTGCTAGCCCATTACAAGGCTTGGCCCACTCCTTCAAGTCCACGTTGGCTTAAGCCTATTTGGGAGTGATTATAGAATTACGAGAAATACTTATTATTATTGTGGCCTATATTTAACTGATAGGGGAGAGGGGGCCGACGACACAGAGAAAATATAGAGAGAGATGTGTTTGTGAGGTTATGTAGAGGATGTGTTATTCCCCCTACGTAATGCCTTTATTTATAGTAATAAGAGAGAAGAAATCATTCTCCTCCAATGAATACAAGTCCTAATAGGAAAGAAAACTAGAATCAAATCTAATCTAAGATTTACACAATCACACTTAAATAAGAAGTTTATAACACTTATATGATTCTCAATAAAATCATTTAAAGTCAATTTTAAGTGCTTTCATAGGGAAGCATATATATAGGAGGCAATTCTCCTCGTAAGTCTTTTTGCCCTCCCAAAAACTCAGTCTATTCAATCATTCCACCAAGGAGATATGGTACCAAAAATTCTTCAAATACCTCACATGAAATAGGACCATCATGACTTGCCATCAACACTGGAGTTAAAATTTTTCTTTTCTAGTTTAGAGGTTTCGACCAAGTTATAATTGAAATAAATGAACGGACAAACAAATGAAATATACTTATGAACATTATCTTATTAACAAAATATAAATAAACGAGATTGTTGAGACTGTTACAAACTGAGGACTATATCTTGACTGACTTGTTCACAACTGAATAACAAGCATCTTATTTATAAAACACTAAACCTTAATCTCCAAACGAAAGCCTATTACTAACGGGTTGGGCCCAATTATTTTTCAACCCCCCGTGGGCGCCTGGTACATGACCAGAGGTTGCTAATAAACAGATGCGGATGCAATCTTCGTTAGGCGGACATGACAATACAAGCTCCGTTAAGTGGACACGACAAGACAAACTCTATTAGGCAGACAAGACAAGACAAGCTCTGTTAGTAGTATTTATAGCTTGATTGTCCTTTACATGACCAAGGCTTCAGCAGCCAAAACCCCAACTGCCAGAGATTCGATGATGGAAAATCTATTCACAACGGCACCGCCAGAGGTGGGTGCAGGATCAATTGACTAAAGAGGGAGAAATCTCCGGAGATAGTACAAGGGTAGATAAGGGAGGAGAAGGTAGAGAGTCGGCGATGGGGGCTGTAGAATGAGCATTTTGTAATGAAGTGTTAGATGAAGAGGGAGCGGTTGTTAGTGGAGTGCTCAATGGAGAATGAGTGGCAGCAGGTGGAGAAGGAGCATTTGCTGGTGAAGTGTTGGATGAAGAAAAGGTGGTTGTTGGTGTTGTGCTCGATCGAGAAGGAGATGTAATAGGTGGAGTGGTCAATGGAGAAGGAGAAGATGCTCAATGGAGTTGCCGTAAGGGACTTGGATGGTGACGATGTAGGGGATTGTGCCCCTGTTGAGGTCACCAAAAAAGCAGCCATTAGAACCAGAACAACACGGGTATAGCGTACCATTGTAGGGAGAGAACCTTATTAGGGTTTAAGAGAGAAAAAGGTTTTCAGGGGTTGTGAGGCAGAAAGGTGAATCATGTGTAAAGGAGAGGTGAGAGTCAGTTTTTATAGAAGAGCATTTAGAAAACTTGGTTAAAATGGATCTTTGTTGGTTGTCTATACAATGTCAATTCTTCGACCTCTGGTGTAAAGGAATGTTGGTTATAAATTGTGGAGAAAAGCTTTGCTGTATTCTTGAAGATATTGTTAGGATGCTCGAACAAGTGGCATCTATTGATTGGTAATTGTTGTAAGAAGTTGGTTAGTTAGAAGGTTAGTAGAGAACCGACTACAAATAGTCAACTTGTATCAGAAGGAAGGCGGTTATGAAATATATGAATGTTGTTAGTATTCTCTCTGTGTAAACAAGGAAGACGTAGAGTAAAATCTTAACATTGGTATTGAGCCAGCCATTTTTATCTCTCAATCCTTCATTGTTGCATGACGCGACAAGCTTTGCGTAAATCCATGGAGTCATGAGTTTCCAGTCTTGAAGACAAGTTCAAAGAATTCCATAAGTTTTAGGAGGAATTCTGATCGAATCAGTTGGAATTTCAAGCACTTCAAGCGGATTTCAAATCGACCCAGGATTTGATATTGCTTCAGTTGCAATCCCTAATGGCACGATTGAATGGTGGGTCCGTGGGGGAATCGTCAAAAGCCACTCGCTGCTATCCCCAATTCCAAGAAAGGCTGAATCTTAACTCTAATCACCAAGAAATTGGGCAGAACTTCAATTGACCTATTCGTCCTCCATTCTTGAAGATGGATTTTTCGAGATTCAACGGTATCGAAGATCCAATGGAATGGGTTTATAAGGCAGACCACTACTTCGATTTCTTTATTATTGAATAGTCCAAGAAAATGAAAATGGCATCCTTCCATCTGGAAAGGGATGCACTTCAGTGGTTTCAATGGGCGAGGTGCTTGGAAAACTTTATGCACTGGAGTGATTTCACAAGGGTCCTATGCCAAGAATTTGGTCCTTCTAAGTTGGATGATTCTGCAGAAAGTTTGGTCAATTTGAAGCAAACGGGAACCTTGTGTGATTATGTAATGGAATTTAGGCGATTATCCAATTAAACTCAGGACATTAGTCCTGCATTTCTCCAATCATGCTTTGTGGGAGGTCTTAAACTGGAGCTACGATATGATGTCAAGATCTTGAGACCCAGAGATGTGCTTGAAGCTTCTACTTTTGCTCAACAATTGGATGCCAAGATTACAAATCTTAAGGTGAAATCTTTTCCTAAGACTCCTTTTGTTCAACCCGCTTTTAGATCTCCTTTGCAAACTGTTAATCCTAATGCAATTTATGAGACTCGGGCAAAAACTAGTAATGTAAGGAGATTGACACCTGAAGAAGTAGATCCCTATCGAAGAAATCATCTTTGCTTTCATCGTAGAGAGAAATATTTTCAGGGTCATGCCTACGAGAAGAAACAATTATTGCTAATTGATGTTCAGGATTCTGTGTGTGATGATATTGATGGTTTAGAAAATGAGGAACCTGAGATAAATGCTTGTGCATTGTTTGGTACCCCTTAACAATATGAAAGTTGGTGGCTTGATTAAAAATTGCCCAACTACTATATTGATTGACTCTGGCAATTCTCATAACTTTGTGGATGTTGGATTGGTGAAACGGTTAAGAACACAATTGGATACTAAGCATTTGTTTAATGTCAAAATTGTTGATGAGGGAAAAGTAGCTACCAAAGGTACCTTAGCTCAAGTTTCTGTAAAGATCCAGGATTTCCAATTTGTCATGGACTTGTATGCCATTCTATTAGGGGGTGTGATATTGTACTAGGAATTCAGTGGTTGAGAACACTTGGTCCTATTCTCTAGGACTTTGATAAATTGCATATGCAGTTTTCCAAGGAGTCTAGAACCTTTTGTATCACAAGTCCTACAAATGTTAGTAATACTTTTGAGGATATTTTAGCTTCACAAATGCAGAAATTATTGCAGCAAGAGACTATAGTGGGTGCACTACTCTGCCAATTGGAAATGGAACCCATGTTCTTGCATAATAAGGAGTCAAATACTGCAAGTTCCAATTTTGTGAACCTTACAGATTAGCAACAGTTGGAGTTGAATGACCTATTGATAGCATTTGAAGGGGTGTTTCTTCCACCATATACACTACCTCCTTATAGGACTCAAGACCAAATAATTCCCTTGATTGAGCGCAGCTCTCCACCAAATAGCAAACCCTACAGATATGGACCTGTGCAAAAAACAGAAATCGAAAAGTGTGTGAAGGATCTTCTGGAATCGGGGTTCATAAGGGTAAGCAACAGTCCCTATTCGTCTCCTGTTATTTTGGTTAAGAAAAAGGATGGTACATGGAGAATGTGCATGGATTATAGAGTGCTTAATAATATTACAGTTAAAGACAAATTTCCCATTCCTCTTATTGTTGAATTGTTAGATGAGTTATTAGGTGCACAATTTTTTTCCAAGTTAGATTTACGGGCAGGTTATCACCAGATAAGGATGCACCTTCAAGATGTGGAGAAAATAGCCTTTAGAACACATGATGGGCACTATGAGTTTTTGGTTATGCCTTTTGGACTTACGAATGCACCGGCCACATTCCAATGCCTCATGAACGAAATCTTTAGACCATACTTAAGGAAATTCATTCTTGTATTCTTTGATGATATTTTGGTCTATAGTACTTCTTGGTTTTCACATTTGCAACACTTGAAGGTGGTGTTTGAAACTCTGCAACAGCATTCCTTATTTGTTAAACTGTCCAAATGTGCATTTGGTAAAGATCAGGTGGAATATTTTGGTCATATAGTGTCTAAACATGGTGTATCTCCTGACCTTGCAAAGTTAGAAGTAATAGCTAAGTGGCCTATGCCTACATCAGTTAAGGCATTAAGGGGTTTCCATGGGTTGAAAGGTTATTATCGAAAATTTATACCTCACTTTGGGAAGATAGTAAGTTCTCTCAGAGTTATCACGAAGAAAGATGGGTTCAAATGGTTTACTGAAGCTATGGTAGCCTATAACAGTCATAAAAAAGCAATGCTTTCACCCTAAGTTTTAGCTCTGCCAAATTTTAATTAACCTTTTGTCATTGAAAGTGATGCTTCTGGGCATGGGATTAGAGCTGTGTTACAACAGGAAAGGAGACCAATAATTACCAGTAAAACTCTTTGCCCAAGGAACCAAGCTTATCAGCCTATGAAAGAGAAATGTTAGCAATTATCCATGCAGTACAAAAGTGGCAGTTTTACTTAGTAGGGAATCATTTTATTATTCAAACCGATCACCATAGTTTGAAGTATTTTTTTGGAAAGAAGAGCTCATACCTCTTTCCAACAAAAGTGGGTCACCAAGCTTCTTGGTTTTGATTATGAGGTACAATATAAGAAGAGGTGTGACAATCAAGCTGCAGAAGCATTATCTCGGGTGTCCCTTCACATTGTTAGTTCTCAGATTATCAGTTCTATCAGTGCAATTTCTTATCCCTACTCCTCTTGGTTGGATGATTTACGAAGGCATACTGAGAAGGAATCTTGGATTATTGCTAAGTCTCAACAATTACTACAATCTCAGTGTGATGATGTTCCCATTTGTATCTTGCACTTTCATCTGGATAATTGATCGGATCATATTTATATATATTTTTACTTCGAATTCACTCGTCTTTTCTTAGTTAGTTCCTTATATTTTTGAGCTATTTACGTTATTTTTGTGTTTATAGGATTTGTTATGCAAAGAAAATAAAAATAGAACAAATGAAATTTTATGTAATAAATTCGTCAAAACTGTCTGTGTAGATCAGCTTTTAAATTAAATTAAAAAAAATATATATATAATAATGATAAATCATGATGATGTTTGAAACATCATCATGATGGTTTTGTTTTGTAGAAGAAAAGAAAGGAACGGATGGAGAAGAAGAAAAGAAAGGAATAAAAAATTAAAAGAAGAATAAGTGAGTCCACACATGAGGGATCCAAAGAAAGATATACGAAAGAAGAAGAAAAAGGAGAATCCAAGGCGTGAAAGGGATAGAGGCGGGAGACAGAGAAGACTTGAAAAAGTGGGAAATAAAATAATAAGATAGAGAGGAGAAAGCAGCTGGCAGAGACGAAATTGGGGGGGGGGGAGAGATGGAGCTGCCTTTGGCAGCACGGGGTCAGAGAGGATAGAGATACGTGAGGGAAGCAAATAAGAAAGAAGAAAGAAAAAAAAGTGAGGGACTGACAGAAAAGCAGAGGGCTGCCCTTTGGGCAGCGTGAGGCTGCGCAGAAATAAAAGGGACAGTGCGGCATGGCAGGAGAGAAGTGACGCAGGGAGTGAGGGCAGAAGCACAGAAACGCAGCAGATCTTATTCTCTCGGTTAAATCTTTCCAACTTATGATTAATTTTTTGTTTAATTTTAGAATAATGTGTAGCTAAATTTATTTTGGCTAGAGGTTAATTCAAAGCCATGAATATATTTGTAATATGAATTGATTACCTTCGGTTGTGATTTTATAAGTTGTGATTTCAATTTACTTATCCGTTCGTATAAAAACTGATTTGTGTATGTTGGTTGAGAGTGCACGCTTAATTTACATGCATGAATTTGATGCTAGAATATAAGTGAATTTCACCTAATCGTTATGAACTTATTTTCACAAGTAGTAAAGGTTGCTAGTCACAATCACGTTAAGTAAATTCTTGGCAAGAGTATCATGCTTTTCATAGTTACGAATGCATCGTCAATGCTTATAGTTTTCACAAAGTTTAATGATCTTTGATTGTATCTCTATTGTGCTTTTCACGTAGGGGACTTTTGAAGAATGTTTTGAATTGTTGTATGCGTTTTCCCGTCCAATTCAATAACTTAAGGAAAACTTGAAGATTAAAAAAGTGCTGTTCACGGTTAATCTGGAGTATTGAGATTCACAATTTATTGAAAGAACAACTGAAAATCAATTTAGGTTGCATATGTGTCATGTGTGGAGAAGAACCCTCTAGCTAGTCCGTCATTTATCATTTCACCTTAATTTCATGTTTTTGTCAATTCTGTAATTTAATTAAGTTTAATTTACTTTTCATCAAAACCAAACACCCATCCATTATTAAATTATATTTTTTAGTTAGTTTTCTTTATTGTTAGTCTTTTAATTTAATTTCCGTCCATTTCAGTTCCTAGTGTTTAATTTGATTGTTTTCATTATTTTGAGTTATCCTAAGTGTGTTTCGAGTTATTAGAGTTTTTAGCCTAGTTTTGTGTCCTTGAGTCTTATTTAATATTTTTAAATTAATTTAGAATAGATTAGCAATCCCTCCTAATCCCCGGCCTAGAACGATACCCTACTTACATCCATACTACAATTGTCAAAAAGAGGGTTTAATTTTGTGTGTTAACTTATTTTACGCATCAAATTTTGGCGCCGTTGCCGGGGATTAGTAACTTTGCTAATCCTTTTATTTTTGTTTTTGTTTATGTTATATTGGTGTTTGTGTATTTTACTTTTGATATTTGATTTATTTTTCTTTCTTTGATTTTAGGCACAAATGGAGCTGAGGGAAATTTAAAGGAAAGATGCGTCCGGCTAAAGACGTTAAATCAAGCGCTTCTTGGGAGGCAACCCAAGCATTCAACGAAGGGAGACTTTGGAATCGCTAACCCAATCAGATTTGCATTTTTACACCCTTATCTTTACTGCTTTCATTTTGTTTTGTTTAGTTAGTTGTGTTATTTGGTTGATTTCTGTGAGTTTGTATTACTTAGTTAAGTGTGGGGGAAGGTTAACCAAAGTCTCTTTACATTAATTTACTTTTTAAAAAAAAAAAAAAAAAAAAAAAAAAAAACATAAAAAAAAAAAAAAAAAAAAATTTACATAAAAAAAAAAAAACATAAAAAAATAAAAATAAAAAAATTTACATAAAAAATAAAAAATAAAAAAAAAAAAAAAATGCAAATATTTTTACAATAATGTAAACTAATAGTATTCATTGGTCGGGTGGTGCTTCAGTAGTAGGCGGGGCTTCAGCAGTCGGCGGGGCCACAGAAGGAGGAGGCGGCAGAGGTTGATCAGTTGGAGCTTCACTACGCGGTGCCGCTCCAGAAGACGAAGGCAGATGCGGTTGGAACAAACCCACAAACCTCCGATGATCAAGTAAAATTTGACCATCGGTGTCCTGCATCTGGTCAATCTTCCTCTTCATGCTGGTGGCATAGCTGTGTGCGAGCTTGTGCAATTCCTTATTCTCATGCTTGAGCCCTTTAATCTCTTGCTTGAGACTCTGTATTTCAGCCACCAAGGATTCAACGTGACGGGTTCGGGCATATAGGCGTTGGGCCATGTTGGATACGGAACCCGCACACTGCACACTGAGAGCCAGAGACTCCTTGACCGCCAATTCATCAGACCGCCTTGCGAGCAGTCTGTTATCTCTGGGAGTGACAAGGTTTCGGGCCACCACCGCAGCGGTCATGTCATTTTTCATCATCGAATCCCCCACGGTAAGGGGACCGGTAGGGGATATGAAGGATGGCCGCCATATGTTGTCTGGTGAAGGCGGAGCTGCCTCTTCACCAATGTTCAAGTCAAAACGACGATCAGAAGGGCCAGACATTTTTCAGAGGTGGTAAAGAAAGAAGAGAGTCGGAATGATCAAGATTAAACAAGTGCAAGAAGGGAGTGTTTACAGGAGGGTACTCAAGTGTGTTGTGGAACAAGCTTAACGTCTCTATAAAAAGGAAGAAATCAAAGAGGCGCTCCTCAGAGAAGCGTCCTCTCGCAAATCGAAGAGTCGGGGCTCCGTTCTCAAACGTCTGATTCTTTTCTCAAAAGAAGAGTTTCCTTTCTCAAAAGCCGGATTCTTTTCTCAAAAGAGGCGTTTCATTTCTTAAAGGCTGGGCTTGCTCAGAAACCACGAGCCGAACCCCGGATTTCAAAAGATCAATTTGTCCAGACGTGTCGTCACTTGTCACACGCAAATTGCTTTGCGGAAATCTCGGGCAGTTTGTCGAAGCACCAATTCAGAAATCGAAGAGGGAAATTCAACAGTCAAAGACACGCTAGCTTTCTCAAAAGCTGGGCTTCAACCCACGGGAAAATCTTCTTTTCCAGATTTATCCGCACGTGTCACATGCTACCTCTACAATCGACGATGCTCAGAGCTCGAAGCGCCGATTCCAGATATCAATGAGGAATCAGCTTTGCGGAAATTACGGGCAACTTTGTCAGAAAGCGCGTAATTTGTACTATTCATCCATCCACCGGCTGCCGACACTAAGTGAGAGAACAGTTCCGGTTGTGAAGACAAGTCCTATAAGTTTCTACCTTCGCCTTCCACAGCAAAAGCACACTCTCTCAGCACACCCTCTCAACACCTCTTCATCTCCGAAAATGCATTCCCAAAGAATCCTCTCGAGTCACTCTGTGTTCCTCATTCCTTGGGATACTCCTGCGAACAACCCATTCAAAGCAAAAGTATTTCATATCATAAAGGTTGAAAGCAAGAGTATCTCATATCATGCTTTCTCCATGTCCTTCTCCTTGTCTTTGTTTTCCGACAAGGAGAAAGAGAGCAATCAGCCAGCATTTGGTATCAATCTTCCAATCTGGAGCCAACTGCCTGGAACCCTTTCCTGATTGCTTACCTAGCCTTGCTCTCGAGTACTCATCTTCTTCATCTTATGCTTCCGTTTTGTCTACCACATCTACTTGGGGGACAAGTAAGGGAGGTGAAAATGAGACCTCGAAGCATGTGGAGACAATTCAGCTAGGGACAAGGAGAAAGAAAGCAAGAGGTGGGCACTTGGAAAGATTGAAGAAAGAAATAAGGACCAACACCTTTCCCTCGTGCCTGCCCGTTGTGCAGAAGAAACAAGCAGAGAAGAATGCAGCTTGCACAATCATCCCAGCGGAAGGAGTCCGAACTGAGGAACTAGAGAAGCTGCCACATCTGCTTGGAGAACAAATAAGGAACTGCAACATTCCCAAAGAGCAAAGCCTCGCCGTACAATATCATCAAATCATCACTTGCAAGTAAAAAGCTAAGTGTCACCCTGTTCAAGAGGAAAGCTGTGGAAAGTCAACAAGCACGACCAATGATTACTTATTAGTTTTATTCATTATCTTTTATCGTAATTTTCAATTTTTCGTTTGCATTTTTTTTTAATTAATTTTCTTGCGTACTTAACTGAATTATTTCTTTTCTTTGCAGGAACTTTTAGTTATTTCCACCCTTGAAGTTGATTGCAGAATTTTAGCTTGGGGGTCATCGCTTGATTTTACTGCAAATTAGGGAAGTTTTCAGTCCAATTGTTTTATTTTGTTTCTTATTTATTTATTTATTTTATTTTTATTTGCATTATAGTGTTTTCTGACATTGGGGACAATGTCCAGTTTAAGTGTGGGGGTAGACATCTCTAGAATTTCATTTGTTTCCATGTTGTTGCTTTTTGTTTTCTTAATTAGTTTTGTTTTCATTAAAAAAAAAAAAAAAAAAAAAAAAAAAAAAAAAAAAAAAAAAAAATTTCGGAAAATTTTAAAAAATAAAAAATTGTCTTGTTTCCCTTATTGTTTTGAATTAGATTTTTGTTAGTTTCCCGACCCAATGATATAATTGGATCAAATTCGAACCATGATCATCAAGAACTTAGTTAACATGTGTTTTGTGAAATTCCTTATTCTCTTGTTAGTTTTGTACATGTTTGATCATCTTTGAAAAACCAAATGCACATAGCCTTGTTGATGTGAAACTAAAGTATGACTTAAAGCTTCATATGTGAATTTAGTGACCATATACATCCTATGTGAGTTTTTGAGCCGATTGAAAGTGTGTGCATTTTTCATACACTCCTATTCTTTCATGTGTGATGAACTTATGTGAGATACATCTCTAGAACTTGCGTAACGATCTTTCGAAATGTTTGTCATTGATTGCATGAACTTGGAAATGATAGAGGCATTAGGTTTACCACCATGGCCCAAATAACCATGTTTCCCAAAGAAAAATGATATCATTAGATTGCCAATTTGAGCCGTGTATGTTGAGCCTTTTATTTCTTATCACCAGATATGTCTACCCTTATACCTGAAACATTTTTCCTTACCCTTTCCAAGCGAGCAATGCGAAATTGTCTTATGAGAAACGTTTGTGAAGTACTTTGAAGGTGTTTGGCAAAAGAATAAGTGTGGGGGTATTTCATGTTTGTATAAAAAAAAAAAAAAAGGGAAAAAAGAGAAGAAAAGAAAAAGAAAAAGAAAAATTGTACACAAAGAAAATAAAAAGTTGTTCAAGTTTCAGTTTAAGGGTATGGTTGGAGGTGCTAGAAGAATTGTTGGAGAGCTTGAGTTCTTATAAATCTAAAGAGAAAAATTGCTTGCAATGTAGCTTGGAATTTGTGTTTCCTATTCTTTCGTTTCAATAACCCTATCCCTAAGCCTCATTACATCCAATAAAAGTCCTCTTGATTTAAGTTTTGCAATTATGACTGTGGAGAAGTGATCTTTATGCAAGCTTATGGTAGAAATTTCACATTTGTTTCTTTGAGCGAAACACACTAAAACTAAACACATATGTGATTGAGTGTATATCCCGTGAGAAGGTTACTAGTTTGCATATGATGATTTTAAAAATAAAAACTTGAAATTGCATTAGCATGGCTATCTCACACACTACACTTCAAGGATGATTCAAAGATTACTGCTAATATTTGAATAAGGAAGATGAACTTGGATTAGTTCCTTGATGCTAGCTATGGTTCTTGATGATTTGTTTTCTTGAATGAAATTCTATGAGGGTCACATAGAGGGAAGCTAATGTTTTTCATGTTATTACTTTTTCATGTTTTCTTTGTTTTGCTCGAGGACTAGCAAAAGTTAAGTGTGGGGGTATTTGATCGGATCATATTTATATATATTTTTACTTCGAATTCACTCGTCTTTTCTTAGTTAGTTCCTTATATTTTTGAGCTATTTACGTTATTTTTGTGTTTATAGGATTTGTTATGCAAAGAAAATAAAAATAGAACAAATGAAATTTTATGTAATAAATTCGTCAAAACTGTCTGTGTAGATCAGCTTTTAAATTAAATTAAAAAAAAAATATATATAATAATGATAAATCATGATGATGTTTGAAACATCATCATGATGGTTTTGTTTTGTAGAAGAAAAGAAAGGAACGGATGGAGAAGAAGAAAAGAAAGGAATAAAAAATTAAAAGAAGAATAAGTGAGTCCACACATGAGGGATCCAAAGAAAGATATACGAAAGAAGAAGAAAAAGGAGAATCCAAGGCGTGAAAGGGATAGAGGCGGGAGACAGAGAAGACTTGAAAAAGTGGGAAATAAAATAATAAGATAGAGAGGAGAAAGCAGCTGGCAGAGACGAAATTGGGGGGGGGGGAGAGATGGAGCTGCCTTTGGCAGCACGGGGTCAGAGAGGATAGAGATACGTGAGGGAAGCAAATAAGAAAGAAGAAAGAAAAAAAAGTGAGGGACTGACAGAAAAGCAGAGGGCTGCCCTTTGGGCAGCGTGAGGCTGCGCAGAAATAAAAGGGACAGTGCGGCATGGCAGGAGAGAAGTGACGCAGGGAGTGAGGGCAGAAGCACAGAAACGCAGCAGATCTTATTCTCTCGGTTAAATCTTTCCAACTTATGATTAATTTTTTGTTTAATTTTAGAATAATGTGTAGCTAAATTTATTTTGGCTAGAGGTTAATTCAAAGCCATGAATATATTTGTAATATGAATTGATTACCTTCGGTTGTGATTTTATAAGTTGTGATTTCAATTTACTTATCCGTTCGTATAAAAACTGATTTGTGTATGTTGGTTGAGAGTGCACGCTTAATTTACATGCATGAATTTGATGCTAGAATATAAGTGAATTTCACCTAATCGTTATGAACTTATTTTCACAAGTAGTAAAGGTTGCTAGTCACAATCACGTTAAGTAAATTCTTGGCAAGAGTATCATGCTTTTCATAGTTACGAATGCATCGTCAATGCTTATAGTTTTCACAAAGTTTAATGATCTTTGATTGTATCTCTATTGTGCTTTTCACGTAGGGGACTTTTGAAGAATGTTTTGAATTGTTGTATGCGTTTTCCCGTCCAATTCAATAACTTAAGGAAAACTTGAAGATTAAAAAAGTGCTGTTCACGGTTAATCTGGAGTATTGAGATTCACAATTTATTGAAAGAACAACTGAAAATCAATTTAGGTTGCATATGTGTCATGTGTGGAGAAGAACCCTCTAGCTAGTCCGTCATTTATCATTTCACCTTAATTTCATGTTTTTGTCAATTCTGTAATTTAATTAAGTTTAATTTACTTTTCATCAAAACCAAACACCCATCCATTATTAAATTATATTTTTTAGTTAGTTTTCTTTATTGTTAGTCTTTTAATTTAATTTCCGTCCATTTCAGTTCCTAGTGTTTAATTTGATTGTTTTCATTATTTTGAGTTATCCTAAGTGTGTTTCGAGTTATTAGAGTTTTTAGCCTAGTTTTGTGTCCTTGAGTCTTATTTAATATTTTTAAATTAATTTAGAATAGATTAGCAATCCCTCCTAATCCCCGGCCTAGAACGATACCCTACTTACATCCATACTACAATTGTCAAAAAGAGGGTTTAATTTTGTGTGTTAACTTATTTTACGCATCAATAATGGGTTCTTGAAATACAAGCACAAAATTATATTAAGCCCATAAAGCCATTGGAGAGATAAGATTTTCATTGAATTTCATTCTAGCCTTGCAGCTGGCCATGAAGGTTTTTTTAAAGACTTATAAACGGATTTCCAGAGCATTCTATTGGGAGGGAATGAAGAAGGACATTAAAAGGAAAATGGCGTATTGTACTGTTTGTCAGCAAAATAAGTATGAGACCCTATCACCTGTTGGACTCTTGCAGCCATTACTTATTCCATCTAAGGTTTGGTCTGACATATCAATAGATTTCATCACCAATCTCCTTCCCTACAAAGGGAAAATTGTGATTTAGGTAGTCGTGGATAGACTATCTAAATATGCACATTTCACTGCTTTGAATCACCCATACTCGACCTCCTTGGTAGCTCAACTCTTTGTGGATAACATATTCAAATTACATGGAATGCCACAATTCATAGTCAGTGACAGAGATCTAGTGTTTATGAGAAAGTTCTGGAAGGAATTTTTTCACCTCTAAGGTTCTGAGCTTTGTTTTAGTTTGAGATATCACCCCCAAACTGGTGGGAAAACTGAGGTTCTTAATAGGTGTTTGGAGACTTACCTGCGATGCTTTTACACCCTGCAGCCCAATAAATGGGTTCCTTGGTTATCGTGGGTAGAGTGGAGTTACAATACTAGTTTCCATTCAGCCATTAAGATGACACATTTTGAAGCAGTATATGGTTATGTTCCTCCCCTTGTACCTGCTTATGAAACTGGCACTACCAAAGTAGACTCGGTGGAGCAATGCTTGAAGGAGAGGAATAGCATTTTATCTTTACTCAAGAGTAATTGGAGGCCGCCCGATGTCAAATGAAGGTTCAGGCGAATAAAAAGAGGACTGAGAGGGTTTTGGCCGTGGGGGATTGGGTTTATCTCCGACTAGTGCCTTACCAACACAAATCATTGGCAGCACATCCTTTTCACAAGCTTCAACCTCGCTTTTGTGGGCCATTCCAAGTATTAGCTAAGATAGGCAATGTAGCTTATAAGATCAAACTTCCAGATCACTCTAAGTTGCATCCGGTGTTCCATGTGTCCTGTTTAAAAAAGCATTTGGGAGAACATGTGCAAACCATAGTTCCGTTGCCAGTTATTACTGATGCTGGTATATTACAAGGTGTTCCCATTCGGATTTGTGATCGACGAATGGTAAAGAAAGGCAACTATACAGTGACTGAAGTTTTGGTACAATGGCAAAATCACTCCAAGGAGGATGCTACTTGGGAGAATTACAATGATTTGAAGATCAAGTTTCCAGAAATTGTTGATCTTTGAAATTATGTGTTGTACTTTTCTGTGTGTGCATATTGTTTGAGTTTTGTGTTGTAATTTTTTCTGCAGAATTTTAGTACGTTGATCTGTAAGATCAGTTTTAAGGGTGGGTATTGTTAGGATGCTCGGACAGGTGGTATCTTTTGATTGGTAATTGTTGTAAGAAGTTGGTTAGTTAGAAGGTTAGTAGAGAACTGACTACAAATATTCAGCTTGTATCAGAAGGAAGGCTGTTATAAAATATATGAATGTTGTTAGTATTCTCTCTGTGTAAACAAGGAAGATGTAGAGTAAGATCTTAACAGATACACCGGGTAGTTTTTCCATCTTTTTTTATCATGTGACAACCAACTGTGATGAGTCTAATAGGGCAATTTCAATATAATTCAGGAAAACCCCTAAAATTAGCCTTAGCATTATCGCTTCTTTTTTGTCAATTTCAATTTCATAATTAAGAAGTTATATAATCTAATTTTGAAATTTTAAACATGGAACACCACATAAAAGTACATGTATTATGATAAATTGTCAATAGAAAATATATATCAACACATAAAATGCATGAATATGTTTCTTAAACACCCAAAAAATCATTTAAAGAAACAATATTCCTGAAATCAACTCAGACATTAAAGCAACATTTTTCAAATGCAACAGCCGAGAGATGCATGATATTCTAAATCGTTCCCTTCCAATCATTGAGTAAGATCAAACTCTCCACATAAGTATCTGCACCACAGAAATTTCGTGCCAACGTGATTCCAGTTTCAATAACCTTCTCGGATTCGAGATTATATAAAACCAAACATACTTTCAACGTAAGTATCCTTGACCTTGAGTTCTTTTTCTGGTCAAAACTCCATGAATTATGGACCACGAGGAGCTCATTATTCATTGTGAAGCCCAAAGATGTCAACCTTCACTAGTACAAAAAACACTTTGTGTGACGAAATAAGTTTGTTGCGCAATTGCGCGACAAAATCTTGGTCGCACATGGTTCGTCTCGTAAAGCTCATGACGATAGGGTTTGCGTGACGAAAATTAATCTTCGTCGCGCAAAGCTTTGCGCAATGAAGTATTTTAAATTTAAAAATTTTGTTTAATTAAAATAACTTAATTTAATATTTTGCTTGACAAAATATTTTGTCGCGCAAGGTTTTTGACTTTTTGTTAATTGGTAGCGCAAGAGTTTTCGAATTTTTACTTTTTTAATTTAATTTAATTGTATGATTTTATTTTTTTAATTACTTTAATTTAAATTGACATATTGAAAATAAAATTACATATGAAAAATAGTGATCAAATTATCCAATATATATAATATATTCAAAATGTACACATAAATTAACAAAGTACAATAATAAAATCCTAATAGAAATCTATTGTGGTGGTAGTGGCGAGGGATATGTTTCGATGGCGTCCTAATCCTCAACTTTAGTTGTCAAAGTCTCGACGATTCCCTACAAGAAAAAAATATGGTCAAATAACAAAAAAATAACAAAAAAATGGCATAATCTCTCCTAAAATTGGTATACCCCAAATCTGACCCAAACTCCACTCCTCATCCTATACTCGACCCCAAACCCCGCACCAAACTCAAAACTAACTCCAAAAACACATATTAATGAAAATAAAACTAAAATTTGGGAAGAATATACCTTTTGGCAAGATTGAGAGTGACTGAGAATGAGAGGGAGGAGTGAGTGTGAGAGAATTAGATGAGATAGTGAGAGAGAGATGAGAGAGTGAGTGAGAGTGAGAGATAGTGAAGAGAGAGAAGAGAGATTAAGTGAAAGGAGTGAGTGTGAGAAAGAGGGTCGGAATTGGGGAGAGGGAAAGAGAGAGGAAAGGAAAAACTAGAGAAAGCCATTGAGAAAATGGTGGAGGAGTTATTTTGGTTTTAAAAGCCGCATCACTTTGAGTGACGAAGGATACGAGTTTGTGTGACCAAATATTGGTTGTGCAAAGGCTTAAAAAAATTTTAAAAAAAAATTTCCGCATCCCATTTTTGGTTCCAGCTCAAAATTTTAGAGTTTTGTGCGATGAAGTGTTGGTCACGCAAAGTCTTAAAAAAAAATTCCCGCGTCCCATTTTTGGTGGCCCCCCCAAATTTTAAGAGTTTTGTGCGATGAAAAATTGGCCTCGCAAAGTCTTAAGAAAAAAAAAGAATATTTCCCATGTCCCATTTTTGGTGCCCACCCAAAGAGTTTTGCGCAACGAAGTGTTGGGCATGCAAAGTTTTGCACGACGAAGTGTTGTTCACGCAAAGTTTTGCGCGACGAAATATTGGTTGTGCAAAGTCTTTAAAAAAAAATTTCCTGCGTCCTATTTTTGGCTCCCGTCCAAATTTAATTATTATGCGCGACGAAAGTTTGGTTTGTCGCGCAAATTTATAAATTTTTTTATAAATAATAAAAAAGAAAATAATTTTATTTTACAATTTAAAATATAAATAAATTAAAATAAATAAGGTTTAGGCGACCAAATGTGTATTTGTTGCGCAAAGAAAATAAAAAAAACAATTTAGTTTAACAACATAAAATATAAAATATAAAATATAAAAATAAATAAAAAAAGTAAATTTAAAAAATAAAATAAAAACCTATGAAAACTACTATATTTTAGAATTTATGATATAAAATAAAATAAAAAACAAAAATAAATTGGTTTGCGCGATGCATGTATACATCTACATTTATATGAATAAATGAAAAATCACGATTTAACGGTTATTTTAACTCCGATTTTGATGATTTTTTACAATTACTCTCTTTGACCCTATATGAATACAATGAATGAATTTGATCTTTAATTTAAAATATTTACAGTAATGGATACCACAAAATCTTATGTTAGACTTAATGAAAGTATAAATAAACTTTAAGTGTTAGTGAATCTATTATTTTGATGGGATACGCATTCTACAAAACTAGTTCAACGATCCAACCGTCAAACTTGTTTGTATATACTTCAAGATCGTATACCCCAAAAATCACAAAAAACAAACATTCAGAGATCAAGTAACAGGACAAAACTTTTCGACGGTTATGAACGAAAAATCATGATTTAACGGTTATTTTAACTCCAATTTTGACGATTTTTTACAACTACGCTCCTTAACCCTATATGAATACAATGAATGAATTAGATCTTCAATTTAAAATATTTACACTAATGGATACCATAAAACTTATACTTAATGAAAGTATACATAAACTCTAAGTGTTAGGGAATTTATTGTTTTGATGGGATACACATTCTACGAAACTAGTTTCAATTATCTAACTGTCAAACTTGTTTGTATATATTTCGAGATCATATATGCCAAAAATCGCAAAAAACAAACATTCCATCAAGGAATGGGACAAAACTTTTCGACAGTTATAAACGAAAAATCACGATTTAACGGTTATGTCAACTGTAATTTTGATGATTTTTTTATAGCTACACTCTTTGACCCTATGAATATAATGAACTAATTCGATCGTCAATTTAAAATACATTTTCCTAACAAAAATCCGATCCGAACTACAATAGTATATTTTTCTAACAAAAACCCGATCCGAAGTACAATAATAAATTTAAAGCTACTTAATAAATATATATACCGTTCAATTTCTTAAGTGTTATACGTACAAAATGTTTAGGCGACGAAATATTTGAATTATGTCGCGCAAAGATTTAAAAAAATACTTTATTTTATTTTATTTATTTTTCTAAAGACTTTGTGGGACGAAGTTTAAAGTTTTGTTGCACGATGATGACGATGTGTTTTTCGTCACGCAGAGTAACTTTGAGCAATGATGTGTGTTTCGTCGCGCAAGATTTTATTTTTATTTTTATTTTTTACTAGTGCTTGGTTCAGGAATAACAATAGTGTGCAACTTTTTGAAAGATTTTTCTTCAAAAACGCACATGTCAACGTGGTCCTCTTTCAATTTGATATTGTAATGAAGCAAGCATATTGAATTTTTGTACTTACTATATTCAATTTTTCCACCGACGATAGCCCGCCGTACCAAAAAATTCTTCAAATACCTCACTGCTCGTATCATATGATGCAAGACAATCCGCTCCGTCCAGTATATTAATCCAATATGCTACTCCATCAATAAAAGCTGAAAATATAGCATCATATTTCCATCACCGGGTCTTTACCAAAAAATGATTTATACCAATATTCTTCCAAGAATTTGTGCCTAAACTATAAATCTCCGCTTTCATAGGATTATTTCTTCCATCACAATACACCACCCGTACTACCTTGTAGTCATTAATGATAGGAATGTTATACTTTCATTTCTTTCAACAATAAGATTACATCCTTAGTGTATATATACTAATGACACACCCACTTGTTCTACCAACTAATTATATCATTATCTAACTAAACATTAGCTAATCACAAGGACTATTATAACAACCTTATAATGAACTCATCTATTTACAATTTTACCCTTATCTTCTCCCTTCAAACCGAACTGAGGTAACCGAAGAGAGAGTTTGTTCCTTAGAAGGAGAAACTTGTGCTTAGACAGTGCTTTAGTGCATATATCTGCAACTTGATCCTGAGTGCAAACAAATAGAACAGTCACTTGGTTGGCTAGCACTTGTTCTCTGATGTAGCGGTAACCAATTTCCACATGCTTAGTTCTTGCATTGAAAATGGGATTTCTGGCCAAAGAAATGGCAGAAATGTTATCGCACTAAAGTTGTGGAGAAGAAGGAAGAACAAGTCCAACATCAACCAAAAGCTTGCAATTCTATGTCAATTCAGCTGTAGTGTTGGCAAGTGATCTGTATTCAGCTTCTGTGGATGAGCGAGCCACAGTTGGTTGTTTCTTTGCACTTCAGCTTATAAGAGGGTCTCCTAAGTAGATATAAAACCCATCAGTAGATCGACGATTAATGCTATATCCTGCCCAGTCAGCATCTGAGAAAGTAGTGAGGTTGAGAGGCTTGGAACATTTTGGAAACCATAAACCAAGAGATAATGTGACCTTGAGATATCTAAGAATACGCTTGACTGCCTGAAAATGAGATTGTCTTGGATGCTACATGAATTGGCATACCAAGTTCGCTGCAAATGACAAATATTATGTAGGATTAGCAAACATAGGAGACTCATGATCTAACTTAGTTGTGCTGAGAGGTGCAACATAAGGCTTGGAACCTTCCTTGTCAGCTTTGGTGACGAGATCTAAAATGTACTTAGTATGAGATAGAAAAATACCAGAGGAGGATCGATGAACTTCAATACCAAGAAAGTAATGGAGTGGACCAAGATCTTTAACAGAAAATAAACCACTAAGTTAAGAAATGATTTCCTAAAAGAGTTGAGCATTAGGACTAGTGACAATAATGTCATCAACATACACCAATATGAAAGCCAATGTTGGAACCTTCTTAACAAATAAAGAGTAATCATTCTGTGATCCTGAGAAACTAAAAGACTCTAAGGCAGTGGTCAACTTCTTATACCAAGCCTTAAGGGCTTGCTTCAACCCATACAAGGACTTGTGAAAGTGATAGAGATGATGAGGCTTGGTAGGATCTTCAAACCCATGTGGTTCTATCATGAACATAGATTCAGTTAAGTTGCCGTGCAAAAATGTATTACTTACATCAAGTTGATTGAGAAACCAGTGACAGGCTTAGCATTACTTATATCAAGTTGATTGAGAAACCAATCAAACCGACATGTTTGTGTTTGACCCGAAACACTCATTTTGCACCAACTAAGTTTTGAGATGAAGTGGCAGGGACTAGAGACCAAATTCCAGTTTGAATAAGGGCATTGAATTCCTCCTGCATGGCTTTTCTCCAATGAGGGAATTTAGAGGCCTAAAGATAAGTTGTTGGTGTATAATTGGGAAATATGTCAGAAGGTAGGGGATGTTTAGTTACCAAAAGAGCCTTGGGTTTAAAAATGCCAGATTTTGATCTGGTTTACATTGGATGCGTGTTGATAGGTAATGGAGGTGGAGCAATGGTATTGGAGACAGAAGCAGGATTAGGAACTGAAGTTGGAACTGGTAGCAAGGAGGATGTATGGATAGGGGAATGGGTGGTTAGAGATGTAGGTGGAGGAGTAGGGTAAGTTGGATGAGAGATAGGGGAAAAGTTAAGGTATTGGGAATGGTGTTATGATTCTACAATGTAGAAGAACTAGAACTGGACTAAGATTGTTGAAGGAGATCCTTTTGAGCAAAATGAAAGGTAGCGTCATCAAAGATCACATGTCTCGACATGTATAAGCAACCAGTGAGAGGATCAAGACACTTGTAGCTTTTGTGGTTCAAACTATAACCCAAGAAGATGCATTATTTGCTTTTGGGATTGAGTTTGGAGGCTGTATAAGGCTTCAACCATGGAAAGCATCTACATCCAAATATTTTCAGAAATGTGTAATTTGGAGTTCTACCATATAATATTTCCTTTGGTGGCTGTCGACATCATGTTGATGAGATAAATGGCTATGGCAAAGGCTTCATCCCAATAAGAATGAGGAACCTTGGAGGCTGCTAGAAGAGTTCTAGCAGTTTCAACTAGATGCCTATGCTTGTGCTTATCACAACCATTTTTTTCTGGTGTGTGAGGGCAGTTAAACTGGTGTGAAATGCCATGCAATTGAAGATACTTGAGAAATTTGGAACTCAGAAATTCCCCACCAAAATCAGATCTTAGAGTCACAATCTTAGAACTGAGCAAATTTTCAACCAAAGCTTTAAAGTGCACAAAAGTGTCAAAGACATGAGACTTGGATTTAAGAGGAAAGAACCAAGTATATTTTGTATAGTCATCAACAAATATGAGGTAATATCGATATCCATTGATAGAGAGAAGTGGTGCAGGACCTCATACATTTGTGTGCAGAAGCTCAAGATGTTTACTTGATGTACAAGACACAGAAGCAAAGGACAACTTTGAACATTTTCCTCGAGCACTACTAGAGCACACAACTTTATCTAAAGAACTTGAAACTAAAATACAGGACTTAGATGCTAGCTTATTTAGTATTTTGAATGCAAGATGGCTTAATCGTTGATGCCAAGTATCTTGTGAAGCTTTAGCATATGCTGCTAATGCATGTTGATTGCCAATAAATGGAGATGCATGAAAAGGATAAAAACCAGCTCTCACAGGACCTTTAAAGAGCGTTTTCTCCGAAGAAAGGTCATTCACAATGAAGTGAAAATGATACAAGTGAATAATGCACCATCAAGTATGAACTGATTGAGAAAAATCAAATCTTGCTTAAGATGAGGAACATGCAACACATTTTTTAGAGCAAAACAATGAGAGGCAATGTTAAGTGTAGAAGATTCAAAGTTAAGTATAGGCAAACCTTTGCCATTATCGATATAAACTTGTTCAGGTCCATTGTATGGCTTAGGACTTTGCAGATTGGTGTAAGAGTTGGTCATGTGCGAACTAGCACCAAAGTCAAGTAGCCATGTAGGAGTAGTAGTTGCATTGTATGTAGTTTGAGAATTCTTGGTGCCAAAATGTGGATTCATGCGTTGTGGACACTCTGCAGCTTCATGATCCATTTGGCGACAATTTGGAAAGAGATATTTTTGGTAGAAGTGTTATAGTTAGAACGTTAACCACAATTATTTCTGTGATTACCCTGATTACCTCGATGAAATCTTGGATTGCCTTGAAAACCTTGATAATTTTTTTGAGTTCCATAATTGTTGTAATGCCTAGGATTAGAAAAATTGCCATGATGTGAAGAACGATAGGAATTCAGATTTGATCCACTATGAGTAAAGAATGCATGTGAACCGAAGTCTATAGTTGGAGTTGGAAGAAGACCAGTAGAAGAATTGAAAGCTTAAATTGGTGCTGGTGGATAGACTTTCTTACGAGTAGTTAACTGAATTTCCTTGCTTAAAAGAAGCCCATGGAGTTCATCAATGGTGGTGGAACCAAGTCTAAACTAAATGGCATCAATAAACGATTCATACTTAAAGGGCAAACCGTGTGGGGTCACATAAATCAACTCAGAGTCTTCGATCGAAGCTCCGACATTGGTTAGGGCATCAACAATTTCTTCAATTTGTTGAAGATATATCACAGCTGTAAAATCACCCTTTGTGATAGTACGAAGCTCGTGAATGTGCGATTGCGATGCAGTGGTAAGACAAGATTCCAGTTTCAACCAGAGCTTATGAGCCGAATTAACACAAACAATGTATGGAATAAGAGCATTCAAGAGCATAGAGTTAATCCAGATCAAGATGTTTTGATCATTCTCAAACCACGCAATATATTGAGGATTCAGAGTGGATGTGCGATTACCAGACTCAAGAAGAAATTTCGGCGAAACAAGCATCGTGCCACCAAAGATGGTGAGATTGTACCGGCAAAAGATTGGAGCGAACAAAGCACTCCAGGTGATATAGTTTTTTGTTGTGAGCTTAATCGGAACCAAAGATCCAATATTTTTTATCGTGATCAATGAAATTGCCAAGGATGTTGAAGAATTAGGGCAAGAATTCATCGAAGCAGGATGAATAGGAGAGGCAGATTGAGAGGAATGAGATATGGAGGTCACCATGGTTGAAAAACATAAGGCTTTGAGCTTTAAAAAGAGAAGAAGAGCGAGAAGCAGGAAGTGGAGAGAATGATCGAGGATTGTGAGACTCAAGTGAGAGATACCATGATAGGAATGTTATATTTTCATTTCTTTAAACAATAAGATTACATCCTTAGTACAAAAACCATGGCACGAGAAAATTGTACAACAAGCACCAAAACTATGGCACGAGAAATTTGATCATACTTTGTTAACACATGGGTTCAAAATAAACGAATTTGATAAATGTGTCTACATTAAGAGTAATGATAAAACTTGTGTTATTGTCTACTTGTATGTGAATGATATGCTCATAATGGGAACTAATAAAGATGTAATAAACAAAACAAAAAAAATGTTGAATCCAAGTTTTGACATGAAAGACTTAGGTCAAGCTGATGTCATTCTAGGAATTCAAATAAAGAGACATAGTGAAGGGTATGTCCTTACACAGTCCCATTATACGAAAAAAATATTACGATGGTTTTGTCAATTTGATTGCAAACCTGTTGCAACTCCTTTTGATGTTGGATGCAAGTTTGAGAAAAATAAAGGCAATGCCATATCTCAACTTGAATACTCTCAAGTAATTGGAAGTCTAATGTACTTGATGAATTCGACTAGACCTGACTTAGCTTATACGGTAAGTAGGTTTAGTAGATATACAAGTAATCCGGCGCGAGAGCATTGGGATGCTTTAGTAAGAGTGTTAAGGTATTTGAAAATTACACTTGACTATAGATTACACTACACAAAGTATCCACCTGTTGTAGATGGCTTTAGTGATGCTAATTGTATTTCTGACACTACAGAATCCAAGTCGACAAGTGGATATGTTTTTACCTTAGTAGATGCATCAATATCTTGGAAATCCTATCAACAGAAATGTATAGCTTGGTCCACCATGGAGTCAGAGTTTATAGCTTTAGACTTGGCTGGATGGCTCAAACATTTTCTGGAGGATATTCCAGTGTGGCCAAAGCCTGTAACTGCTATATGTATACATTGTGACAGTATGGCCGCGCAATCAAGGGCCAAAAGTCATGTATACAATGGAAAGTTGCAACACATCAGGCGTTGGCATAATACTCTTAAGAAGTTGCTCTCAAATGGAATAATATCAACTGATTATGTAAAGTCAATGGAAAATATAGATGATCCGTTGACAAAAGGCCTACGAAGAAAGCAAATATTATTTACATCAAGGGGAATGAGTCTCAAGCCAATTCAATGAATCAAAGTAGGCGGAAACCTAACCTAGCTAATTGGAGATCCCATGGTTTAGGTTCAATAGGTAAACTGGTTGAGTTTGATTCAAAAGTTGAACACACAACTTACCCATTCTTATGATAAAATGTGTGTTGTCTGTTGAAGTTCGAGGGGTTATGTTTTATACATTTAATGACATTAATATCTTGTTATCAAGAGGAATATGGCAGACTATTCTTAATTAATGTCACTTATATAGGAGTAAATGGGGCCGCATTTATTGGAATTGAAATGGATAAATTCTCTAAAGCTCCTACGAAATTCGGGATCTGTTCAGGGACAAAATGAACACAACTGTATGAATTGACGTGTGGCAGACATGATATGTGTGTAGCATATTGTCTCGGTTTACTACTACGGTGAACAGTTCAAGATCTTCCACATCCACTGTGTCACCAAGTAAACCCGATATGTTTTCACTAGGGTAAGTTCAAGTCGAAAAAACACTTCACCCGATGCATATCATGTCTATTCTCTCTCAATTTTAGACAGCCTAGTCATACCTTTGCATGTACATTTGCATTTCAACTCAAATGTGGGGTATTGTTGGAACTTTTGAGTATAAATTTCATTGTCCTACATTGGTCATTACCAAAATAAAACCTACATGACTGTGCATGGTTAAGAATTCAAACGAATGCCAGGAAACGAAACTAGATCCTGTAGGCAATTGATCTCATGAAATAGGGCCATTGTGAGTTACAAATTGTATTTTACAGTTTTAAAGATTTTGATCGACAAAGTTAGTGCACATCCAAACTCTTCTTGAAAGAATGACATACCATGAAATAGGGCCATCATGAGTTACAAATTGTATTTTACAGTTTTAAAGATTTTGATCGACAAAGTTAGTGCACATCCAAACTCTTATTAAAAGAATGAAATACACACAAACATGTTTAAGTCTTAAGCTTCAGGTTAGAAAGTATAAATTCTTTTCACTGAAAAAGGCTTGGACCAAGATTATTTTAACCAAAAACCAACCTAAAATATTATTTAACCAAAAGCTCTTCAAATTTAATCATAACGACAAAGGCCCTAAATTATACACAAGCTATATTATAAAGCCCAACACGCTCAAATATAACTTTTCATAATTGCCCCTAACTGAAAAAGAGAAAGAAGAAAAGTCTCTCTCTTAATTCCCACCACGGCACGTGGCTTCACCCTTTCATATTTTCATTAAGTTGCTTTCCAATGAAATTGGGATAGCTAGTCCCAACATGTTTTAAAAAATGGTGTGGTGCCCTACGTCCCTCCTTTTATGCGTCACATCACAGTGCTCTTTCCCTCTTTTATTTATTTATTTTTAATTGTTGTTCAAATGCATTTTACATCACATGTTTCACACTTTATTTTGTTTTAAATTCACAATAAATGCATATGATTTCTGAAAAATATTTTGTAAAGTACTACGGAGTTGTAATTATTTAAATTTTCATCTCATTCTATCAAATTCACTAAAGTACTGCTAAAGATAAATAATAAACTTACTTACATCTACCTGCCACCCAACTACCACCTAGCGTCATTTAGAATCATAAGAAATAATGTGTATTTTCTTCAGTTTCATAAATAATATGTAATTTTGCAATAGTTCTAGCAATAGTGTGCGTTATTTTTTGTTCAATGCAGAATTAATGTGATTTATTTTATTATAGTTCCAAAAATCGTATTTATTTTGTCACCTTTCATAAGTAGTGTGAGTTATTTTGGATCACTTTGAAAAATAATGTGGGTACTGTGAGTTATTTTAGTTTACTTTCAGAGATTGTGTATGTTATTATGTTATAGTTCCAGAAATAGTGTGGGTTATTTTAGTTCACTTTCAGAGATAGTGTAGGTTATTGTGCTGTAGCTTCAGAAATATGTGGGCTATTTTGGTTCACTTTCAAAAATAGTGTGAGTTATTAGGATGTAGTTCCATAAATAATGTGGGTTGTTATTCTGTAGTTTCAAAATAGTGTGTGTTATTTTGGTTGACTTTCAGAAATAATGTGGGTTCTTATGCTGTAGATTCATAAATTGTATGAGTTATTATGTTGTAGTTTCAAAGATAGTGTGGGTTATTTTGATTTACTTTCAGAAATAGCGCGGGTTATTATACTGTAATTTCAGAAATAATGTGGGTTATTTTGGTTTACTTTCAGAAATAATATGGATTATTTTGTTGTAGTTCAATAAATAATGTTTCAGAATAGTGTGGACTATTTTGTTCCTTTCTATAAACAACATGAGTTATTTTGGTTCGGTTTCATAACTAGTGTGTTTTTTTTTTGTTGTAGTTCCAGAAATAATATGAGTTATTTTGGTTTACTTTCACAAATAGTGTTGGTTATTTTGCTGTAATTTCAGAAATATTGTAGGTTATTTTGGTTCACTTTCAGACATAGTGTTGGTTATTTTGCTGGAATTTGGTTCACTTTCAAAAATAGTGTTAGTTATTTTGGTTCACTTTCAAAAATAGTGTTGGTTATTTTGCTGTAATTCTAGAAGTATTATTTTGTAACCTTCCAAACACAATGTAGGTTATTTTAGTTCATTTCATAAATAAGTGTGAGTTTATTTGCTCAATACAACATACATAGTAAAAAACAACCACGAGGTATATATCATGTAGCAGCATTACGAATCACCCATTTACCAAATACTTGCTCAATACAATATATATATTTGAAACGAATTGAAAACAATGCCAAATCGACAAAGAAGCGCAAAATCCTGTCATTTTTTATCGTTGAAGTACTTCAATGGCTAAAAGAAGTCAATTTTAGATAGAAAGGCTAAAATCTTACACCATTCAGAAGTAAACATAAAAAAAATCCCAACACCTGCAAGTCATGGCAAACCAAATTCGTCATTCCTCATCCATCGATATGAAAAAATCAAACAAAAACCCATCAAGAAATTTAATATTGTTATCATAAATGTATTCAATATCACACCAATTTAATATTGCTATTTCTCGCCACTTCCTGAAGTTGTGCTGGAGTTGAAAATGCCGACACCATTGCGAGAGCTATTTACGCAAGAGATGGATTCATCTAGAAAATGACACGGAACTTATGCAGCGCTCGTTTTGTCAAGAGTAGTTAGAGTTTGTTTAACTTTAGAATAGAGTTGTATCATCTAAAAGTAGAGGCTTTTAGTTGCTAATAGCTTCTTGAGGGCTTCTTATTTTTGTTGGTCAAAGAATGAATATAAAGCATTATCTTCACTTTCTCAGAAAACCATGAACTTGTCTTTGTGGCTTTTGGTTCACACCATAATATTCATAAAAACCTAGGCATATAGAATTGAACAACATTGTCCAAATCATAAACAGCATTTGTATGGTAAGAAAATAAAGAAATATATTGATTTTATATCAGATACCTTGCCAAATTAACAACCTAGTTCTCTTCTCCAACCCCGAATTTGCTATTTTAAACATTTTTTCAACCAAATGAACCTTGAGTCCTTCTAGTGCTGCGGATACAAAAACTGCATATGACAAGTCTGTCCACATTAATCCAAAATACACACAAAAACAAATGAAGGGACACATTCAAACTCTAAAAACCTACATAGAATAAACTCCAAACCTTCAACAGTAGTAGTACGAATTTGTCTTCATATAATAGTTCAAATATAAAACAATGATTGCCAGACGTCAATTACTACAAAAATTGTAGAAAATAATTCACCAAAAAACTAAAACTCTTAGTTTATATTTTCCACATATTGTTGTAATGAATGAAACGAGAATACGTGTACAAAGTAGATTTGTATTGATGAATTTGTAGGGTTACAATCTCTGTTTACAATTTTCCTCTGATTCAGTCTTCAAATTTGATGTAGATGCGTAGGTTGTTGATCCAAGGGTTGCGATGACTTGATCTCAGACAAAAGTGTAAACACGGAAATTCCTACGATGAATGAGATAAGAACACGTGTACAAAATAATATTTTGTATTAATGATTTTGGGGTTACAATCTCTCTCAGATTTAATCCTCTGATTCGATCTCCGTAAGGTGTTGATTTGTGGGCTGCTGATCCAAAGGGCCGTCGGGGCTTGATCTTAAGGATGAACAGTGGTGTATGGATCTTCAAGGGCTTCTGAGCTTGATTTTGAAGAACATTGGATGAATTTATTGATGTTGTTGATTTAAAGGGCCGTCGGGGGCTTGATCTTAGGATGAATGGTGATGAGCGATGAACACTTTCCTCAAGGGCTGTCGGGGCTGGATCTTGAATTGGTGGAAGTTCTTCAAGGGCCATTGGGGCTTGATCTTGAATGAGGATTTGACAAAGAACGAAGAGAGCTTTCTTGATCCTTCGAGATTTGCTTAGGAGCTTCGAAGTTCAAAGCCTTAAGGTTTTGGTGCGATGTGAATTGGTTATCAATTGGTGCCCCAAAATGAATGCCTTGGCTTCCTATTTATAGACTTACAAAACTTGATTTTTGGATTTAAATAATCAGATGAAATAAATCATTTCTGCCAAGTGTTGACACGTGTCATGTTTGATGACTTTTCTGATGATTCTCGATTTTTTGTTGAGTCACATGCTATGTGTAAAATTTATGTGACACGTGAACGTTGAAATTTTAATTATTGATCAACATTTATTTCACCAAAATTTCAATGTCTACAAAAAGATTGAACGATTGCTTCAAGTTTTGAGCTTGAAACAATGCGTGGATAGTCTTCACCTCTAGGTTTATGTATGACCTGCGGCAAATGTGATGTTGATGTGAGATTTTGTTGATTCAAGGGTCTTGGCGACTTGATCTTGAATCGAACGTCCTTACAAGTTTTAAGCTTGTAACAAAGTTTTGAAGGAATCGACACAAGTGCTTGTTGATTCTTCATAGGAATGCTTCGGCTTTGGTCGAAAGAAAGTTTTGGCTTTGGTTGTACATTCTTCGAAGAGAGATTTGGCTACGTATAAGTCTTCAAAGATTTGGCAGAGATTCTCCTTTTGTGAGAATTTCGGCCTTTCAATGTAGAAATTGTCGACCTTTATGCTTATCTAAGGATCTTGTAATTATAGACTTCTCAAAGCTTGCCCTTGGATGGATTTGACTCTGATTTGTGTCTTGATTCGTCCATGGGAGAATTTAGGCATGTTTTGTGTCTTAATTTCAGCCACTTTTCCTTGCTTGGCCGAAATCTATAGGGCTTTCTTGCCTATTTTGTGAGAAATCTTCAATTCTTGCTTGTTTTGTGAAGATTGCTTGTTTTGTAAAGATGCTTTAGTCTTCTTTCCGGTTTTGGGAGAAATTTGGGCCTCTTGCCGATTTTAAGGAGATTTCTTCCTTTTGGACGAATTTTGGGGAAGTTTTGAGCTTCCTTTGCTTGATTTGTGCCACATGTCATTGATGACTTGTCCATTTGGGATGTCATATGCCGCATGAAGTTTTGTGATACATCATTTGCATGCAACGAAATTTACATGTCTACAAATGCCCCCACTTCAAGGTGCGCTGTAGGCATGTGCATGTCATATGTAGGAAATGTGTTTTGAAGTCTTGCAATGTGAATGTTCTAACTCAAGAGTCATCGAGACTTGATCTTGAATTAGGCTACTTCTTCAAGGGTCGTAGAGGTGTATGTCTTGAATGAAACATTTCTAGAAGGGCCGTTGAGGCGTATTTCTTGAATTAAAATGATGAATTTCGTCAAGGGCCGTTGAGGCATTTTTCTTGGATGAAACATTTCTTCAAGGGCCGTAGAGGCTTGATCTTGAAAGAAAAATGAAATTTTTCTTAAAGGGACATGGAGGGTTGACCTTGAAAGAAATTTTGGAAATTGATAAATCGGCATATACTTATTGTGCATATTGATTTTCCATAATTTTGACAAAATACATTTGGTGTATTTTGAGACATGGATTTTTTCCTTGTGTGTGGGAAAAAAATGTTTTTCTTTGGTAATGAGGGTGATTTCCTTCAAAGTGTTGGAAAGCTTTGGTGATTTCGTTCAAGGTTTTAGAAAGATTTAATGATTGTCCTTGGGTAAGTAGGATTTGCATTTTTTTTTCTTTCCCCTTTCTCTTTTTCATGGCAAGGAGGGTATTTTCCCTTTTGGTTTGGGGGACTTGTCCTTGCTTTGGAGGGTTTTCTTATTTGAATTTCAGCAAGGGGGCAATTTCCTTTGATGTTTTGGAAATTTTGAAGCCTTTTCCTTATTTCTTTGTTTCCTTTTCTTTTCTTTGCTGATTGTTTTTGCAAAAACGGCATGTTTTTTCCCTTGGGGCCGAAATCACCTTGCCATTTTTTTTGCTTGGAATTTGCTTCCTTCTTTTGGTTGGAATGTACTTCCTTCTTTTGATTTTCCTTTTACTATTTGATGTGTATTCTCCCTATGTTATTAGGAAGCAATGGACCCTTATTTATAGGACAATTGGGTGTGCATTTTTTGTCACACAATCCTTGTTGTGCACATTGACTTTGCTTGTTGTCGTGCCCTTTTTGCTACTAATTTTGTGTGTAATTGCTACTTGGTGTTTGTTGCAGTACGTCACTTTTTACCTCATGGTGTTGTGGAAAAGACTATAGCGGAGTTTCGCTGTGTAGTGCCTTTTGGCCATAGTTTTCCCTTGGTGATGACGTTGTTGTGCAGTGTAAGAAACTGCTTGCGTAATCGCTGCGGGGCTGCATAGTGCGATTGCGTAGCATTTTGATTTTCTTTGTTAATGTAGCGTGTTTTGAAGGACCGTCTTGTAGCTGCCCTATTTGTTGTGCTGCTCAAGCTTTGTGGCTGATTTCTTTTTGTCGTTGTGACTTTGTCATTGTCATCCTTCAACGCTCGCGACATTTGTCTCACATGTCTTTTGCTTTGGTGAAGCAATTTTTTTTTTGCCCCACTTTTAGGCTTATGTTGCCTCGTTTGTTATGTTGTAGCCATGGTATTTTTCAAGTGCTTTTAAGAGCAATACCATCACCATTCTTACTAAGGAAGGCAATTCGCAAGATAGGAGAATGATGTTGAAGCTATATGCGTCTTTGACTGGCCATAAGGCGCTTGTTCTTCTTGCAAAAGATAACTTGATGCATATCAAGTTGTGGTCTTCTGAAGTATCTTGGGAGGTGATAGATTTTGGTCGACCAAATACGAAGAAGAAGACGTGTACATCAAGGATTCTTATCTTGAATCCTTCGCACCATGTTTATGACAATCCATCAGCTTCGTTTGAGCTTCTTGGCGATCAAATCCGTAATGGAGTTTATGACTTGGAATAACACCTTGTCGACCACTGGAGAAGCCGTCTTTGCTGAGTTTTACTGGGAGTGGCTTGAAGATGTCTTAAGCTTATCTAAAGATGTGTTTACTAACGTGGGCCTTTCTCACGCCGTATACGTGTCTTTGTTTAGTTATGATTACCATCCTTCCGTCCTTCTTGCGTTCTTTGAGCATTGGTGTTTAACGACCAACACACTTCTCACGTCACAATGGGAGATGTCAATTTCACTTTGGGATCTCCACAAGATAGGAGGCGACAAAGAATACCACTGAGATGCTAAACCTACCAAGAAGTTCCCAAACAACCTCAACTTATAGTTGGTACTGTCTTCAAATGCTACACAGTGGTTGGAGAACTTGAAGATGTGATCCCTGGAAGACAAACTGTTATCTTCTCCATTGAATTTTGGGAATGTGGACATCTTGAAGTTGAAAGGAAAGAGATTCTGCTCATCAATAAACTCTGGGGTAGGGCTTCTGATAAGTGATTCTAAATAGTGGGCAAGCTTGTGGCTGGGCATTCCTCACCATCATCCTTCTTAACTCAGCCAACTCATCTCTGAGTTATTGGTTGGCTGTATTATTGGGCTGGGTATAAGGAAGCAGTTCCCACTTCAGGCTACGATCGTTGCCTAAGGTAATCTCCTTTCTTGGCTCGGGCTTCCTCCATCTAGATTCTCCCCCTTTCGTGGCCATTGGTGGTGGCCTATAAAAAGAGGGCTTATCGATCTTGATAAATTCTCATTTCCCACTGGATTCCCTAATCAACTGGGGCATCCCATACTTTGTTCTTTCTTGCTTGCTTTGCCTCTTACTATTTAGTGGGAATAGGGGGTCGAGCAACTCTGCCTCCAGAATTTCTTCCAGTATTGGCTGATCCATTTCAGATCATTCTTTGTTTTTCCCTTTGTTCATCTTTTCTTCAAGTAAAGGAAACAAAGGAATAACTTGCTCTTCCATAGGGCTAGCTTCTCTCATCGTCACTTTAGCAAGATCATTTTCTAGGGTAGAATATTCCAGATCCAGCCTTCTTTGCAGATGTCCTGTTAAGGAACAGAGTCTGCTTACTTCTTCTCTAGTTTGTAGAGAATTTCCCTCCATGATTTTTATGACACCATCATGGTGGCCTGGAGGTCTTCATTTGTGACCTTCCTTCCTGATTTCTTAGAAGGAATCAGGCTTTCCGTCAAGACAGGTCATTGTAAGTCTTCGGGGAGATTTGCCATGCTAGATCTTGGTGTATACCGGCGTGGTTTTTGTTTTGATTCCCACCTGAAGTTTTGTTCCTTCCTTTTTCTTCTTGGCATATGATGAGTCAATTTCATATTATATATTTAACCTTATTCCTAGTATATTTTGGTTATTATTTTGGAAGAATTTTGATACTTTGAATTGTATTTTCAATATAGGACTTTCTACTTCCTCTAGAGCAAAACATAATCAAATGGACGAATTTTGGAGTAATTCTAGTTGGAAGACGTTCGTGAGTCAGTTAGCTTGATCATATCAAAATATCAGATTTTTTTACCAAGCAATGATTTTCTAGCAATAAAATAAAGGAGCAGTGCATGGTGTTGGAATAATAACGTTTAAGGCTTGAATTGCATTTTTGGAGCCCAACATGACCTCAGATGGTTTCGTTGCCTTCTGGAGATCTGTTCAGAACGTCCCAATCTTCAAAATAAGCTATTATGGGCCAGATTTGGAGGATATCTGAGGCTAAAACGTGGCTAGATAAGTACTTGACAGATTATCCTAACTTAATTAGGACTTTATTTTCTAAGATATTTTATTATTATTCTTAGTTTCCTAGTTGGAATAAAGGACCTGATTTTTAGGGATTGTGCGATGGCATAGTAGGTTATATTGCTTTGCCATTCTAGTTTTTTGCTATGCTTTATTTTATGCAACTTTGGAGACAGAGAGAATTGCTAGGGTTCTTGGAGATTTTATACTTTAAGGTGTTTTCAATCCTTTTCTTAATAATATTTTCTATGATTTTAATTATGAATATGCGTAACTAATTCCTTTTGCTAGGGCTAAGCCTTGAGCCTTAGCATGAATATGTGATTTTTATTTAATTGCTTATGATTGATTGCATGCTTGCTTTGAATTATTAATCACTGTGATTAAAACTATCTAATTATCTTAATGCTTGATCACCATTAGGATATTTAGAAAAGTAATTTGATGCAATTTTGGTCGGAAGGTTCCTTGAAATTGGTGCTGGCTTCTTGTGATTAATAATTGTAATTTCACTTAAGATGAACACCACGTCGTAAGGGTGGCATGGTTTTTCAAAGGGTTTTCATAAAGCATAATGAGTCTCTCATGTTCAGATTTGATCCGAACGTCCGAATAGATTGCATGTTAGATATACATTTTATGTTGGAGGTTCCAAGTAGAATATAAATTAGGAAAACCTAACCTTCAATGTGGCTTGCGCAGATCATAAATAATTGGTAAAAGTTCATAGGATTGCTACGTGATAGTGGACCCCTAGTGCTTTCTTAATTTGATTTCTCCAAAACTTTTCCTTTTTCTTCATCTTTAAAATTGCAGATTAGTTTATTTTTATTAGTTAAATTCATTTTTATTAAATTAGGTCATAAAAATCAATCATCTCAAATTTCTATTTTACAATAATCAATTGGAATTTGGTTTGCTTCGAATTAGTTAATAATCCATATGGGGAACGAACTTGCAAGATCCGTTTATACTACAATAAACTTGTTATTCTTGCAAGTAATATATGAGTTTTTATCCTTACTTTTGTAGGTGGTAAAAATCCCTATCAGCATACAAGATTTGTGGTCCCACTAGGAGTGCCAAAACTATGTTCGGGCAGGAAATTCGGCTAGTGGGCGTTGATAAGCTCATATTTATATATATTTTACATAAAATTCACTTGTCTTTTCTTAGTTAGTTCCTTATATTTTTGAGCTATTTACTATGTTTTTGTGTTTTGTGTGATTTATGGATGGAATGGATTTGTATGGATATATGGATGGAATGGATTTGCATGGCTAAGGGATGAAAGTGTATGGATTGGTGAGATGTAGTATGGCTAGATGAATGGATTGAGGTCATGGCAAGGAAATTGTGTTTGTGAATGAAGCTCTTTTGATGGATCCAGATTCTCTTTTGCATGTGCCGTGCCTTCTCTTTCTAGCTGTGCATTTCCACTTGCTCCAAAGCCAAATGAGTGCAATCATAACCCCATTTTCTGCTGAGTGTTGATGACAAAGCAAAACACAAAACAAGTGCCTTTACATTCTCATTTTATTAGCCAAATCTGCTTAGCCCTTTTCTGAACCTTTCAGTGTTACAATGCCCATAACTTCTTCTAGAAAAATGATATTAACAATCCGTAAATTGCTCCAGAAAATAGACATCCGTAGCTTTCCAAGAATATAAGGCTCATTCTCTCATTCATTCGGAGCTGTTCGTAACATGCTTCCAAAGTCAGCTAATCTGCACAGGCAGTTTTGACGAATTTGTTACTTAATATCTCACTTGTGCTACTTTTCTTTTCTTTGCTTGATAAATCACACAAAACACAAAAGCATAGTAAATAGCTCAAAAATATAAGGAACTAACTAAGAAAAGACAAGTGAATTTTATGTAAAATATATATAAATATGAGCTTATCAACGCCCACTAGCCGGATTTCCTGCCCGAACATAGTTTTGGCACTCCTAGTAGGACCACAAATCTTGTATGCTGATAGGGATTTTTACCACCTACAAAAGTAAGGATAAAAACTCATATATTACTTGCAAGAATGACAAGGTTATTGTGGTATAAACGGATCTTGCAAGTTCGTTCCCCACATGGATTATTAACTAATTCGAAGCAAACCAAATTCCAATTGATTATTGTAAAATAGAAATTTGAGATGATTGATTTTTATGACCTAATTTAATAAAAACGAATTTAACTAATAAAAATAAACTAATCTGCAATTTTAAAGATGAAGAAAAAGGAAAAGTTTTGGAGAAATCAAATTAAGAAAGCACTAGGGGTCCACTATCACCTAGCAATCTTATGAACTTTTACCAATTATTTATGATCTGCGCATGCCACATTGAAGGTTAGGTTTTCCTAATTTATATTCTACTTGGAACCTCCAACATAAAACGTATATCTAACATACAACCTGTTCGGAAGTTCGGATCAAATCTGAACATGAGAGACTCATTATGCTTTATGAAAACCCTTTAAAAAACCATGCAACCCTTACGACGTGGTGTTCATCTTAAGTGAAATTACAATTATTAATCACAAGAAGCCAACGCCAATTTCAAGGAACCTTCCGACCAAAATTGCATCAAATTACTT
This sequence comes from Malus domestica, assembly GCF_042453785.1. Taxonomy (NCBI): domain Eukaryota; kingdom Viridiplantae; phylum Streptophyta; class Magnoliopsida; order Rosales; family Rosaceae; genus Malus; species Malus domestica. Next base: position 16,319,212 of record NC_091669.1, on the reverse strand, counting down.
TTCTAAATATCCTAATGGTGATCAAGCATTAAGATAATTAGATAGTTTTAATCACAGTGATTAATAATTCAAAGCAAGCATGCAATCAATCATAAGCAATTAAATAAAAATCACATATTCATGCTAAGGCTCAAGGCTTAGCCCTAGCAAAAGGAATTAGTTACGCATATTCATAATTAAAATCATAGAAAATATTATTAAGAAAATGATTGAAAACACCTAAAAGTATAAAATCTCCAAGAACCCTAGCAATTCTCTTTGTCTCCAAAGTTGCATAAAATAAAGCATAGCAAAAAACTAGAATGGCAAAGCAATATAACCTACTATGCCATCGCACAATCCCTAAAAATCAGGTCCTTTATTCCAACTAGGAAACTAAGAATAATAATAAAATATCTTAGAAAATAAAGTCCTAATTAAGTTAGGATAATCTGTCAAGTACTTGTCCAGCCACGTTTTAGCCTCAGATATCCTCCAAATCTGGCCCATAATAGCTTATTTTGAAGATTGGGACGTTCTGAACAGATCTCCAGAAGGCCACGAAACCATCTGAGGTCATGTTGGGCTCCAAAAATGCAATTCAAGCCCTAAACATTATTATTCCAACACCATGCACTACTCCTTTATTTTATTGCTAGAAAACCATTGCTTGGTAAAAAAATCTGACATTTTGATACGATCAAGCTAACTGACTCACGAACCTCTTCCAACTAGAATTACTCCAAAATTCGTCCATTTGATTATGTTTTGCTCAAAAGGAAGTAGAAAGTCCTATATTGAAAATACAACTCAAAGTATCAAAATTCTTCCAAAATAATAACCAAAATATACTAGGAATAGGGTTAAATATATAATATGAAATTGACTCATCATATGCCAAGAAGAAAAAGGAAGGAACAAACCTTCAGGTGGGAATCAAAACAAAAACCACGCCGGTATACACCAAGATCTAGCATGGCAAATCTCCCTGAAGACTTATAATGACCTGTCTTGACGGAAAGCCCGATTCCTTCTAAAAAATCAGGAAGGAAGGTCACAAATGAAGACCTCCAGGCCATCATGATGGTGTCATAAAAAGCATGGAGGGAAATTCTCTACAAACTAGAGAAGAAGTAAGCAGACTCTGTTCCTTAACAGGACATCTGCAAAGAAGGCTGGATCTGGAATATTCTACCCTAGAAAATGATCTTGCTAAAGTGACGATGAGAGAAGCTAGCCCTATGGAAGATCCAGTTATTCCTTTGTTTCCTTTACTTGAAGAAAAGAAGAACAAAGGGAAAAACAAAGAAGGATTTGAAATGGATCAGCCAGTACTGGAAGAAATTCTGGAGGTAGAGTTGCTCGACCCCCTATTCCCACTAAATAGTAAGAGGCAAAGCAAGCAAGAAAGAACAAAGTATGGGATGCCCCAGTTGATTAGGGAATCCAGTGGGAAATGAGAATTTATCAAGACCGATAAGCCCTCTTTTTATAGGCCACCACCAATGGCCACGAAAAGGGGAGAATCTAGATGGAAGAAGCCCGAGCCAAGAAAGGAGATTAACTTAGGCAACGATCGTAGCCTGAAGTGGGAACTGCTTCCTCATACCCAGCCTAATAATACAACCAACCAACAACTCAGAGATGAGTTGGCTGAGTTAAGAAGGATGATGGTGAGGTATGCCCAGCCACAAGCTTGCCCACTGTTTAGAATCACTTATCAGAAGCCCTACCCCAGAGTTTATTGATGAGCAAAATCTCTTTCCTCTCAACTTCAAGATGTCCGCATTCCCAAAATTCAGTGGAAAAGATAACAATTTGTCTTCCAGGGATCACATCTTCAAGTTCTCCAACCACTGTGTAGCATTTGAAGACAATACCAACTATAAGTTGAGGTTGTTTGGGAATTTCTTGGTAGGCTTAGCATCTCAGTGGTATTCTTTGTTGCCCCCAAATTGTCGTAAAACTTACCCTAGATCAGCAAGCCTCCTATCTTGTGGAGATCCCAAAGTGAAATCAACATCTCCCATTGTGACGTGAGAAGTGTGTTGGTCGTTGAGCACCAATGCTCAAAGAACGCAAAAAGGACGGAAGGATGGTAATCATAACTAAACAAAGACACGTATACGGCGTGAGAAAGGCCCACGTTAGTAAACACATCTTTAGATAAGCTTAAGACATCTTCAAGCCACTCTCAGTAAAACTCAACAAAGACGGCTTCTCCAGTAGTCGACAAGGTGTTATTCCAAGTCATGAACTCCGTTACGGATTTGAATGCCAAAAAGCTCAAACGAAGCTGATGGATTGTCATAAACATGGTGTGAAGGATTCAAGATAAGAATCCTTGATGTACACGTCTTCTTCTTCGTATTTGGTCGACCAAAATCTATCACCTCCCAAGATACTTCAGAAGACCACAACTTGATATGCATCAAGTTATCTTTTACAGGAAGAATAAGTGCCTTATGGCCAGTCAAAGACGCATAAAGCTTCAACATCATTCTCCTATCTTGCGAATTGCCTTCCTTCGTAAGAATGGTATTGGTATTGCTCTTAAAAGCACTTGAAAAATACCATGGCTACAACAAAACAAACGAGGCAACATAAGCCTAAAAGTGGGGCAAAAAAAAAAAAATTGCTTCACCAAAGCAAAAGACATGTAAGACAAATGTCGCGAGCGTTGAAGGATGATAATGACAAAGTCACAACAACAAAAAGAAATCAGCCACAAAGCTTGAGCATCACAACAAATAGGGCAGCTACAAGACGGTCATTCAAAACACGCTACATTAGCAAAGAAAACCAAAATGCTACGCAATCGCACTATGCAGCCCCGTAGCGATTATGCAAGCAGTTTCTTGCACTGCACAACAACGTCATCACCAAAGGAAAACTATGACCAAAAGGCACTACATAGCGAAACTCCGCTATAGTCTTTTCCATAGCACCATGAGGTAAAAAGTGACATACTACAACAAGCACTAAGTAGCAATTACACACAAAACCAGTAGCAAAAAGGGCACGACAACAAGCAAAGTCAATGTGCACAGCAAGGATTGTGTGACAAAAAATGCACACCCAATTGTCCTATAAATAAGGGTCCATTGCTTCCTAATAACATAGGGAGAATACACATCAAATATTAAAAGGAAAATCAAAAGAAGGAAGTACATTCCAACCAAAAGAAGGAAGCAAATTCCAAGCAAAAAAAAATGGCAAGGTGATTTCGGCCACAAGGGAAAAAACATGCCGTTTTTGCAAAAACAATCAGCAAAGAAAAGAAAAGGAAACAAAGAAATAAGGAAAAGGCTTCAAAATTTCCAAGACATCAAAGGAAATTGCCCCCTTGCTGAAATTCAAAGAAGAAAGCCCTCCAAAGCAAGGACAAGTCCCCCAAACCAAAAGGGAAAATAGCCTCCTTGCCATGAAAAAAGTGAAAGGGGAAAGAAAAAAAAAATGCAAATCCTACTTACCCAAGGACAATCATTAAATCTTTCTAAAACCTTGAATGAAATCACCAAAGCTTTCCAACACTTCGAAGGAAATCACCCTCATTACCAAAGAAAAACATTTTTTTCCCACACCCACAAGGAAAAAATCCAAGTCTCAAAATACACCAAATGTATTTTGTCAAAATTATGGAAAATCAATATGCACAATAAGTATATGCCGATTTATCATTTTCCAAAATTTCTTTCAAGGTCAAGCCCCCATGTCCCTTTAAGAAAAATTTCATTTTTCTTTCAAGATCAAGCCTCTACGGCCCTTGAAGAAATGTTTCTTCCAAGAAAAATGCCTCAACGGCCCTTGACGAAATTCATCATTTTAATTCAAGAAATACGCCTCAACGGCCCTTCAAGAAATGTTTCGTTCAAGACATACACCTCTATGACCCTTGAAGAAGTAGCCTAATTCAAGATCAAGTCTCGATGACTCTTGAGTTAGAACATTCACATTGCAAGACTTCAAAACACATTTCCTACATATGACAAGCACATGCCTACAACGCACCTTGAAGTGGAGGCATTTGTAGACATGTAAATTTCGTTGCATGCAAATGATGTATCACAAAACTTCATGCGGCATATGACATCCCAAATGGACAAGTCATCAATGACATGTGGCACAAATCAAGCAAAGGAAGCTCAAAACTTCCCCAAAATTCGTCCAAAAGGAAGAAATCTCCTTAAAATCGGCAAGAGGCCCAAATTTCTTCTAAAACCGGAAAGAAGACTAAAGTATCTTCACAAAACAAGCAATCTTCATAAAACAAGCAAGAATTGAAGATTTCTCACAAAATAGGCAAGAAAGCCCTATAGATTTCGGCCAAGCAAAGAAAAGTGGCTGAAATTAAGACACAAAACATGCCTAAATTCTCCCATGGACGAATCAAGACACAAATCAGAGTCAAATCCATCCAAGGGCAAGCTTTGAGAAGTCTATAAATACAAGATCCTTAGATAAGCATAAAGGTCGACAATTTCTATATTGAAGGGCCGAAATTCTCACAAAAGGAGAATCTCTGCCAAATCTTTGAAGACTAATACGTAGCCAAATCTCTCTTCGAAGAACGTACAACCAAAGCCAAAGCTTTCTTTCGACCAAAGCCGAAGCATTCCTATGAAGAATCAACAAGCACTTGTGTCGATTCCTTCAAAACTTTGTTACAAGCTCAAAACTTGTAAGGACGTTCGATTCAAGATCAAGTCGCCAAGACCCTTGAATCAGCAAAATCTCACATCAACATCACATTTGCCGCAGGTCATACATAAACCTAGAGGTGAAGACTATCCACGCATTGTTTCAAGCTCAAAACTTGAAGCAATCGTTCAATCTTTTTGTAGACATTGAAATTTTGGTGAAATAAATGTTGATCAATAATTAAAATTTCAACGTTCACGTGTCACATAAATTTTACACATAGCATGTGACTTAACAAAAAATCGAGAATCATCAGAAAAGTCATCAAACATGACACGTGTCAACACTTGGCAGAAATGATTTATTTCATCTGATTATTTAAATCCAAAAATCAAGTTTTGTAATTCTATAAATAGGAAGCCAAGACATTCATTTTAGGGGACCAATTGATAACCAATTCACATCGCACCAAAACCTTGAGGCTTTGAACTCCGAAGCTCCTAAGCAAATCTCGAAGATCAAGAAAGCTCTCTTCGTTCTTTGTCAAATCCTCATTCAAGATCAAGCCCCAATGGCCCTTGAAGAACTTCCACCAATTCAAGATCCAGCCCCGAAGGCCCTTGAAGAAAGTGTTCATCGCTCATCACCATTCATCCTAAGATCAAGCCCCCGACGACCCTTTGGATCAACAACATCAATAAATTCATCCAATGTTCTTCAAATTCAAGCCCAAAAGCCCTTGAAGATCCATACACCACTGTTCATCCTAAAGATCAAGCCCCGACGGCCCTTTGGATCAGCAGCCCATCCACAAATCAACACCTTACGGAGATCGAATCAGAGGATTAAATCTGAGAGAGATTGTAACCCCAAAATCATTAATACAAAATATTATTTTGTACACGTGTTCGTATCTCATTCATCGTAGGAATTTCCGTGTTTACACTTTTGTTTGAGATCAAGTCATCGCAACCCTTGGATCAACAACCTACGCATCTACATCAAATTTGAAGACTGAATCAGAGGAAAATTGTAAACAGAGATTGTAAACCTACAAATTCATCAATACAAATCTACTTTGTACACATGTTCTCGTTTCATTCATTACAACAATATGTGGAAAATATAAACTAAGGGTTTTAGTTTTTTGGTGAATTATTTTCTACAATTTTTGTAGTAATTGACGTCTGGCAATCATTGTTTTATATTTGAACTATTATATGAAGACAAATTCGTACTGCTACTGTTGAAGGTTTGGAGTTTATTCTATGCAGGTTTTTAGAGTTTGAATGTGTCCCTTCATTTGTTTTTGTGTGTATTTTGGATGAATGTGGATAGACTTGTCATATGCAGTTTTTGTATCCGCAGCACTAGAAGGACTCAAGGTTCATTTGGTTGAAAAAATGTTTAAAATAGAAAATTCGGGGTTGGATAAGAGAACTAGGTTGTTAATTTGGCAAGGTATCTGATATAAAATCAATATATTTCTTCATTTTCTTACCATACAAATGCTGTTTATGATTTGGACAATGTTGTTCAATTCTATATGCCTAGGTTTTTCTGAATATTATGGTGTGAACCAAAAGCCACACAAAGACAAGTTCATGGTTTTCTGAGAAAGTGAAGATAATGCTTTATATTCATTCTTTGACCAACAAAAATAAGAAGTCCTCAAGAAGCTATTAGCAACTAAAAGCCTCTACTTTTAGATGATACAACTCTATTCTAAAGTTAAACAAACTCTAACTACTCTTGACAAAACGAGCGCTGCATAAGTTCCGTGTCATTTTCTAGATGAATCCGTCTCTTGCATAAATAGCTCTCGCAATGGTGTCGACATTTTCAACTCCAGCTCAACTTCAGGAAGTGGCGAGAAATAGCAATATTAAATTGGTGTGATATTGAATACATTTATGATAACAATATTAAATTTCTTGATGGGTTTTTGTTTGTTTTTTTCATATCGATGGAATGACGAATTTGGTTTGCCATGACTTGCAGGTGTTGGGATTTTTTTTATGTTTACTTCTGAATGGTGTAAGATTTTAGCCTTTCTATCTAAAATTGACTTCTTTTAGCCATTGAAGTACTTCAACGATAAAAAGGGACAGGATTTTGCGCTTCTTTGTCGATTTGGCATTGTTTTCAATTCGTTTCAAGTATATATATTGTATTGAGCAAGTATTTGGTAAATGGGTGATTCGTAATGCTGCAACATGATATATACCTAGTGGTTGTTTTTTGACAATGTATGTTGTATTGAGCAAATAAACTCACACTTATTTATGAAATGAACTAAAATAACCTACATTGTGTCTGGAAGGTTACAAAATAATACTTCTAGAATTACAGCAAAATAACCAACACTATTTTTGAAAGTGAACCAAAATAACTAACACTATTTTTGAAAGTGAACCAAATTCCAGCAAATAACCAACACTATGTCTGAAAGTGAACCAAAATAACCTACACTATTTATGAAATTATAGCAAAATAACCAACACTATTTGTGAAAGTAAACCAAAATAACTCATACCATTTCTGGAACTACAACAAAAAAAACACACTAGTTATGAAACCGAACCAAAATAACTCATGTTGTTTATAGAAATGAACAAAATAATCCACACTATTCTGAAACACTATTTATTGAACTACAACAAAATAATCCACATTATTTCTGAAAGTAAACCAAAATAACCCACATTATTTCTGAAATTACAGTATAATAACCCGCACTATTTCTGAAAGTAAATCAAAATAACCCACACTATCTTTGAAACTACAACATAATAACTCATACAATTTATGAATCTACAGCATAAGAACCCACATTATTTCTGAAAGTTAACCAAAATAACACACACTATTTTGAAACTACAGAATAACAACCCACATTATTTTTGGAACTACATCCTAATAACTCACACTATTTTTGAAAGTGAACCAAAATAGCCCACACTATTTCTGAAGCTACAGCACAATAACCTACACTATCTCTGAAAGTGAACTAAAATAACCCACACTATTTCTGGAACTATAACATAATAACATACACAATCTCTGAAAGTAAACTAAAATAACTCACAGTACCCACACTATTTTTCAAAGTGATCCAAAATAACTCACACTACTTATGAAAGGTGACAAAATAAATACGATTTTTGGAACTATAATAAAATAAATCACATTAATTCTGCATTGAACAAAAAATAATGCACACTATTGCTAGAACTATTGCAAAATTACATATTATTTATGAAACTGAAGAAAATACACATTATTTCTTATGATTCTAAATGACGCTAGGTGGTAGTTGGGTGGCAGGCAGATGTAAGTAAGTTTATTATTTATCTTTAGCAGTACTTTAGTGAATTTGATAGAATGAGATGAAAATTTAAATAATTACAACTTCGTAGTACTTTACAAAATATTTTTCAGAAATCATATGCATTTATTGTGAATTTAAAACAAAATAAAGTGTGAAACATGTGATGTAAAATGCATTTGAACAACAATTAAAAATAAATAAATAAAAGAGGGAAAGAGCACTGTGATGTGACGCATAAAAGGAGGGAGGTGGGGCACCACACCATTTTTTAAAACATGTTGGGACTAGCTATCCCAATTTCATTGGAAAGCAACTTAATGAAAATATGAAAGGGTGAAGCCACGTGCCGTGGTGGGAATTAAGAGAGAGACTTTTCTTCTTTCTCTTTTTCAGTTAGGGGCAATTATGAAAAGTTATATTTGAGCGTGTTGGGCTTTATAATATAGCTTGTGTATAATTTAGGGCCTTTGTCGTTATGATTAAATTTGAAGAGCTTTTGGTTAAATAATATTTTAGGTTGGTGTTTGGTTAAAATAATCTTGGTCCAAGCCTTTTTCAGTGAAAAGAATTTATACTTTCTAACCTGAAGCTTAAGACTTAAACATGTTTGTGTGTATTTCATTCTTTTAATAAGAGTTTGGATGTGCACTAACTTTGTCGATCAAAATCTTTAAAACTGTAAAATACAATTTGTAACTCATGATGGCCCTATTTCATGGTATGTCATTCTTTCAAGAAGAGTTTGGATGTGCACTAACTTTGTCGATCAAAATCTTTAAAACTGTAAAATACAATTTGTAACTCACAATGGCCCTATTTCATGAGATCGATTGCCTACTGGATCTAGTTTCGTTTCCTGACATTCGTTTGAATTCTTAACCATGCACAGTCATGTAGGTTTTATTTTGGTAATGACCAATGTGGGACAATGAAATTTCTACTCAAAAGTTCCAACAATACCCCACATTTGAGTTGAAATGCAAATGTAAATGCAAAGGTATGACTAGGCTGTCTAAAATTGAGAGAGAATAGACATGATATGCATCGGGTGAAGTATTTTTTGGACTTGAACTTACCCTAGTGAAAACATATCGGGTTTACTTGGTGACGCAGTGGATGTGGAAGATCTTGAACTGTTCACCGTAGTAGTAAACCGAGACAATATGCTACACACATATCATGTCTGCCACATGTCAATTCATACGGTTGTGTTCATTTTGTCCCTGAACAGATCCCGAATTTCGTAAGAGCTTTAGAGAATTTATCCATTTCAATTCCAATAAATGCGGTCCCATTTACTCCTATATAGGTGACATTAATTAAGAATAGTCTGCCATATTCCTCTTGATAACAAGATATTAATGTCATTAAATGTATAAAACATAACCCCTCGAACTTCAACAGACAACACACATTTTATCATAAGAATGGGTAAGTTGTGTGTTCAACTTTTGAATCAAACTCAACCAGTTTGCCTATTGAACCTAAACCATGGGATCTCCAATTAGCTAGGTTAGGTTTCCGCCTACTTTGATTCATTGAATTGGCTTGAGACTGATTCCCCTTGATGTAAATAATATTTGCTTTCTTGGTAGGCCTTTTGTCAACGGATCATCTATATTTTCCATTGACTTTACATAATCAGTTGATATTATTCCATTTGAGAGCAACTTCTTAAGAGTATTATGCCGACGCCTGATGTGTTGCAACTTTCCATTGTATACATGACTTTTGGCCCTTGATTGCGCGGCCATACTGTCACAATGTATACATATAGCAGTTACAGGCTTTGGCCACACTGGAATATCCTCCAGAAAATGTTTGAGCCACTCGACTTCTTATCCAGCCAAGTCTAAAGCTATAAACTCTGACTCCATGGTGGACCAAGCTATACATTTCTGTTGATAGGATTTCCAAGATATTGATGCATCTACTAAGGTAAAAACATATCCACTTGTCGACTTGGATTCTGTAGTGTCAGAAATACAATTACCATCACTAAAGCCTTCTACAACAAGTGGATACTTTGTGTAGTGTAATCTATAGTCAAGTGTAATTTTCAAATACCTTAACACTCTTACTAAAGCATCCTAATGCTCTCGTGCCGGATTACTTGTATATCTACTAAACCTACTTACCGCATAAGCTAAGTCAGGTCTAGTCGAATTCATCAAGTACATTAGACTTCCAATTACTTGAGAGTATTCAAGTTGAGATATGGCATTGCCTTTATTTTTCTCAAACTTGCATCCAACATCAAAAGGAGTTGCAACAGGTTTGCAGTCAAATTGACAAAACCTTCGTAATATTTTTTTCGTATAATGGGACTGTGTAAGGACATACCCTTCACTATGTCTCTTTATTTGAATTCCTAGAATGACATCGGCTTGACCTAAGTCTTTCATGTCAAAACTTGGATTCAACATTTTCTTTATTTTGTTTATTACATCTTTATTAGTTCCCATTATGAGCATATCATTCATATACAAGTAGACAATAACACAAGTTTTATCATTACTCTTAATGTAGACACATTTATCAAATTCATTTATTTTGAACCCATATGTTAACAAAGTATGATCAAATTTCTCGTGCCATTGTTTTGGTGCTTGTTGTACAATTTTCTCATGCCATGGTTTTTGTACTAAGGATGTAATCTTATTGTTTAAAGAAATGAAAATATAACATTCCTATCATGGTATCTCTCACTTGAGTCTCACAACCCTCGATCATTCTCTCCACTTCCTGCTTCTCGCTCTTCTTCTCTTTTTAAAGCTCAAAGCCTTAGGTTTTTCAGCCATGGTGACCTCCAGATCTCATTCCTCTAAATCTGCCTCTCCTATTCATCCTGCTTCGATGAATTCTTGCCCTAATTCTTCAACATCCTTGGCAATTTCATTGATCACGATCCAAAATATTGGATCTTTGGTTCCGATTAAGCTCACAACAAAAAACTATATCACCTGGAGTGCTTTGTTCGCTCCAATCTTTTACCGATACAATCTCACCGGCTTTGGTGGCACGATGCTTGTTTCGCCGAAATTTTTTCTTGAGTCTGGTAATCGCACCTCCACTCTGAATCCTCAATATATTGCGTGGTTTGAGAATGATAAAAACATCTTGATCTGGATTAACTCTATGCTCTTGAATGCTCTTATTCCATACATTGTTTGTGTTAATTCGGCTCGTAAGCTTTGGTTGAAACTGGAATCTCGTCTTACCACTGCATCGCAATCGCACATTCACGAGCTTCGTACTATCACAAAGGGTGATTTTACAGCTGTGATCTATCTTCAACAAATTGAAGAAATTGTTAATGCCCTAACCAATGTCGATGCTTCGATCGAAGACTCTGAGTTGATTTATGTGACCCTACACGGTTTGCCTTTTAAGTATGAATCGTTTATTGATGCCATTCAGTTTAGACTTGGTTCCACCACCATTGATGAACTCCATAGGCTTCTTTTGAGCAAGGAACTTTAGTTAACTACTCGTAAGAAAGTTTATCCACCAGCACCAATTCAAGCTTTCAATTCTTCTACTAGTCTTCTTCCAACTCCAACTATAGACTTCGGTTCACATGCATTCTTTACTCATAGTGGATCAAATCTGAATTCCTATCGTTCTTCACATCATGGCAATTTTTCTAATCCTAGGCATTACAACAATTATGGAACTCAAAGGAATTATCAAGGTTTTCAAGGCAATCCAAGATTTCATCGAGGTAATCAGGGTAATCACAGAAATAATTGTGGTTAACGTTCTAACTATAACACTTCTACCAAAAATATCTCTTTCCAAATTTGTCGCCAAATGGATCATGAAGCTGCAGAGTGTCCACAATGCATGAATCCACATTTTGGCACCAAGAATTCTCAAACTACATACAATGCAACTACTAATCCTACATGGCTACTTGACTTTGGTGCTAGTTCACACATGACCAATTCTTACACCAATATGCAAAGTCCTAAGCCATACAATGGACCTGAACAAGTTTATATCGATGATGGCAAAGGTTTGCCTATACTTAACTTTGAATCTTCTACACTTAACATTGCCTTTCATTGTTTTGCTCTAAAAAATGTGTTGCATGTTCCTCATCTTAAGCAAGATTTGATTTTTCTCAATCAGTTCATACTTTATAATTGGTGCTTTATTCACTTGTATCATTTTCACTTCATTGTGAATGACCTTTCTTCGGAGAAAATGCTCTTTAAAGGTCCAGTGAGAGCTGGTTTTTATCCTTTTCATGTATCTCCATTTACTGGCAATCAACATGCATTTGCAGCATATGCTAAAGCTTCACAAGATACTTGGCATCAACGATTAGGCCATTTTGCATTCAAAATACTAAATAAGCTAGCATCTAAGTCCTGTATTTTAGTTTCAAGTTCTTTAGATAAAGTTGTGTGCTTTAGTAGTGCTCGAGGCAAATGTTCAAAGTTGTCCTTTGCTTCTGTGTCTTGTACATCAAGTAAGCATCTTGACCTTCTGCACATAAATGTATGGGGTCCTGCACCACTTCTCTCTGTCAATGGATATCGATATTACCTCATATTTGTTGATGACTATACAAAATATAATTGGTTATTTCCTCTTAAATCCAAGTCTCATGTCTTTGATACTTTTGTGCACTTTAAAGCTTTGGTTGAAAATTTGCTCAATTATAAGATTGTGACTCTAAGATCTGATTTTGGTGGGGAATTTTTTAGTTCCAAATTTCTCAAGTATCTTCAATTGCATGGCATTTCACACCAGTTTAACTGCCCTCACACACCAGAACAAAATGGTTGTGATAAGCGCAAGCATAGGCATCTAGTTGAAACTGCTAGAACTCTTCTAGCAGCCTCCAAGGTTCCTCATTCTTATTGGGATGAAGCCTTTGCCATAGCCATTTATCTCATCAACAGGATGTCGACAGCCACCAAAGGAAATATTATATGGTAGAACTCCAGATTACACATCTCTGAAAATATTTGGATGTAGATGCTTTCCATGGTTAAAGCGTTATACAGCCTCCAAACTCAATCCCAAAAGCAAATAATGCATCTTCTTGGGTTATAGTTTGAACCACAAAGGCTACAAGTGTCTTGATCCTCTCACTGGTTGCTTATACATGTTGAGACATGTGATCTTTGATGACGCTACCTTTCATTTTACTCAAAAGGATCTCCTTCAACAATCTTAGTCCAGTTCCAGTTCTTCTACATTGTAGAATCATAACACCATTCCCAATACCTTAACTTTTCCCCTATCTCTCATCCAACTTACCCTACTCTTCCACCTACATCTCTAACCTCTCATTCCCCTATCCATACATCCTTCTTGCTACCAGTTCCAACTTCAGTTCATAATCTTGCTTCTGTCTCCAAAACCATTGCTCCACCTCCATTACCTATCAACACTCATCCAATGCAAACCAAATCAAAATCTGGCATTTTTAAACCCAAGGCTCTTTTGGTCACTAAACATCCCCTACCTTCTGACATATTTCCCAATTATACACCAACAACTTATCTTTAGGCCTCTAAATTCCCTCATTGGAGAAAAGCCATGCAGGAGGAATTCAATGCCCTTATTCAAACTGGAACTTGGTCTCTAGTCCCTGCCACTTCATCTCAAAACTTAGTTGGTGCAAAATGAGTGTTTCAGGTCAAACACAAACCTGTCGGTTTGATTGGTTTCTCAATCAACTTGATATAAGTAATGCTAAGCCTGTCACTGGTTTCTCAATCAACTTGATGTAAGTAATACATTTTTGCACGGCAACTTAACTGAATCTATGTTCATGATAGAACCACCTGGGTTTGAAGATCCTACCAAGCCTCATCATCTCTATCACTTTCACAAGTCCTTGTATGGGTTGAAGCAAGCCCTTAAGGCTTGGTATAAGAAGTTGACCACTGCCTTAAAGTCTCTTAGTTTCTCAGGATCACAGAATGATTACTCTTTATTTGTTAAGAAGGTTCCAACATTGGCTTTCATATTGGTGTATGTTGATGACATTATTGTCACTAGTCCTAATGCTCAACTCTTTTAGGAAATCATTTCTTAACTTAGTGGTTTATTTCCTGTTAAAGATCTTGGTCCACTCCATTACTTTCTTGGTATTGAAGTTCATCGATCCTCCTCTGGTATTTTTCTATCTCATTCTAAGTACATTTTAGATCTCGTCACCAAAGCTGACAAGGAAGGTTCCAAGCCTTGTGTTGCACCTCTCAGCACAACTAAGTTATATCATGAGTCTCCTATGTTTGCTAATCCTACATAATATTTGTCATTTGCAGTGAACTTGGTATGCCAATTCATGCAGCATCCAAGACAATCTCATTTTCAGGCAGTCAAGCGTATTCTTAGATATCTCAAGGTCATATTATCTCTTGGTTTATGGTTTCCAAAGTGTTCGAAGCCTCTCAACCTCACTACTTTCTCAGATGCTGACTGGGCAGGATGTATCATTAATCGTCGATCTACTGATGGGTTTTATATCTACTTAGGAGACCCTCTTATAAGCTAGAGTGCAAAGAAACAACCAACTGTGGCTCGCTCATCCACAGAAGCTGAATATAGATCACTTGCCAACACTACAGCTGAATTGACATAGAATTGCAAGCTTTTGGTTGATGTTGGACTTGTTCTTCCTTCTTCTCCACAACTTTGGTGTGATAACATTTCTGCCATTTCTTTGGTTAGAAATCCCATTTTCAATGCAAGAACTAAGCATGTGGAAATTGGTTACCGCTACATCAGAGAACAAGTGCTAGCCAACCAAGTGACTGTTCTATTTGTTTGCACTCAGGATCAAGTTGCAGATATATGCACTAAAGCACTGTCTAAGCACAAGTTTCTCCTTTTAAGGAACAAACTCTCTATTCGGTTACCTCAGTTCGGTTTGAAGGGAGATGATAAGGGTAAAATTGTAAATAGATGAGTTCATTATAAGGTTGTTATAACAGTCCTTGTGATTAACTAATGTTTAGTTAGATAATGATATAATTAGTTGGTAGCACAAGTGGGTGTGTCATTAGTATATATACACTAAGGATGTAATCTTATTGTTGAAAGAAATGAAAGTATAACATTCCTATCATTAATGACTACAAGGTAGTACGGGTGGAGTATTGTGATGGAAGAAATAATCCTATGAAAGTGGAGATTTATAGTTTAGGCACAAATTCTTGGAAGAATATTGGTATAAATCATTTTTTGGTAAAGACCCGGTGTTGGAAATATGATGCTATATTTTCAGCTTTTATTGATGGAGTAGCATATTGGATTAATATACTCTGGACGGAGCGGATTGTCTTGCATCATATGATACGAGCAGTGAGGTATTTGAAGAATTTTTAAGTACGGCGGGCTATCGTTGGTGGAAAAATTGAATATAGTAAGTACAAAAATTCAATATGCTTGCTTCGTTACAATATCAAATTGAGAGAGGACCACGTTGACATGTGCGTTTTTGAAGAAAAATCTTTCAAAAAGTTGCACACTATTGTTATTCCTGAACCAAGCACTAGTAAAAAATAAAAATAAAAATAAAATCTTGCGCGACGAAACACACATCATTGCTCAAAGTTACTCTGCGCGACGAAAAACACATCGTCATCATCATGCAACAAAACTTTAAACTTCGTTCCGCAAAGTCTTTACAAAAATAAATAAAATAAAATAAAGTATTTTTTTAAATCTTTGCGCGACATAATTCAAATATTTCGTCGCCTAAACATTTTGTACGTATAACATTTAAGAAATTGAACGGTATATATATTTATTAAGTAGCTTTAAATTTATTATTGTACTTCGGATCGGGTTTTTGTTAGAAAAATATAATATTGTAGTTTGGATCGGATTTTTGTTAGGAAAATGTATTTTAAATTGACGATCGAATTAGTTCATTATATTCATAGGGTCAAAGAGTGTAGCTATAAAAAAAATCATCAAAATTACAGTTGACATAACCATTAAATCGTGATTTTTCGTTTATAACTGTCGAAAAGTTTTGTCCAATTCCTTGTTGGAATGTTTGTTTTTTGCGATTTTTGGCATATATGATCTCGAAGTATATACAAACAACTTTGACAGTTAGATCATTGAAACTAGTTTCGTAGAATGTGTATCCCATCAAAACAATAAATTCCCTAACACTTAGAGTTTATGTATACTTTCATTAAGCATAAGATTTTGTGGTATCCATTAGTGTAAATATTTTAAATTGAAGATCTAATTCATTCATTGTATTCATATAGGGTTAAAGAGCGTAGTTGTAAAAAATCGTCAAAATTGGAGTTAAAATAACCGTTAAATCGTGATTTTTCGTTCATAACCGTCGAAAAGTTTTGTCTTGTTACTTGATTTCTGAATGTTTTTTTTTTGTGATTTTTGGTGTATACGATCTTGAAGTATATACAAACAAGTTTGACGGTTGGATCGTTGAACTAGTTTTGTAGAATGCGTATCCCATCAAAATAATAGATTCACTAACACTTAAAGTTTATTTATACTTTCATTAAGTCTAACATAAGATTTTGTGGTATCCATTATTGTAAATATTTTAAATTGAAGATCGAATTCATTCATTGTATTCATATAGGGTCAAAGAGAGTAATTGTAAAAAATCATCAAAATCGGAGTTAAAATAACCGTTAAATCGTGATTTTTCGTTTATTCATATATATGTAGCTGTATACATGCATCGCGCAAACCAATTTATTTTTGTTTTTTATTTTATTTTATATCATAAATTCTAAAATATAGTAGTTTTCATAGGTTTTTATTTTTTTTTTTAAATTTACTTTTTTTTTTTTTTTATTTTATATTTTATGTTGTTAAACTAAATTGTTTTTTTTATTTTCTTTGCGCAACAAATACACATTCGGTCGCCTAAACCTTATTTATTTTAATTTATTTATATTTTAAATTGTAAAATAAAATTATTTTCTTTTTTATTATTTATAAAAAAATTTATAAATTTGTGCGACAAACCAAACTTTCGTCGTGCATAATAATTAAATTTGGACGGGAGCCAAAAATAGGACGCAGGAAATTTTTTTTAAAGACTTTGCACAACCAATATTTCATCGCGCAAAACTTTGTGTGAACAACACTTCGTCGTGCAAAACTTTGCACGCCCAACACTTCGTTGCGCAAAAACTCTTTGGGTGGGCACCAAAAATGGGACATGGGAAATATTTTTTTTTTCTTAAGACTTTGCAAGGCCAATTTTTCGTCGCACAAAACTCTTAAAATTTGGGGGGGCCACCAAAAATGGGACGCGGGAATTTTTTTTTAAGACTTTGCGTGACCAACACTTCATCGCGCAAAACTCTAAAATTTTGAGCTGGAACCAAAAATGGGATGTGGGAATTTTTTTTTAAAATTTTTTTTAAGCCTTTGCACAACCAATATTTGGTCACACAAACTCATATCCTTCGTCACTCAAAGTGATGCGGCTTTTAAAACCAAAATAACTCCTCCACCATTTTCTCAATGGCTTTCTCTACTTTTTCCTTTCCTCTCTCTTTCCCTCTCCCCAAATCCGACCCTCTTTCTCACACTCACTCCTTTCACTTAATCTCTCTTCTCTCTTCACTATCTCTCACTCTCACTCACTCTCTCATCTCTCTCTCACTATCTCATCTAATTCTCTCACACTCACTCCTCCCTCTCATTCTCAGTCACTCTCAATCTTGCCAAAAGGTATATTCTTTCCAAATTTTAGTTTTATTTTCATTAATATGTGTTTTTGGAGTTAGTTTTGAGTTTGGTGCGGGGTTTGGGGTCGAGTATAGAATGAGGAGTGGAGTTTGGGTCGGATTTGGGGTATACCAATTTTAGGAGAGATTATGCCATTTTTTTGTTATTTTTTTGTTATTTGACCATATTTTTTTCTTGTAGGGAATCGTCGAGACTTTGACAACTAAAGTTGAGGATTAGGACGCCATCGAAACATATCCCTCGCCACTACCACTACAATAGACTTCTATTAGGATTTTATTATTGTACTTTGTTAATTTATGTGTACATTTTGAATATATTATATATATTGGATAATTTGATCACTATTTTTCATATGTAATTTTATTTTCAATATGTCAATTTAAATTAAAGTAATTAAAAAAATAAAATCATACAATTAAATTAAATTAAAAAAGTAAAAATTCGAAAACTCTTGCATTACCAATTAACAAAAAGTCAAAAACCTTGCGCGACAAAATATTTTGTCAAGCAAAATATTAAATTAAGTTATTTTAATTAAACAAAATTTTAAAATTTAAAATATTTCATTGCGCAAAGCTTTGCGCGACGAAGATTAATTTTCATCACGCAAACCCTATCGTCATGAGCTTTACGAGACGAACCATGTGCGACCAAGATTTTGTCGTGCAATTGCGCAACAAACTTATTTCGTCACACAAAGTGTTTTTTGTACTAGTGAAGGTTGACACATTGAACGCCAAGTTGTTTATGATTGGTTATTCATAAGTAGGTTTTAGAGTTCAACATTCTGACGGCCGAACCATTTTCACAATCAAGATGTACATTTGTTTTGAGTACTTGTGCCCATATAGTCTGGTGTCGATTTGGCATGCTTATACTTTAACAAATATAATCATTGTGACCGAATCCGGTGTCGACGATTTGTGAACTTCGCAGAACTAGTAGCCTTGTCTTCAGGCTCTAGAACCCGAAGGCCAAGAATGTTCCTTCTTCACCCGCAGTCGCAAGATTTAGAAGTCAGCCGCGCGTTCAAGGCAACATCAACTCATTTTACTCATCGGCCAAGCTCGGCCGTCGAGTTGGTACGCCCCGCATACAACCAAAGGACATAGTTAGCTCATTAGGGTTAACATTTTGGCACACCCAGTGGGACCCAGTGCTAATACTACGAAGTTTATGACCATCGAGACACGATCAGTAAAAAGGAAAACAACCATGGGAAAATCAACGACCGATTTACCAGTTCAAAGTCTTGGACAAGAAGAGTCACATGCGCGAAATCCTATCGTTGTTGTGACCCTTGAGGCTGCAAGTGTGACACACTGAGAAAAGGAAGTTTGCCTCGGTACGCAGCCTCGAAACACAGAATTACCCAACCGAATCGTCGGTGTTTTCATTGAAGGAATAGTTGAGGACTGCGACGAAGACGGTGGTGAAAGCTCTGACCCTCCAACTAGGTCGTTTCTTCGAAGGCAACTTGATGAGCAATCTCGACAAGTTGAACAGATAGTTGTTAAAAAAATGAACAATTTTCTCGAGGTAATACGAAGTAATGGTGACACCCACACCAAATTGCTCGAGTTATTAGTTAGTAGAGTCTTCGAATGAGGATCTGCTAATCAGGCTCGATAGCTTTCACTAAGAAGTAATCCGCTACAGGCCGAAGTAGTGTCTACTTGGCCCAAAACGATTGACTTAGAAAAAAGGGAAGGATCAAGTACTAGGTCATATGGATCTGACCAGAGAATGGAAACAACATCCGTCGATATGACCGAGGTCCAATGGATGATCGATTCGGCCATGAAAAGGGGGCCGAAGTTCCTAAATTTCATCCATCCATATCCATCTTATGTGGAAAAGTTCAAATATCCTAAAGGTTTCAAGATTCCAGATTTCAGCCTTTTTGCGGGAGAATCGTCCTTATCTTCATTAAAACATATGGCCCGTTTCGCTACGCAATGCGGAGATGTCAATAGTGATTTCCATAAACCACTGTTGTTCAACTTTTCATTGACAGGCTCAACATTCACATGGTATATCAACCTCCCACCTAATTCTAAGTTGGGAGGAGTTGGTCGAGAAGTTTCACAAACAGTTCTATCAGCCGGGGATGTAAATGTCAGTTTCTTCATTGGCCAGGATGGCTCAAGCATCTGACGAGTCATCAATGGACTATCTTACGAGGTTTAAATCGGCCAAGAATTGGTGCCAAGTACCTTTTCCCCAAAGTTGAATTTGTTAGGCTTGCTCTGAATGGGCTCGACGTGGAGTACAAAAATAAATTCCTGGGGGCAAACTTCTGGGATATGTATGAGTTAGCCCAACATGTCGAGCAATATGATTATTTGCTCCGAGAAGAAAAGATCTCGAAATCCCCATCCCGAGGAACGATTTACAAAAATCCCACGGTCAGCTACGCATCGGTCGAAGGCGAAGATTCTTAATACGTCAGTGTGGACGCGGCTAAGATAGTAATAGATAAACCATATGTTTGCAAAGCATTAACTCAAATTAATTCCAAAGATGCCAAAACCCGCTCGACCACTGAAGAGACGGCAAAAACATCAAAAATTTACACTTTTGATATCATAAAGGCCGAGGTAATTTTCTACCAGTTGTTCTTAGCAAGGATTATCAAACTTCGGCCAGGACATAACATTCCCAAGGTCGAAGAGCTTAAAAGGAAAACGTATTGCAAGTTCCATAACTTGATTAAGAATACCACGAACAATTGTGTCGTATTCCGTGATGATATTCAAAGCTGGATTGACAAGGGCAAGCTAAAGTTTCCTGAAAAACGGATGATGGTTAACGCTGATCCATTCCATTTGGCAACAATTGGCATGGTAGACGCCCATTTGCCCAAGAGCAAAGGGAAAGGGAAAGTCGAGTTTGTCTCAGTACAACACGTCCCAAAGAAAAACTCCCAGCCACGACTCAAGATTGACCTATTTTCCAACGAACCACCCATTGAGTTTTCGGGGCTGGTTGTAGTCAAATCCATGTCAGATTCCAGTGCAGAAGAAATTGACGGGCCGATGGTTTTATGCAGCAATTGTAGGCACGAGTCGTATTAATTGAAGCCAATGAAAGATCAACATCATGACAACTATCCAAGTTTACGACGACACCCCCAAAGGAACTTGGCGGAGGCCAACGCCAGAAAGTGTTCGATAGGCTCGGCCTTCAGGAACGAACAGATGGTCCTACCTCTGCCAGACGACACCTTGATTTTGACATGCCATTTTATAACGATGATTATTACTCGCGTAATTCCACCAGCTCGAGTTTGTCGACGAATCAAAAAAACCTTCAAACCACCTGAGCCATGCGACCAACATTGGTACAGTTACAATTCCCCCACTGGTATGTATACTGCACTATCTAAATCTCAAAAACGTCGACGATAGCGAATAGATTGCATGGCTCAAAGACAGGCAGCACAGGTTATTCTGACTATTAAATGGCAACCAAAGAAGGCAACAGGAAGGGACGATGACCAACGTACCCCGACCATCATGGCCAAATTACTTCAAGAAAAAAAGGTAGTTGATCGCGACTTTGAAACCACCATTGAAAAGTCTGAGAAATGCATCAAACTCTTTCTTCAGCCTGGGGAGATGAAAGATCGTTTTGAGCATTTCAGAAAAGAAGCCGAAAGCAAGTTTCCCCCATTGCCCCAGTATGTTTCATTAATAAAGGTCTGGCGAAACCTACACCCTCCATTCCTCGGTGAATCCTTGGAGTACATGCACAAATTTCATAAGGAACATTCTGCCAATGACTTGTACAGCCTGACTAAGGCATGTCAAGATGCCCTCGACCTGACATTAAATTGCCCTGATGCTGAACAAATTATCCAGAAAACCACCGATCCAGAATTGAAAGCTAGGCTCCAGCATATACGAGAAGCCAAGGTACTTGGCTTCGAGGTCGATCCATACACGGACATTGATATAGCCGAGCTTCCTTTTTCTCTTGAAGACCTTCAATATTTGCAACACCACTTCGAAGTTTTTTCAGTTGTATCTCTCTTCGGTCTTACGACTGATGAAAATGATCGGGTGGTGCAACTGGACACCTACCTAGACACAAGGGACTTCCGGATCGCCTATGAGGAACGAGCTTGTAAGGCATTGCAGGGGCAAAATTAGACACCAAAAATGAATAGGCTCGATGACAATAGTCAGAAGGAAGCAAGGTTGGGTTACATGGCATAAGAATAAGTACGTGTTGAGACACATGATAATCAGGCCAAGGATGTTCTAACGATCGATGCTGCAGTCCCTGATAACCCGGAAGACGATGACCATGATCCAATAGGCCCTTCGATCCTTGAGAACATGGAAATCAGCATGGTCCATGTTCTACCTGCTAAATTCTAGCCAACTACACACCAACCAAATTTCTTGGATGGTGATGTGGTGGTTGAAGAAGCAACATAAGTTGATTTCGTCACCAACACCGAAGATGAGCAAGTAAACAACGATGACAAACTTAAAATAGCCCTGGCCATATTGTTTCCTCTCTCATCCTCGGCTAACCTTCAACATTTAAAGCCGTTGTATGTCACGGCCCACATTGAAGGTTACCCAATCTCCAAAATTTTTGACGATTGCAGGGTGACGGTCAATATCATGCTTGTATCTGTCATGAAAGCATTATGACGATCCAATGACGAACTCATCCCATTAGGGATAACCATGAGCAGCTTTGTCGATGATAAGTCTCAAACCAAAAAAGTGTTCCCTTTAGAGGTAAACATTGCAGGTTGCAATCACATGATCGCATTTTTCATCGTCAACTCCGAAACCGAATATAATGCTTTGCTCGGTCGGGATTGGATTCATCAAATGAATTGCATTCCCTCTTCCTTATACCAAGTTCTCATTTTTTGGGATGACAAATCGGTTGTGGTCCACCCAACCGGTAATCAGCCATTTAAAACCAACATGATTCAGGCCCTCTATTATAACGATCACGGCGGCTACATTACCCTACAGGGTTTTAATAAAGATGGACAACCAACTCGGATCTCTGTCCAGAAAGCCATCAAGGTAGGCACCGAGACTGTACACTAGGATTCAGCAAGACTCGACTTGGCCGACTTAATTACCAACACTGATGACTGACGCTACTAGAGAAATGTGTCAGGCTGCGGTTTCATCCACAATGGAACGTTTGCTGGCTCATTTGTATGCTATTTCCAAGCATCCACAATCCGGCATTAACTTAATCAAATTTTTGGCCGGGAAGATAACGGCCCAGTGTTATCGTTAGATAAAGTTCAGGCCACACCGGCCGAACTCGAAGACAGTTGACCCTAAGTTAAGGACCCCATAGAAGAAATAAATGTTGAAACAACTGATGCCCATCGGTCGTTATTTATTAGTGCATTGTTACCCCATTCCATGTACGTCGAACTTTGTCAATTACTCAATGAGTTTAAAGATTGTTTTGCTTTGAGTTATCATGAGATGTCGGGCCTTGATCGGACCCTAGTTGAACATAAAATACGCATCAAAGCTGGTTGTAAGCCTTTTCGCCAGCCCCCTCGTCGATTCTCGACCGAAGTACAGCTCGGCATAAATGACGAACTAGTTTAACTTTTAAAAGTCAGGTTTATTCAGACCACTCGATACGTCGAGTGGCTGGCCAATATCGTCCCAATGCTAAAGAGCCCCGTATCTGTGTCAATTTTAGTAATCTGAACTTGGCAACGCCCAAAGATGAATACCTAATGCCGATCTTAGACTTGGTAATTGACGCCGCAGCACATCACAAGATCTTATCCTTCATGGACGGGCATGCTGGTTATAACTAGATTTCCATCGCCGAAACTGATGTCCATAAGACCGTTTTTCGTTGCCCCGGGGCATTCGGCACATTCTAATGGGTTGTCATACCTTTCGACCTTATGAATGCTGGTGCCACATACCAGCAAGCTATGAACACTATTTTCCATGATTTAATTGGTAACATTGTCGAAGTCTACATCGACGATGTGGTGATCCAATCAGCACGTTGGCAAACGCATTTGGATGACATCCGTCAGGCATTCCTGTGCATGCGCCGGCACAATCTTAAGATGAATCCTGCCAAATATGCTTTCACCGTATTAGCTGGAAATTTTTTAGGCATCCTCGTACATCACCGTGGTATTGAGGTGGACGACAACAAGGCTTGCACAATCATTAATGCTCCACCCCCGACGACTAAGAAATAATTACAATTGTTGCTCGGCAAGATCAACTTTCTCCGACGATTTATTTCTAATTTGACCGGGAAAATGAAAGCCTTCTCCACGTTTTTGAAACTTAAGGACTTCGACACCTTCCTTGCCGAGCACCAAGAGGCATTTACGTAAATCAAGGTCTCTTTAAATACTCCATCGGTCTTCGTCCCACCACGATGGGGCCGACCTCCTAAGCTATATATCTCGACGGTTGAAGACTCCATTGGATGCCTTCTTGCACAAGACAATGACGCTGAGCGAGAACAAGCCATTTTTTACCTTAGCCGAAACCTCAAACCACCAGAGATTAATTACTTCACTGTCAAGAAGCTTTATCTTGATCTGTTTTTCGCCGCGTCAAAACTCAGACATTATATGCTCCCGTCAGTCACTCAAGTCATCGCCCAGACTGATGTCATTCGTTACATGCTCACTCGGCCGATTGTAAAGGGCCGAATCGGCAAGTGTACGATGGCCCTTTTTGAGTTCAGCTTGCAATACGTGCCCTAGAAAACTGTCAAAGGTTAAGCTCTGGCCGATTTTTTGGCCCAACACCCTTCCCCGTATGAGTTCGAGGGCAATGACGTTGATATTGGCCTGGTACAAACACGTGATAATTATTGGACGATATACTTTGATGGTTCTAGTACTTCAGTCTCGGCTGGTGTTAGGATCGTTATTCAATCCCCCACTCATAATCGTTGGTATTTTTCTCTCAAGCTTGATTTTGATTGTACGAATAATCGGGCCGAATACGAAGCCTTTGTTATCGGCCTCGATGTGCTACACAATTTATGGGCAACTCGTGTCCTTGTTCTTGGTGACTCCAAACTTGTCATTAATCAATTCAACGGGACTTTTCGCTGCATGAGTTGTACTTTGGTGCCTTACCACATGGTTGCCAGCTATTTGGCCAAATCTTTCGACGACGTTACTTTTAAACACATTTCATGAGTTCATAACATTGATGCCGATGAATTAGCTCAAATAGCCTTCGGAGCACAACTCATGGGGGTAAATCAGGCCGAGAAATACCTGTGTTACGACAAGCACATTCGGCCTTGATTAATCAGTAAGTTTTCCAACGTGATTGTGTAATCCGTACATGGGTCATGCCTTTGCCTTCATTGTTAGAAAGGAAGGACACTATTGAGGTTTGTGCCATCGAGGCATTACTAGATGATTGGAGAAGGACGATCATGCGATATATTGATAACCCCAACGAAAAACATGACCGACGGACAAGGGTTCATACCACAAACTACGTATTATACCAGAATTAGTTGTATCAAAATGGTGAACATGGGTTATTGTTGCTGTGCCTCGACCAGTAGGAAGCTGCTTAAGCAATGGTAGAAGTACACGAAGGAATTTACCGAGCCTACCAATCTGGACAAAAAATACGTTGGCTATTTCGGCAGCACGACTATTTCTGGCCGAGTATTCTGAAGGATTATATTGAGTACGCAAAGGGTTATGTATAATGTCAAATCCATGGACCTATGCAGAGAGTACCGGCCGAATCATTACATTCGGTTACCAAACCATGGTCATTTGGAGGATGGGCCATGGATGTTATCGGTAAAATCACACCATCTTCTGGTGCAACCAAACATGCGTGGATACTCGTTGCAATAGACTACTTCACCAAATGGGTCGAAGCCAAGTCATATGCCAAGTTAACATCTAAAGAAGTTTGTAATTTCGTTGAAGAAAACATTGTGACTAGATTCGACTTGCCAGAAACAATAATAACAGATAATGGTACAATTTTTATATCCGAAAGATTTAAGGAATATACGGCAAATCTAAAGATTCAACTTGAGCAATCTACGCCATATTATCCGCAGGCGAATAGACAGGCTGAAGCGAGTAATAAAGTTCTAATCGGTATTCTTGAAAAGATGATAAAAGAGAGGCCATATATGTGGCATTTAAAGATAAACAAACCGTTATAAGCCTATCGAACTTCTCTATGGACAGCCACTGGAACGATTCTTGACGCGTTGACTTATGAACATGACGCAATGTTGCCAGTCGAGCTAAGTATAAACTTGTTGCGAGTAATTGAGCAAAGTAGTTTGTTCAGCGCTGAGTACGATTGGGCCATGAGACAAGAGTTAGAAGATTTAGAAAAAGCTCGACTCGATGCTTATAACTTATTAGTGGCACAAAAGAAGATGATCGAATAAGCTTACAATCAATGAGTTAGACAAAAAATGTTCGGCGAAGGAGAGTTGGTTTGGCAAACCATACTACCCATAAGAATTAAAGATCCCAGGTTCAGCAAGTGGTCACTGAATTGGGAAGGGTCGTTCGTTATTCATAAAGTTCTCGGCAATGGAGCATACCGTCTTAAGGATCAAACTGGTGCAGTTCACAACTTGCCAATCAATGGGAGGTTTTTAAAGAAATACTATCCAATCACATGGGAAATGCGAGAATAAAAGTTCATTTCATTAAATATGCATAAAGGTGTACAAATAGAGTGGGTCAATCGGTTACAATCAAATAATTCTAGGGCGATGAAGGTAGGAGAGATTCAAGAACGACCTTCAATTCTAACCACCGCACCTCACCCATCGTGACCTCAGCTTGCCGATTCTTGTTGTCCATCTTCAGCTGTTCAACCCGCCTCACGCTAGCCACGTATTTAGTTAAGTAAAATTTACTACTCGACTCAAAATCCTTTGCAAGCTCGGAAGCAATTGCAGACATTCGATTTTGGAGTTCAGCAATTTGACGGTCAAGGTTGGCCAAGGTCTTTTTTTTCGCCTTTAAAACTTCGACCAGAGGATGAAGAGCGTCTCGAGCGACTGTTGCAGCTTTTAAGTCATCTTCAGCCCGAAGAGCTTTCTCGAAAGTACCAAAATATTCTCGGGTTTATTCCAAGGTAGAAGACGCTTGAGTGATAGCCTCAGTGCCCAATTGACCGTCAGCTGTGAGGTCGTTCAAACATGCACCCATTGAATTGAGGCCCTGGCATTCGTAGTTCACATTTCCAAAATTTGAACCAAATCCAAATATATTCAATTAATCCAATATATACCACAATTGTGTTAATGTTCAAACCCCAGTAGATAGATCTCAAAACCATAATTAAAGTAACGAAATTTGCATAAAAACACAATGTCAGCTCCCTGGCCATGCGTCGCCACAGGTGGTGGTCGGCCACCTGACTCGCCGGAAAATTCAACTATTATAAAAATTCTCAAAAATTATAGAAATGAAGATCTCTAATAGTATAACCAACTTTATACCTGTTGCCAAGTCCCATTTGGCCAAGAAAAGCTCAAATTCTACTAAAACCCGCCAGAACCCTAGAAATAGGTGCATTTCAATTCGTTTTCTCTGGTGCTCCATTGCCCCCAAACTTGTTTGGAGTTTGTTTCTGTCCTCAAGAGGATGTCAAAGGTGGTAATAATTGAAGAGAAACACTTCAGAAATGGTGCCTTTCCCTCAAAGTTCCCTCACACCAACGGGTGCGATTATCACGAAATCGAGACTAATGTCTTTGATTCTTGGATGGATATGGAGGAGAGAGTGATGGTAAGTTGCTTCCAAGTGGTTCCTCGCCACAGCTCACCAAAATAACGTCGGAATTGGTGTCGGAAAAGCCTCGGGGGTACGGGTCTCTAATTGGGTCACAGGTTGGGTGTGGGGGCCTGGGTTGGGTGCTCCACACCACTCTCATTTCCTCTCATGTTTCCCTCATCTTATTGGTCTCTCTATCCCTTCCTTCTCCACAATTGGGCAACCCTTTTTCCCCCTACTTTCTAATTCCTTTTTTTTCCCCTTCCTCAGCCTCCCAAAATTATGGAGCTTTTTCTTTAATCTTTTTATTTTTTTTCCTTCTTTTCCACGACAAGCTCCCAAAATTATGGAGCTTTCTAGATTCATAGCAAAATGACCATTCTGTCCTTACACTTGTTCATTTCTATTTCATTCGTTATAATTTCGTTTCACAAACGGTTTTCGCCCACACGCTCGTGAGATCGAACTCTATCCAAATATGCCAAGAAAACGATAATATATGCGAGGATAGGATACATTCTCATATATTTCAATTTAGCCAACTAGGGCATTTTCATCATTTCACTTATCGACAAGGAAAAACTAATGTAGGTTATAAAAATTCCCAAAAATAAAACTTAAATGTTTCCTCATTCAATTTTTCATAATCATAAATCGGTTTATTTTCGATTTTCCCCACATATTAATAATTATGAATATCTAATTCATATATTTAAATTTTCAGGGTATAACAAAATATGGAGAGTTTAGTTAACT
This sequence comes from Malus domestica, assembly GCF_042453785.1. NCBI lineage: Eukaryota > Viridiplantae > Streptophyta > Magnoliopsida > Rosales > Rosaceae > Malus > Malus domestica. The sequence continues at coordinate 16,291,013 of NC_091669.1, read as the reverse complement.
AAATGTTCGGTGTGTATAAACCAACCATTATTTTTTAATGCCATAAAACACGTGCTAAAATATCATTGACCAAATCAAAAGATTGAATACTCATTAGTGAGTATATAAGGATTATCCCCTCTTACTTGCATCTATTCACCCTATCAATAAATATCGTACTTGTTAAAAGAAAACAACATTAAAACCCATAGCCCAAATAAAATAATCACTTTATTTGTCAATAAATACGTTTTTTCCTCTTCAACTAAGATGAAAATCACTTACCAAAATTTATCTCGCTAAGGTAGGCCTAGTTTGGTATTTTCTTTTCACCAAAAACTGCTTCATATTAAAGTTAAGCAATAAAAAAGTATTTGGTAAAATTAAAATATGCTGCTTATTTTAAAAGTAATGACCTCTAGACATCAACTTTTAAAAGCAGTCTATATGTTGCTTTTAAAAGCTGCTTTAATAAAAAATGGAGTTAACCCTTATTTTTTAAGCCTTTAAACAATGACATTGTTTTTCATACTCACAACATTTTTAAAAATACAGTTTATCAAACGCTCAACTTTTTTTTTAATTTTACAGCTGATTATTCTTAAAGCACAACAAAATCAATTTATTAAAAAAACACATAAATCCTAAACTGGCACTTTATCCTACAATCAGTGTTTTAAAAATCATCGTCTAGACCCTGCCAGTTAGGCGCTAAGTTGTTGGCTACAGACACAATTAATCCTAGATGTTTAAAATTCTACGATTTTATAAATTTTAAAAGTGGGAATTGATGAAAATGCCCTTAGAGGCGAGGATGTTGACTTTCGTTGACTAGCATATTGTGAGATGTACAAAACATTCTTTTAGCATATCCTCGTAGTGCTCGTCATTACAAACATGTAGGCGGAATCGGAATCGAAGCTACGGTTAAAATTTTATGGAACTATGATCGTAAATGGCGTTTTAATAATTTCACGTTTACGGGAGATAATTTGATTTTGTCTTTTGGCCTTAAGTTGTGTACCACATGGGGCCCACGGCCCATTCCTCCACCTCTCTCCCGTGTCCCCCATCTCTGGGGACAATCTCACTTTTTAAAAAAATAAATAAATAAAAAAATAAAAAATTCCCTCACCTCACTTCCACCACTCATTGGCTAACAACTCATCTTTTTCCCTCTAACTTCTTAGCTTTCATCTTCATCCCTCTCAGACTCCTTCTCCCTCTAACTTTTCAACTATGATGACGTTTCACTCGACCAACACCACATCCTTGTTCCTCTTAAACCTTTCTCCAAACTCTCAGTCTCTTTCTTGTCCCTTCTACCTCCATTGGTATGGAGAAAGCAACAGTGCATAGTCACTTAACTAAACCAACTCCGGTGAGATTTCTCAAGATTCCGACCAAGGTAAGCTTTGAAATTGATGGTAATCATCTTAGATCGCTGTTTTATACATGATTCTTATTTTATGTGAGAGAAATGTCGAAGTTTTAGTGCAGATCAGTTCGGGAGAAACTTTCTCCGTTTTCTTGCGAGAGATCCAGCATTTTCGAACTGTTTCCTGGCCAACCTTGGCCACAGCATGACCTCACATTGGTATATTTCTCTTCCTGTCCTCTTAATCTTCATTTTGGTAGGAAGAGTGTGAAAAATAGTTGAGAAATCAAGCTATTAGAACCTTGTTTTGTTCTCCGGCGAGATTTCCAGAATCCGACGGTTATAGCGGTAATCGATCAGAGAAAAAAGAAAAAAAAAAGGGCTTTAGGCCCAAAAACCAAGTATCCTTGGCCCAAATCTTTAGCTTGATTGGCCCAATCCTTTAGGCCATTATTACAGCTGACCCAGTTCTAAATGAGCTTAGAATATTCTTTGTGTTGACTTTTTCAGAATTTTCTCGAAAACCCTCCTATGTTAATTTCGACATCCCGAGTCCATTTTTGATTTCCATTTAGTGAAATTCTAAATTTTTAACATAGTTGACCGCCGGGGTGTTGGAAATATGCCCTGAAAGTCAATCTTTGGAAGAAACCTTTCAGGACAAATGAATTGATGTATAAATGACTCTTATACATCAAATGGCAAAGATACTAATTAGGACTATCTCAATGAACGATATATGTCCTAAATAGTGAATCCATGGACAATGGATCGATTGAAGAAGTAATCTAATGATGTTAGACTACAGAGACCTTCTTCACATAATCATCATGTCCAAAAGGTTCCTGGTCATAGGATTGTCGGAGGGAAACTGACAATGCATAGACTGGTACATACTATGTCCGCTTCAATTGGAAGGATGGAAAGTCTCATCCCATTCGTGTAATGACACTAAGACAAGTATGTAGGTGCTCATTAAGGGAATGAGTTCACTGAACACAATCGAACGAGAGTACTTGCATGGAGGTCTACTCACATGTCAAGCAAGTAACTCTTATGGTTGGAATAATGTAAGTAGTCCTTTGACCTGAGGCATCGTCGTTGTCTTGTGGTTAAGTACTTGATCTTTGATTATGTCAAAGTCACCCCATTCGCGGGTGTCCACGGCATAGTTGGGGTTAAGCCACTTAGTCATGAAGGTAAGTGAATGCGCAACAAGGAATCTCTAATCTTCATTAAGAGAGGAAGAATACTCTAAGATATGATTCTGGAATTTTCGGCCGAAGTATCGAGCGTAATAAAGGAAAGCGTTCCTATACGACTCAATTGAATCATATAAGAATGAGTAATCACATTAGGGGTTTGACATAATATATCCATACCACAATGATGTGATTGAGAGTATTGTTTTAGAGAATGATCGAATTACATTGTAATTCCAACTGAATAGGTTCTCCGAACAAATTCTACATTATCTTGGGTAGCCATGATATATGGTTAGATGTCACTCATGGCTTGTGAGTTCTTCTAGATGATTAAATGTAGTAGTCAAAGAAGAAGGTGAATTAAAAGGAAGTTTTAATTCACTAAGTGATTGGATTAAATATAATCAATTGGATTGGTGCCAATCACCTCACTGCCTTGCTAATTAGAACCTAAAATGATTGTACACCGATACACTCTTGTAGTGATACCACTAATGGATGATGGGAATAATTAATTGGATTAATTAAGTGTTGTGATTAATTAGAAAGTCTAATGAAATCATAAAAGTGATATAAGATCGTTTTGGGCTTAAAGAAACGTTCGGGTTTAATTGGGCCCATTGGGCCTAGACCCATTGGGCTTTTATTCAAGCATAGGATGACTTGAAATAATAAAAGCCCAAAGCCCAAACCAAACACTAAAGGCCGGCCACTTAAAGGGAAAGGGAGAGAGTGAAAGTCAAGTTGTTGACTAGGTTTCTTTTTGTCTATATAAGGAACTTTATAGAGATAATTTGAAATAGGGTTTTTGTGTGTTCAAAACAACTAAAGAGAAAAAGAAAATTACTCTCTCTTCAACACCAAAGGCCGGCCACCTTAAGGGTGATTTTAGCTAATCATCTTTTCACCCTTTTGGTCATTCCTCCATCCATCTCACTACACTAGTGGGTGTGGATCTTTAGAGGTCTTCTACTTTGGAGACTAAAGGAGAACCAAAGGAGCACTCATACTAACAAAGTGGAGGAGGCAAGGAAGGAGGCTAGGCTCAAGGAGTTCAAGAAACAAAGGGCTTGGAGGTGGTCCATCCTTGGTCTAAAATCTAGATCAAGAGGTATAGATCTATTCCTACACTTTGTTCTTTAGTTAAATGTTTTGATGCATCATATATAAACCTATGAACCGAAGGGGATTTGCATGACTATAGCTTTGATATTATTTGATAACATGCTTCCGTTGCTTTCGTATATAAATTTTGAATTGTATATGCATGCTAGTCATTAGAAATCCCACATGAATCTCATAGATTTCCCTTCACGGGGTGTCTCGGTTGACTTTTTAGGGTTGATTGTTGACTTTTTCCAAAATTTACCGAGGACCCTCTTTAGAGTATTTCAACGCCCTGATTCCAAATCCGCACTTTGTTTTCTCCAATTTAATTGTCTTAGCGGAGTTTACTAATGGGTCCCAATATTATGCTTAGGTGCAATTACTATCGGAGACTCTAGCTTTCTAGCTTGAACGGATGTGACACCGCAAGTAACTGTGAGCGAGTCTTTGCTTTTAAATAGTATATATTTATTTAGTTTCCATTTATACATTGAAAAAGAATTTCCTATGCATGCCTATGGTTAGACTAATGTTTATAAGAATTAGCGAAATGATGGAATTTACGAAATTATTCTGAATCCTGCGGGATGCACATGTATGCGTACTATTATGGGACGCCTTAATTAAATTTATGGCTATGATGAATGTTATGTTGACTAGAATTATCGAATCATTGTGGCATGACTATATTTATCTTATTTGCTCATTGTTTGATGCACCGATGTTAGTACTTGCCCGGGCCAAGGCTAGTATTTCACATGTATGTGCACATCGCACCGTACGCTCACTTTGGATCCATTGTAGGTGCCAGTCATGTCCTAGATTGCTATAGGCAATTAAAACTCGTATGTGTTGCACATAGCGCCAGTCTTCACATAATTGTAGTACTAGAGCATATATTATTGTTACACCCAGTCCTGTTCATGTCAGAAAACCTCTGCATGAACTCGTATGTCAACATGTGTCGATGAGCACTTGATATGATATGTTTGCTTATACGAGATTATGTGATTACAGACGTCATGTGCTTACTTATGAAATATCGTGCCATACTAAATTCTTGAGATTTTGTAGGCTTCGGTAAGTACTTTCTTACTATACGTAGTATGTATATTTTGGAAACTATACTTATTTTATAGCAAGGGGTTATTATGTTTTCAAAAAAGGTTTTTACAAAGCTTTATTTTAGGCCCACTTACCCTTGATTTTCACCCCTCTAGGTTTTAGTAGCTGAGCTTTCGTATCGGCGAGGATTCTTGGCAATCTAGGCATTAATGATTACCACCGATGGTATAACTCTCAATTTACTATACTGTAATTTACTTATGCTCTGATATCACGTGTGAAATGAGTTCATTCCCACTCACTAGCGCACTCTTATACTTAGGCACATTTGAGGTCTAAATTTATTCAATTTTTCCACATCACTACACTTTATGGCTTCATCACCCTCTTGGAGTTGTCTAGCACAGCTCGATTCAGAGTCCAGGTGGACATACCGGGTCGAGGTGTGTTAGCATAAACTTGCCCAGGTGCCTGCCTAGGTCAAGACTCTCACGTAGACAGAAAATACATAACTTTCCCTTTGCATTTTATTTTTTCAATAAATAGTAATAGACTTTTGGATACTTTTTGTTTTCTGAAGGAAAGACAATATCATTAACTTGGAAAAGTTACATTGTTTCTTGATGAGAAGATCTAGAATAACACTCGGAGGCTCCTCAATCCAAACTAAACGTGTCCTGCTTGACACTGCTACCTTTTCCAAACAATGGGCAATACCATTATTATTCCTATCAATATAAATAAACTTCAAAGTAGTAAAAGAAGCTGCATTATGTAAAACATCCCCCGCTAGCAAATCCATAGCTGAAGCCCAAATCCACACAAGATATTGATAATGGAAATTGCTTGAGAGGAGTCATTTTTTACTTAAACCTTTTGATAGCCAAGTTATTGAGCAAACTCCACTCCATGCATAATCGCTAGCAACTCAGCTTGGAGAGCCGAGGAAACAATAGGAAGAAAGCATGTCGTTGTTGCCATAAAAGCTCCTTGCGTGTCACGGATTACAACACTAGCCCCACCCACCTAAACCTGCAATTTAGTAGCTGTGTCCACATCACTCTCACCTAATTCTCCGCGACCACCCCAGGCATCGAACCACTTCCTCCCCTCTACCGAGTACGAGGCGTCTGTTGCTGAGCAGTAAGTATAATATATGTCGTAGCCTGGAATTCCTGTAACCATGCCACAGCACGTTGCGCCACAACCCCTGGGGCTTCTTGCTTCCCACTCCAAATTCGATCATTCCTCACATGCCAAAGATGCCAGACCACCATACAAATGAAGTCGAAATCAGAATGATTAGTTTGTAACAACAATAAAAACCATTCCTTGACCGATCTGTAAGGGACGAAATTAACTAGAAAGCTACATGGGGTTGCAAACCATGTAGCTCTAGTAAAATGACACTCCTTGAGAACATGCACCACCGTCTCTGGTGCTCCATAACATAAAACGCACGTCAAATCCGGTGGTACTCCTTTCTTAGACAATATTCCCCGCTTTCGGCGGAACTTTGGCCTTCCATATAGCTTTCCATGAAGGAGTAAACGGATTACCTCCAGAAGCTGAAGAAGACGCACTTAGTGACGGTGGTTTAATAGAATCCCATGCAACCCAATAAACACTATTGACTGTGAAAATACCCTGGTCATTATAATGCCAAATTAGTTTATCAGGTGGAAGCCGATAACTAATGGGCAAAGAACGAATATGTTCCATGTCTTCTTCCTAAAAAAAACTCAGTCAACTTAGCGTCACGCCACGCTTTCATTTCTACATCAATGAGCTCATGAACCTTCATATTGTTACACCCATCCCTACTTATAAAAAAGAAAAAAAAAATATATATATATATATATATATTTATGTAATGATCCACAAAATATTATTGGAACTATCAATTTAGTCCCTAATTTTATTACCCAATCAGGATCTGAAACTAAAATTCTTTTCATCCTCAAACTGCCACGTGGCAGCACCCCAGCACTCATTACTTTTCTCTTTCTATCCCCTACCCCGTTACTTCCTCTTCTTCTTTCATCTCTCTCTCGAAACCTTCATATCTTTCCTTCTTTCACCGAGACATGCACGCAGCTGCACAATCGGCTCGAGGGAAGACACCACCATCATCAACAACCTCGTTGTTCTTCGCAGCAACGGGAGAGAGAGAGAGATAAAGATCCAGCTGATTAAGAGAAACTTAAAGGCAGCGCAAGACCAACAGAAAAACATCATGGACAAACATTCCAGGGATCGTGAGTATAAGGTTGGTGACTTTGTATTCTTGAAGTTGTCTCCCTGGAAGGGTGTTGTTCGTTTTGGTAAGCGAGGAAAGTTGACTCCTCGATACGTTGGTCTCTATAAGATTTCTGAGAAAATTGGTGCAGTTGCCTACAAATTGGAGTTACCACCGGAGTTGTCATTGATTCACAACATTTTCCATGTTTCTATGCTTCGGAAATATGTATCAGATCCTTCTTATATCATTCAGCTAGAGCTACTAAAGGTAAGTCAGGATGCTATGTCGAAGAACCAGTGGCTATACTTGATCGACAGGATAAAGTGTTGAGGAGCAAAGTTATTTTGTTGGTGAAGGTGTTGTGGAGGAACCATGTTGTTGAGTAAGTGACGTGGGAAACAGATGATCTAATGAGGAGTCAGTATCCGTTTTTATTTGGTTAAGGTTGTAAATCTCAGGGACGAAATTTTTTTTATAAGGGATGTAGATTGTTACACCCACCCCTACTTATAAAAAAAATTATATATATATTTATGTAATTATCCCCAAAATATTATTGGAACTATCAATTTGGTCCCTAATTTTATTACCCAATCAGGATCTGAAAATAAGATTCTTTTCATCCTCAAATTGCCAAATGGCAGCACCCCAGCACTCCCTACTTTTCTCTTCTATCCCCTACCCCATGACTTCTTTTTCTTCTTTCATCTCTCTCTCTATGCAATCTCTCTCTCTCGAAACCCTCATCTCTCTCCCTCTTTCATTGAGACACACACGCAGTTGCACAATCGGCTCAAGGTAAGAGACCACCATCATCAACAACCTCATCCTTTTATCTCTCTCTCTCTCGCGTCACTGCGAGGAACGACAAAACCTAAAAAACCAAGCTTCGACAAGATTTTCTTATTTCTCTAGTTAGGTAAGCCTCAAGTTCCCTATATTCGTTCTAGATTGATGCGTGGATGTGTTTTAATGGGTATTATCTCATTATTGTCGAGGTTTTAGAACGAGATCAACTCGGGTGAAGGCACACCCATTTCCGGCGAGTCGTGGGTGTCGAGGGGTTCTCCGATCACCTCCGCCGTGATATGGCAAACGGAAGGAATAAACTCACTTTTCTTGCCTTGTGCTTCATTTTGATACCTAGATTGAGGTCTAGGGTGTACGTTTGCTATCAGCCAAAGCTGTAGAAGCTCCGGCATTCTCCTCCAATCACACCAAGCCTCTCAGGCCATTTCGAAGACTCTCGGGCCTTAGGCCCGTGGTGAACCTAGCCCAAAGCCCTTTTCCTTTTATTTTTAATTTATTTTTTCTTAAACTTAAAGGCTCTTGGGCCATTTTATTTAGGGCCTTAGGCCCGTGCATTTTGGAACCCCAAAAACCTTTATCTAGGCCAGGCATTAAACCTGGGTCTATGCGTTTAGAACCCAGAAATTTATGGCCCTAGGGCCAATTAGAACTTGGGCTTTCAACCCCCTTCCCTAAACCCAATTTCCTAAACCTCTATAACCCAGGCCATTTAACCCATTAACCTTAAATCTAAACCGAAACCCTTAGGGCCCAATAGGCCCAACCTTAAAACCCTAAACCCGGTCCAATCCTAAGGCCAGATTCGTTTGACCTAGTTGACCGTTGACTTCGACCCATTGACTCTGATCTTAACCCGATCAATGGTCAGCATTAACTTTGACTTTGACCGTTAACTTTGACCGGTCAACGGTTAACGTTGACTTCTAAGGTTGACTTTTTGGGATTTCGTCTGGGACCTCTCCTAGGCTAATTTTGACGTCCTGGACCCGTTTTTGAAGTCCGTTTTCCCAAATTCAATCATTGGAATAGAGTTTGACTAAAGGTACCCTTTATGTGAATAGGTGAAATTGTTAACGGTGATTTCGTTATTCCTTTTTGGTACAGCTTTGCACCATCGGTGTACGGTGAGTGGACCCTTTCTAAAAATGCATGTTTTATAGTAGAAATGAATACATGAAAAACATGATTTAATGATTACTTTTATGAGATAACGTGCTTATTGAGGTAATTTTGAATTATTGCTATTTTTCCTATAACCTGTGTTCTTATAGAATATCTGATGGATTACGATATGATATTTAGAACATGTTTCAAACACCTCTTTATAGTATAGATGATGGATGACTTTATGCTATGAAGTTGCTTTTCAATATATGTATGTTCAATGGTTTTGAACTTACCTTGTGGTCCTTTCCACTACGGGACGTAGGGATAGATTCCGATCCGTCCCGGGCGACGATTTGGTGTTGGCATAGGGCTTGGAGTGTGTTTCCTCTGGCTATTTAGCACAGGGATGGGGAACCGGCATAGGGCCTGGAGTGTATTTTCCTCTGACTATCTGCTCAGAGATAGGGAGCCGGCATGGGGCCTGGGGGTTATCGGACAATTCACTAGTGATTATTATATATACAAGTTATGATTTGAGACATTGCACGACATGTTAGGTTTCGAAAAACCTATGTTTATCATTACATATGTGTTTTCATAAAACCTGGAGGTTAGTATGTTGATAACTGTTTTATTACATATATATATATATATATATATATCAACTTGGTCCACTCATGCTTGTTTTGCGCCCTCTTTAGGACCTTATAACGAGGAATACAATCTGAGCTACGGCGAATTTCCCTACCAGTGATTCAGTGTTATACATTATCTGCTTCGGCACCTATTGTAATAACACTTCTCTATCATAAATTCCACTTGTACTTTGTATTAGACGTATGTTCTGAACATTATGTGTGTTATCGTAATTTTATTAATTAGCAGTTGAACTTTAGTTTTGTGTTATTAGTTCCTATTGCCTGTTTTAGCATATTTTCCAGCATTTGCTTAAATTAAATGGCTTTCATCACCCTTCGAGTGTCGGCCAGCATGTGACCATCCCGATGTCCCGAGGACATCGGGATCGGGACGTGTCACATATCCTCTCGAGATGGAGGCGGCATCATTATGGGACGAAAGGTCAAGGGTCGCGGCACCCACCTATCCCTCCATACCCGCATCAAAGCCCCATCCCCAATCAACCATCTTGAGCCATTCTCCAACAACATTCTAGCTTTGAGTATGCTAGACGAACAATAGGAAGAAGATGAGGGAACCAGGGCATCCCAAAAGGAAGTATCGGGGAAATACTTAGCCTTAAATAGCCTTGCCATTAAGGACTCTGGATATTGGACAATTCGCCAACCTTGTTTTGCCAGTGCTGCCAAATTAAAGGCATAAAGGTTCTGGAACCCCATACCACCTTTCGGTTTAGCAATGCATAACTTATCCCATGATTTTTAATGAACACTTATTATATGCTTGTTCCTCATGTTTTCAATATGTTCTAGTAATTATATATTGTTTTTAAATATAAGTAGACATTTATTTATATGATATATAATAAATTTAAATAGAATTAGAAAAAACCACCTAGACCCCTAGGTGTGGGGCCCTTGCGCTACCTAATTATTGCCTAGTAACTTTTAGAAACTTTCCCATAAACGATAATATTTTTTAACCTCAGGTGAATATCCCATAAAATATGTAGTCTTTGAGACTAATAAATACCTATACACAAGTAGGAGCCTATTGTGCGTGAAGTTAAGAAAAAAGGGCCTTCAGAAGAAACCCTAGTCGCCGATCTCTTGCCTTGATTTTGGTATCGGCAACAATCCTATTTTAAATCTTCTTTTTGTTGCCAGTTGTGATCATTCTCTCACTCTGTTGATGGTAGTCTATGTAGTTAGGATCGCTCCCTCACTTTGTCAAGGAGATGTTTTATGATTACGGTTGTGATCCTCAGTTTCTGTTCAACCTCATGCCCTAGACCCACATCTGTTGTATACACAAATCGCACTAGCACTATCAAAATTTTGCCGAATTTTTTAATGAAGTTGGCAACATATTCGTATTAAGGCTAATTGATCCCCAACAAGTGGTTTGTTAGGTTGTGCAGCTCCAACAACTGTGTTACATTTATTGAAAGTAGGCCATTTGATCTCAATCGAAACATATTATATATAAGTTTGTTGCCACAATACTAGTTCCAAAACGATCTGAACCAGGTATGCACCATCCACTTAGTTACATTCACATTTTTTTAGTTACCGCTTGTTTAAGAATGTGTAGAAACTTTGTTTCCTTTCTCGTGAGTGCATAATTTGCTTGTAGTGCTTTTGTTAGATACACTACAAAAAAATTATTAAAAGTCCAAGTTCGTTTTAAAAAATGGGTTTTACAACTTATAAGCATTTCTAAGTAGTTGAAAGTTGTGGATTACCAACCGTGATCAAGGTCTTTCTCTTTAACCAACGTACTTCACCCCCGAGCTCAAACCCTTTCCCATTTCCTTTAGTTTATATTAGATCAGTAATATCGTTTGTAATTGTTTTCTTAAACATTTATCAAAAGTGCTTTTATCTGTTTTAAAAGTTGTGTCAAACGGTTGTTTTTTTTTAATGCCAAAAAGGTCGAGTCGCTAAAAAAAAAAAAACCCTTGCCATACAACTCTGCTTTTGGCGGTATACTTTTTTGGTCTACCTAACATCACCCTACAAAAAAATATCCTTTTGACACCCTACAGGAATTATCATTATTCACCATTACTTGGTCTTCATTTTTCCTCCTTTCCGTTGTTTGCTCAAAACGGACCCTACCGAATTCTCATTAATCCGCAAATGATTCCTTACTTTTTTCACGTTGTTTTTTGGACGGATTCTAGAACTGGGACAGGACATTCCCATTGACTTTCACAATGGTAGTACTTACAGGTTCTCCACCAACGTTGTTGGTGATTTTGGTTCATCACTCTATAGCCTGTAACTTCCGGACCACCCACACTTGGCCCCTTTTGCTCATCTCTAGTGAAAGTCAATGGGAAAGTCAATGGGAATGTCCTGTCCCAGTTCTAGAATCTGTCCAAAAAACAACGTGAAAAAAGTAAGGAATCATTTGCGGATTAATGAGAATTCGGTAGGGTGCGTTTTGAGCAAACAACGGAAAGGAGGAAAAATGAAGACCAAGTAATGGTGAATAATGATAATTCCTGCAGGGTGTCAAAAGGATATTTTTTTGTAGGGTGATGTTAGGTAGACCAAAAAAGTATACCGCCAAAAGCAGAGTTGTATGGCAAGGGTTTTTTTTTTTAGCGACTCGACCTTTTTGGCATTAAAAAAAACAACCGTTTGACACAACTTTAAAACAGATAAAAGCACTTTTGATAAATGTTTAAGAAAACAATTACAAACGATATCACTGATCTAATATAAACTAAAGGAAATGGGAAAGGGTTTGAGCTCGGGGGTGAAGTACGTTGGTTAAAGAGAAAGACCTTGATCACGGTTGGTAATCCACAACTTTCAACTACTTAGAAATGCTTATAAGTTGTAAAACCCATTTTTTAAAACGAACTTGGACTTTTAATAATTTTTTTGTAGTGTATCTAACAAAAGCACTACAAGCAAATTATGCACTCACGAGAAAGGAAACAAAGTTTCTACACATTCTAAAACAAGAGGTAACTAAAAAAATGTGAATGTAACTAAGTGGATGGTGCATACCTGGTTCAGATCGTTTTGGAACTAGTATTATGGCAACAAACTTATATATAATATGTTTCGATTGAGATCAAATGGCCTACTTCAATAAATGTAACACAGTTGTTGGAGCTGCACAACCTAACAAACCACTTGTTGGGGATCAATTAGCCTTAGTACGAATATGTTGCCAACTTCATTAAAAAATTCGGCAAAATTTTGATAGTGCTAGTGCGATTTGTGTATACAACAGATGTGGGTCTAGGGCATGAGGTTGAACAGAAACTGAGGATCACAACCGTAATCATAAAACATCTCCTTGACAAAGTGAGGGAGCGATCCTAACTACATAGACTACCATCAACAGAGTGAGAGAATGATCACAACTGGCAACAAAAAGAAGATTTAAAATAGGATTGTTGCCGATACCAAAATCAAGGCAAGAGATCGGCGACTAGGGTTTCTTCTGAAGGCCCTTTTTTCTTAACTTCACGCACAATAGGCTCCTACTTGTGTATAGGTATTTATTAGTCTCAAAGACTACATATTTTATGGGATATTCACCTGAGGTTAAAAAATATTATCGTTTATGGGAAAGTTTCTAAAAGTTACTAGGCAATAATTAGGTAGCGCAAGGGCCCCACACCTAGGGGTCTAGGTGGTTTTTTCTAATTCTATTTAAATTTATTATATATCATATAAATAAATGTCTACTTATATTTAAAAACAATATATAATTACTAGAACATATTGAAAACATGAGGAACAAGAATATAATAAGTGTTCATTAAAAATCATGGGATAAGTTATGCATTGCTAAACCGAAAGGTGGTATGGGGTTCCAGAACCTTTATGCCTTTAATTTGGCAGCACTGGCAAAACAAGGTTGGCGAATTGTCCAATATCCAGAGTCCTTAATGGCAAGGCTATTTAAGGCTAAGTATTTCCCCAATACTTCCTTTTGGGACGCCCTGGTTCCCTCATCTTCTTCCTATTGTTCGTCTAGCATACTCAAAGCTAGAATGGTGTTGGAGAAGGGCTCAAGATGGCTGATTGGGGATGGGGCTTTGATGCGAGTATGGAGGGATAGGTGGGTGCCGCGACCCTTGACCTTTCGTCCCATAATGATGCCGCCTCCATCTCGAGAGGATATGTGACACGTCTCGATCCCGATGTCCTTGGGACATCGGGATGGTCACATGCTGGCCGACACTCGAAAGGTGACGAAAGCCATTTAATTTAAGCAAATGCTGGAAAATATGCTAAAACAGGCAATAGGAACTAATAACACAAAACTAAAGTTCAACTGCTAATTAATAAAATTACGATAACACACATAATGTTCATAACATACGTCTAATACAAAGTACAAGTGGAATTTATGATAGAGAAGTGTTATTACAATAGGTGCCGAAGCAGATAATGTATAACACTGAATCACTGGTAGGGAAATTCGTCGTAGCTCAGATTGTATTCCTCGTTATAAGGTCCTAAAGGGGGCGCAAAACAAGCATGAGTGGACCAAGTTGATATATATATATATATATGTAATAAAACAGTTATCAACATACTAACCTCCAGGTTTTATGAAAACACATATATAATGATAAACATAGGTTTTTCGAAACCTAACATGTCGTGCAATGTCTCAAATCATAACTTGTATATATAATAATCACTAGTGAATTGTCCGATAACCCCCAGGCCCCATGCTGGCTCCCTATCTCTGAGCAGACAGTCAGAGGAAAATACACTCCAGGCCCTATGCCGGCTCCCCATCCCTGTGTTAAATAGCCAGAGGAAACACACTCCAGGCCCTATGCCAACACCAAATCGTCGCCCGGGACAGATTGGAATCTATCCCTACGTCCCGTAGTGGAAAGGACCACTAGGTAAGTACAAAACCATTGAACATACATATATTGAAAAGCAACTTCATAGCATAAAGTCATCCATCATCTATACTATAAAGAGGTGTTCGAAACATGTTCTAAATATCATATCGTCATCCATCATATATTCTATAAGAACACGGGTTATAGGAAAAATAGCAATAATTCAAAATTACCTCAATAAGCACGTTATCTCATAAAACGTAATCATTAAATCATGCTTTTCATGTATGCATTTATACTATAAAACATGCATTTCTAGAAAGGGTCCACTCACCGTACACCGATGGTGCAAAGCTGTACCAAAAAGGAATAACGAAATCACCGTTAACAATTTCACCTATTCACATAAAGGGTACCTTTAGTCAAACTTTATTCCAACGATTGAATTTGGGAAAATGGACTTCAAAAACGGGTCCAGGACGTCAAAATTAGCCTAGGAGAGGTCCCAGACGAAATCCCAAAAAGTCAACCTTAGAAGTCAACGTTAACCGTTGACCGGTCAAAGTCAAAGTTAATGCTGACCATTGATCGGGTTAAGATCAGAGTCAATGGGTCAAAGTCAACGGTCAACTAGGTCAAACGGGTCTGGCTTTAGGGTTGGATCAGGTTTAGGGTTTTAAGGTTGGGCCTATTGGGCCCTAAGGGTTTCGGTTTAGATTTAAGGTTAATGGGTTAAATGGCCTAGGTTATAGAGGTTTAGGAAATTGGGTTTAGGGAAGGGGGTTGAAAGCCCAAGTTCTAATTGGCCCTAGGGCCATAACTTTCTGGGTTCTAAACACACAGACCCAGGTTTAATGCCTGGCCTAGATAAGGGTTTTTGGGGTTCTAAAATGCACGGGCCTAAGGCTCTAAATAAAATGGCCCAAGAGCCTTTAAGTTTAAGAAAAAATAAATTAAAAATAAAAGGAAAAGGGTTTTGGGCTGGGTTCACCACGGGCCTAAGGCCCGAGAGTCTTCGAAATGGCCTGAGAGGCTTGGTGTGATTGGAGGAGAATGCCGGAGCTTCTACAGCTTTGGCTGATAGCAAACATACACCCTAGACCTCAATCTAGGTATCAAAATGAAGCACAAGGCAAGAAAAGTGAGTTTATTCCTTCCGTTTGCCATATAACGGCGGAGGTGATCGGAAAACCCCTCAACACCCACGACTCGCCGGATATGGGTGTGCCTTCACCCGAGTTGATCTCGTTCTAAAACCTCGACAATAATGAGATAATACCCATTAAAACACATCCACGCATCAATCTAGAACGAATATAAGGAACTTGAGGCTTACCTAACTAGAGAAATAAGAAAATCTTGTCGAAGCTTGTTTTTTTTAGGTTTTGTCGTTCCTCACAGCGACGCGAGAGAGAGAGAGAGATGATGAGGTTGTTGATGATGGTGGTCTCTTACCTTGAGCCGATTGTGCAACTGCGTGTGTGTCTCAATGAAAGAGGGAGAGAGATGAGGGTTTCGAGAGAGAGAGATTGCATAGAGAGAGAGATGAAAGAAGAAAAAGAAGTCATGAGGTAGGGGATAGAAGAGAAAAGTAGGGAGTGCTGGGGTGCTGCCACTTGGCAATTTGAGGATGAAAAGAATCTTATTTTCAGATCCTGATTGGGTAATAAAATTAGGGACTAAATTGATAGTTCCAATAATATTTTGGGGATAATTACATAAATATATATATATATATATATAATTTTTTTTTATAAGTAGGGGTGGGTGTAACAATCTACATCCCTTATAAAATAAATTTTGTCCCTGAGATTTACAACCTTAACCAAATAAAAATGGATACTGACACCTCATTAGATCCTCTGTTTCCCACGTCGCTTACTCAACATCATGGTTCCTCCACAGCACCTTCACCAACAAAATAACTTTGCTCCTCAACACTTTATCATGTCGATCAAGTATAGCCACTGGTTCTTCGACATAGCATCCTGACTTACCTCTAGCGACTCTAGCTGAATGATATGAGAAGGATCTGATACATATTTCCGAAGCATAGAAACATGGAAAATGTTGTGAATCAATGACAACTCCGGTGGTAACTCCAATCTGTAGGCAACTGCACCAATTTTCTCAGAAATCTTATAGAGACCAACGTATCGAGGAGTCAACTTTCCTCGCTTACCAAAACGAACAATACCCTTCCAGGGAGACAACTTCAAGAATACAAAGTCACCAACCTTATACTCACGATCCCTGGAATGTTTGTCCACGATGTTTTTCTGTCGGTCTTGCGCTGCCTTTAAGTTTCTCTTAATCAGCTAGATATTTATCTCTCTCTCTCCCGTTGCTGCGAAGAACAACGAGGTTGTTGATGATAGTGGTGTCTTCCCTCGAGCCGATTGTGCAGCTGCGTGCATGTCTCGGTGAAAGAAGGAAAGATATGAAGGTTTCGAGAGAGAGATGAAAGAAGAAGATGAAGTCACGGGGTAGGGGATAGAAAGAGAAAAGTAATGAGTGCTGGGGTGCTGCCATGTGGCAGTTTGAGGATGAAAAGAATTTTATTTTCAGATCCTGATTGGGTAATAAAATTAGGGACTAAATTGATAGTTCCAATAATATTTTGTGGATCATTGCAGAAATATATATATATATATATATATTTTTTTTTTTTCTTTTTTATAAGTAGGGATGGGTGTAACAATATGAAGGTTCATGAGCTCATTGATGTAGAAATGAAAGCGTGGTGTGACGCTAAGTTGTGACGCTAAGTTGACTGAGTTTTTTTTAGGAAGAAGACATGGAGCATATTCGTTCTTTGCCCATTAGTTATCGGCTTCCACCTGATAAACTAATTTGGCATTATAATGACCAGGTTATTTTCACAGTCAAGAGTGTTTATTGGGTTGCATGGGATTCTATTAAACCACCGTCACTAAGTGCGTCTTCTTCAGCTTCTGGAGGTAATCGGTTTACTCTTTCATGGAAAGCTATATGGAAGGCCAAAGTTCCGCCGAAAGTGGGGAATATTGTCTAAGAAAGGAGTACCACTGGATTTGAAGTGCGTTTTCTGTTATGGAGCACCAGAGACGGTGGTGCATGTTCTCAAGGAGCGTCATTTTACTAGAGCTACATGGTTTGCAACCCCATGTAGCTTTCTAGTTAATTTCGTCCCTTGCGGATCGGTCAAGGAATGGTTTTTATTGTTGTTACAAACTAATCATTCTAATTTCGACTTCATTTGTATGGTGGTCTGGCATCTTTGGCATGTGAGGAATGATCGAATTTGGAGTGGGAAGCAAGAAGCCCCAAGTTTTGTGGCGCAACGTGCTGTGGCATGGTTACAGGAATTCCAGGCTACGACATATATTATACTTACTGCTCAGCAACAGACGCCTCGTACTCGGTAGAGGGGAGGAAGTGGTTCGATGCCTGGGGTGGTCGCGGAGAATTAGGTGAGAGTGATGTGGACACAGCTACTAAATTGCAGGTTTAGGTGGGTGGGGCTAGTGTTGTAATCCGTGACGCGCAAGGAGCTTTTATGGCAGCAACGACATGCTTTCTTCCCATTGTTTCCTCGGCTCTCCAAGCTGAGTTGCTAGCGATTATGCATGGAGTGGAGTTTGCTCAATAACTTGGCTATCAAAAGGTTTAAGTAAAAAATGACTCCTCCCAAGCAATTTCCATTATCAATATCTTGTGTGGATTTGGGCTTCGGCTATGGATTTGCTAGCAGGGGATGTTTTACATAGTGCAGCTTCGTTTACTACTTTGAAGTTTATTTATATTGATAGGAATAATAATGGTATTGCCCATTGTTTGGCAAAGGTAGCAGTGTCAAGCAGGACACGTTTAGTTTGGATTGAGGAGCCTCCGAGTGTTATTCTAGATCTTCTCATCAAGAAACAATGTAGCTTTTCCAAGTTAATGATATCGTCTTTCCTTCAGAAAACAAAAAGTATCCAAAAGTCTATTACTATTTATTGAAAAAATAAAATGCAAAGGGAAAGTTATTTATTTTCTGTCTACGTGAGAGTCTTGACCTAGGTAGGCGCCTAGGCAAGTTTATGCTAACACACCTCGACCCGGTATGTCCACTTGGACTCTGAATCGAGCTGTGCTGGACGACATCAAGAGGGTGACGAAGCCATAAAGTGTAGTGATGTGGAAAAATTGAATAAATTTAAACCTAAAATGTGCCTAAGTATAAGAGTGTGCTAGTGAGTGGGAATGAACTCATTTCACACATGATATCAGAGCATAAGTAAATTACAGTATAGTAAATTGAGAGTTATACCATCGGTGGTAATCATTAATGCCTAGATTGCCAAGAATCCTCGCCGATACGAAAGCTCAGCTACTAAAACCTAGAGGGGTGAAAATCAAGGGTGAGTGGGCCTAAAATAAAGCTTTGTAAAAACCTTTTTGAAAACATAATAACCCCTTGCTATAAAATAAGTATAGTTTCCAAAATATACATACTACGTATAGTAAGAAAGTACTTACCGAAGCCTGCAAAATCTCAAGAATTTAGTATGGCACGATATTTCATAAGTAAGCACATGACGTCTGTAATCACATAATCTCATATAAGCAAACATATCATATCAAGTGCTCATCGACACATGCTGACATACGAGTTCATGCAGAGGTATTCTGACATGAACAGGACTGGGTGTAACAATGATATACGCTCTAGTACTACAATTATGTGAAGACTAGCGCTATGTGCAACACATACGAGTTTTAATTGCCTATAGCAATCTAGGACATGACTGGCACCTACAATGGATCCAAAGTGAGCGTACGGTGCGATGTGCACATACATGTGAAATACTGGCCATGGCCCGGGCAAGTACTAACACCGATGCATCAAACAATGAGCAAATAAGATAAATATAGTCATGCCACAATGATTCGATAATTCTAGTCAACATAACATTCATCATAGCCATAAATTTAATTAAGGCGTCCCATAATAGTACGCATACATGTGCATCCCGCAGGATTCATAATAATTTCGTAAATTCCATCATTTCGCTAATTCTTATAAACATTAGTCTAACCATAGGCATGCGTAGGAAATTCTTTTTCAATGTATAAATGG
Organism: Malus domestica; assembly: GCF_042453785.1. Lineage (NCBI taxonomy): Eukaryota > Viridiplantae > Streptophyta > Magnoliopsida > Rosales > Rosaceae > Malus > Malus domestica. The sequence continues at coordinate 16,271,543 of NC_091669.1, read as the reverse complement.
AAACTAAATAAATATATACTATTTAAAAGCAAAGACTCGCTCACAGTTACTTGCGGTGTCACATCCGTTCAAGCTAGAAAGTTGGAGTCTCCGATAGTAATTGCACCTAAGCATAATATTGGGACCCATTAGTAAACTCCGCTAAGACAATTAAATTGGAGAAAACAGAGTGCGGATTTGGAATCAGGGCGTTGAAATACGCTAAAGAGGGTCCCCAAGTCAACGATCAACCCTAAAAAGTCAACCGAGACACCCCGGCGATCAACTATTTTAAAAATTTAGAATTTCACTAAATGGAAATCAAAAATGGACTCGGGATGTCGAAATTAACATAAGAGGGTTTTCGAGAAAATTCTGAAAAAGTCAACACAAAGATATTCTAAGCTCATTTAGAACTGGGTCAGCTGGAATAATGGCCTAAAGGATTGGGCCAATCAAGCTAAAGATTTGGGCCAAGGATACTTGGCTTTTGGGCCTAAAGCCCTTTTTTTTTCTTTTTTCTCTCTTATTTTTCTCTGATCGATTACCGCTGCAACCGTTGGATTCTGGAAATCTCGTCGGAGAACAAAACAAGGTTCTAATAGCTTGATTTCTCAACTATTTTTCACACTCTTCCTACCAAAATGAAGATTAAGAGGACAGGAAGAGAAATATACCAATGTGAGGTCATGCTGTGGCCAAGGTTGGCCAGGAAACGGTTCGAAAATGCTGGATCTCTCGCAAGAAAACGGAGAAAGTTTCTCCCGAACTGATCTGCACTAAAACTTTGACATTTCTCTCACATAAAATAAGAATCATGTATAAAACAGCAATCTAAGATGATTACCATCAATTTCAAAGCTTACCTTGGTCGGAATCTTGAGAAATCTCGCCGGAGTTGGCTTAGTTAGGTGACTATGCACTGTTGCTTTCTCCATACCAATGGAGGTAGAAGGGACAAGAAAAAGACTGTGAGTTTGGAGAAAGGTTTAAGAGGAACAAGGATGTGGTGTTGGTCGAGTGAAACATCATCATAGTTGAAAAGTTAGAGGGAGAGGGAGTCTGAGAGGGAAAAAGATGAGTTGTTAGCCAATGAGTGGTGGAAGTGAGGTGAGGGAATTTTTTATTTTTTTATTTATTTATTTTTTTTAAAAGTGAGATTGTCCCCAAAGATAGGGGACACGGGAGAGAGGTGGAGGAATGGGCCGTGGGCCCCATGTGGTACACAACCTAAGGCCAAAAGACAAAATCAAATTATCTCCCGTAAACGTGAAATTATTAAAACGCCATTTACGATCATAGTTCCATAAAATTTTAACCGTAGCTTCGATTCCGATTCCGCCTACATGTTTGTAATGACGAGCACTACGAGGATATGCTAAAAGAATGTTTTGTACATCTCACAATATGCTAGTCAACGAAAGTCAACATCCTCGCCTCTAAGGGCATTTTCGTCAACTCCCACTTTTAAAATTTATAAAATCGTAGAATTTTAAACATCTAGGATTAATTGTGTCTGTAGCCAACAACTTAGCGCCTAACTGGCAGGGTCTAGACGATGATTTTTAAAACACTGATTGTAGGATAAAGTGCCAGTTTAGGATTTATGTGTTTTTTTAATAAATTGATTTTGTTGTGCTTTAAGAATAATCAGCTGTAAAATAAAAAAAAGTTGAGCGTTTGATAAACTGTATTTTTAAAAATGTTGTGAGTATGAAAAACAATGTAAAAGCAGTGTCTAGAAGGATAAATAATGTCATTGTTTAAAGGCTTAAAAAAATAAGGGTTAACTCCATTTTTTGTTAAAGCAGCTTTTAAAAGCAACATATAGGCTGTTTTTAAAAGTTGATGTCTAGAGGTCATTGCTTTTAAAATAAGCAGCATATTTTAATTTTACCAAATACTTTTTTACTGCTTAACTTTAATGTGAAGCAGTTTTTGGTGAAAAGAAAATACCAAACTAGGCCTACTTTAGCCAGATAAATTTTGGTAAGTGATTTTGATCTTAGTTGAAGAGGAAAAAACGTATTTATTGACAAATAAAGTGATTATTTTATTTGGGCTATGGGTTTTAATGTTGTTTTCTTTTAACAAGTACGATATTTATTGATAGGGTGAATAGATGCAAGAGGGGATAATCCTTATATACTCACTAATGAGTATTCAATCTTTTGATTTGGTCAATGATATTTTAGCACGTGTTTTATGGCATTAAAAATTAATGGTTGTTTTATACACACCGAACATTTAGTTAACTAAACTCTCCATATTTTGTTATACCTTGAAAATTTAAGTATATGAATTAGATATTCATAATTATTAATATGTGGGGAAAATCGAAAATAAACCGATTTATGATTATGAAAATTTGAATTGAGGAAACATTTAAGTTTTATTTTTGGGAATTTTTATAACCTACATTAGTTTTTCCTTGTCGATAAGTGAAATGACGAAAATGCCCTAGTTGGCTAAATTGAAATATACGAGAATGTATCCTATCCTCGCATATATTATCGTTTTCTTGGCATATTTGGATAGAGTTCGATCTCACGAGCGTGTGGGCGAAAACCGTTCGTGAAACGAAATTATAACGAATGAAATAGAAACGAACAAGTGTAAGGACATAATGGTCATTTTGCTATGAATCTAGAAACCTCCATAATTTTGGGAGCTTGTCGTGGAAAAGAAGAAAAAATAAATAAAAAGATTAAAGAAAAAGCTCTATAATTTTGGGAGGCTGAGGGAGGGGAAAAAAAAGGAATCAGAAAGTAGGGGTAAAAAGAGGTTGCCCAATTGGGGAGAAGGAAGAGATAGAGAGACCAATGAGATGAGGGAAACATGAGAGGAAATGAGGGAGGTGTGGAGCACCCAACCTGTGACCCAATTAGAGACCCGTACCCCCGAGGCTTTTCCGACACCAATTCCGACGTTATTTTGGTGAGCTGTGGCAAGGAACCACTTGGAAGCAACTTAGCATCACTCTCTCCTCCATATCCATCCAAGAATCGAAGACATTAGTCTCGATTTCGTGATAATCGCACCCATTGGTGTGAGGGAACTTTGAGGGAAAGCCACCATTTCTAAAGTGTTTCTCTTCAATTATTACCACCTTTAACATCCTATTGAGGCCAGAAACAAACTCCAAACAAGTTTGGGGGCAATGGAGCACCAGAGAAAACGAATTGAAATGCACCTATTTCTAGGGTTCTGGCGGGTTTTAGTAGAATTGGAGCTTTTCTTGGCCAAATGGGACTTGGCAACCGGTATAAAGTTGGTTCTACTCTTAGAGATCTTTATTTCTATAATTTTTGAGAATTTTTAGAATACTTGAATTTTCCGGCGAGTCAGGTGGCCGACCACCACCTGTGGCGGCGCACGGCCAAGGAGCTGACATTGTGTTTTTATGCAAATTTCGTTACTTTAATTATGGTTTTGAGATCTATCTACTGGGGTTTGAACATTAACACAATTGTGGTATATATTGGATTAATTGAATATATTCGGATTTGGTTCAAATTTTGGAAATGTGAACTACGAATGCCAGGGCCTCAATTCAGTGGGTGCACATTTGAACGACCTCACAGCTGACGGTCAATTGGGCACTGAGGCTATCACTCAAGCGTCTTCTACCTTGGAACAAACCCGAGAATATTTCAGTACTTTCGAGAAAGCTTTTCGGGGTGAAGATGACTTAAAAGCTGCAACAGTCGCTCGAGACGCTCTTCATCCTTAGGTCAAAGTTTTAAAGGCGAAAAAAAAAAGACCTTGGCCAACCTTGACCGTCAAATTGCTGAACTCCAAAATCGAATGTCTGTAATTGCTTCCGAGCTTGCAAAGGATTTTGAGTCGAGTAGTAAATTTTACTTAACTAAATACGTGGCTAGCGTGAGGCGAGTTGAACAGCTGAAGATAGACAACAAGAATCGGCAAGCTGAGGTCACGATGGGTGAGGTGCGGTGGTTAGAATTGAAGGTCGTTCTTGAATCTCTCCTACCTTCATCGCCCTAGAATTATTTGATTGTAACCGATTGACCCACTCTATTTGTACACCTTATGCGAATTTAATGAAATGAACTTTTATTCTCGTCCCATGTGACTGGATAGTATTTCTTTAAAAACCTCCCATTGATTGGCAACTTGTGAACTGCACCAGTTTGATCCTTAAGACGGTATGCTCCATTGCCGAGAACTTTATGAATAACGAACGACCCTTCCCAATTCGGTGACCACTTGCCGAACCTGGGATCTTTAATTCTTATGGGTAGTATGGTTTGCCAAACCAACTCTCCTTCGCCGAACATTTTTTGTCTGACTCGTTGATTGTAAGCTCACTCGATCATCTTCTTTTGTGCCACTAATAAGTTATAAGCATCGAGTCAAGCTTCTTCTAAATCTTCTAACTCTTGTCTCATGGCCCAATCGTACTCGGCGCTGAACAAACTACTTTGCTCAATTACTCGCAACAAGTTTATACTTAGCTCGACTGGCAACATTGCATCACGTTCATAAGTCAACGCGTAAGGAATCGTTCCAGTGGCTGTCCATAGAGAAGTTCGATAGGCTTATAACGGTTTGTTTATCTTTAAATGCCACATATATGGCCTCTCTTTTATCATCTTTTCAAGAATACCGATTAGAACTTTATTACTCGCTTCACCCTGTCCATTCGCCTGCGGATAATATGGCGTAGATTGCTCAAGTCGAATCTGTAGATTTGCCGTATATTCCTTAAATCTGTCGGATATAAAAATTGTACCATTATCTGTTATTATTGTTTCTAGCAAGCCGAATCTAGTCACAATGTTTTCTTCAACGAAATTACAAACTTCTTTAGATGTTAACTTGGCATATGACTTGGCTTCGACCCATTTGGTGAAGTAGTCCATTGCAACGAGTATCCACGCATGTTTGGTTGCACCAGAAGATGGTGTGATTTTACCGATAACATCCATGGCCCATCCTCCAAATGACCATGGTTTGGTGACCGAATGTAATGATTCGGCCGGTACTCTCTGCATAGGTCCATGGATTTGACATTATACATAACCCTTTGCGTACTCAATATAATCCTTCAGAATACTCGGCCAGAAATAGCCGTGCTGCCGAAGTAGCCAACGTATTTTTTGTCCAGATTGGTAGGCTCGGTAAATTCCTTCGTGTACTTCTGCCATTGCTTGAGCAGCTTCTTACTGGCCGAGGCACAGCAACAATAACCCATCTTCACCATTTTGATACAACTCATTCTGGTATAATGCGTAGTTTGTGGCATGAACCTTTGTCCGTCGGTCATGTTTTTCGTTGGGGTTATCAATATATCGCATGATCGTCCTTCTCCAATTGTCTAGTAATGCCTCGATGGTACAAACCTCAATAGTGTCCTTCCTTTCTAACAATGAAGGCAAAGGCATGACCCATGTACGGATCACACAATCACGTTGGAAAACTTCCTGATTAATCAAGGCCGAATGTGCTTGTCGTGACACAGGTATTTCTCGGCCTGATTTACCCCCCATGGGTTGTGCTCCGAAGGTTATTTGAGCTAATTCATCGGCATCAGTGTTATGAACTCGTGAAATGTGTTTAAAAGTAACGTCGTCGAAAGATTTGGCCAAATAGCTGGCAACCATGTGGTAAGGCACTAAAGTACAACTCATGCAACGAAAAGTCCAGTTGAGTTTATTAATGACAAGTTCGGAGTCACCAAGAACAAGGACACGAGTTACCCGTAAATCATGTAGCACACCGAGGCCGATAACAAGGGCTTCGTATTCGGCCTGATTATTCATACAATCGAAATCAAGCTTGAGAGAAAAATACCAACGATTATGAGTGGGGGATTGAATAACGATCCCAACACCAGCTGAGACTGAAGTACTGGAACCATCAAAGTATATCGTCCAGTAATTATCACGTGTTTGTACCAGGCTAATGTCAACGTCATTGCCCTCGAACTCATACGAGGAAGGGTGTTGGGCCAAAATATCGGCCAGAGCTTAACCTTTGACAGTTTTCTAGGGCACTTATTGCAAGCTAAACTCAGAAATGGCCATCGTACACTTGCTGATTCGGCCCTTTACAATCGGCCGAGTGAGCATGTAACGAATGACATCGGTCTGGGCGATAACCTGAGTGACTGATAGGAGCATATAATGTATGAGTTTTGACGCGGTGAAAAACAGATCAAGATAAAGCTTCTTGACAGCGAAGTAATTAATCTCTGGTGGTTTGAGGTTTCGGCTAAGGTAAAAAATGGCCTGTTCTCGCTCAGCATCATTGTCTTGTGCAAGAAGGCATCCAATGGATTCTTCGACCGCCGAGATATATAGTTTAAGAGGTTGGCCCCATCGTGGTGGGACGAGGACCGGTGGAGTCGTTAAAGAGATCTTGATTTACGTAAATGCCTTTTGGTGCTCGGCAAGGAAGGTGTTGAAGTCCTTAAGTTTCAAAAATGTGGAGAAGGCTTTCATTTTCCCGACCGAATTAGAAATAAATCGTCGGAGAAAGTTGATCTTGCCGAGCAACAATTGTAATTATTTCTTAGTCGTCGGGGGTGGAGCATTAATGATTGTGCAAGCCTTGTTGTCGTCCACCTCAATACCACGGTGATGTACGAGGATGCCTAAAAAATTTCCAGCTAATACGCTGAAAGCATATTTGGCAGGATTCATCTTAAGATTATGCCGGCGCATGCACAGGAATGCCTGACGGATGTCATCCAAATGCGTTTGCCAACGTGCTGATTGGATCACCACATCGTCGATGTAGACTTCGAGGATGTTACCAATTAAATCATGGAAAATAGAGTTCATAGCTTGCTGGTATGTGGCACCAGCATTCATAAGGTCGAAGGGCATAACAACCCATTTGTATGTGCTGAATGCCCCGGGGCAACGAAAAACGGTCTTATGGACATCAGCTTCGACGATGGAAATCTGGTTATAACTAGCATGCCTGTCCATGAAGGATAAGATATTGTGATGTGCTGCGGCGTCAATTACCAAGTCTAAGATCGACATTAGGTATTCATCTTTGGGCGTTGCCAAGTTCAGATTACTAAAATTGACACAGATACGGGGCTCTTTAGCATTGGGACGATATTGGCCAGCCATTCGACGTATCGAGGGGCCTGAACTTTATCTAACGATAACACTAGGCCGTTATCTTCCTCGGCCAAAAATTTGATTAAGTTAATACCGGATCGTGGATGCTTGGAAATAGCATACTAATGAGCCAGCAAACGTTCCATTGTGGATGAAACCGCAGCCTGACACCTTTCTCTAGTAGCATCAGTCATCAGTGTTGGTAATTAAGTCGGCCAAGTCGAGTCTTGCCGAATCCTGGTGTACAGTCTCGGTGCCTACCTTGATGGCTTTCTGGACAGAGATCTAAGTTGGTTGTCCATCTTCATTAAAACCCTGTAGGGTAATGTAGCCGACGTGATCGTTATAATAGCGGGCCTGAATCATGTTGGTTTTGAATGGTTGATTACCGGCTGGATGGACCACAACCGATTTGTCGTCCCAAAAAATGAGAACTTGGTATAAGGAAGAAGGAATTCAATTCATTTGATGAATCCAATCCCGACCGAGCAAAGCATTATATTCAGTTTCGGAGTTGACGATGAAAAATGCGATCATGTGATTGCAACCTGCAATGTTTACCTCTAAAGAGAGCACTTTTTTGGTTTGACTTATCATCGACAAAGTTGCTCATGGTTATCCCTAATGGGATGAGTTTGTCATTGGATCGTCATAATGCTTTCATGACAGATACAAGCATGATATTGACCGTCACCCCGCAATCGTCGAAAATTTTAGAGATTGGGTAACCTTCAATGTGGGCCGTGACATACAACGGCTTTAAATGTTGAAGGTTAGCCGAGGATGAGAGAGGAAACAATATGGCCAAGGCTATTTTAAGTTTGTCATCGTTATTTACTTGCTCATCTTCGGTGTTGGTGACGAAATTAACTTATGTTGCTTCCTTAGCCACCACATCACCATCCAAGAAATTTGGTTGGTGTGTAGTTGGCTAGAATTTAGCAGGTAGAACACGGACCATGCTGATTTCCATGTTCTCAAGGACCGAAGGGCCCATTGGATCATGGCCATCGTCTTCCGGGTTATCAGGGACTGCAGCATCGATCGTTAGAACATCCTTGGCCTGATTATCGTGTGTCTCAACACGTACTTATTCTTATGCCATGTAACCCAACCTTGCTTCCTTCTGACTATTGTCGTCGAGCCTATTCATTTTTGGTGTCTAATTTTGCCCCTGCAATGCCTTACAAGCTCGTTCCTCAGAGGCGATCCGGAAGTCCCTTGTGTCTAGGTAGGTGTCCAGTCGCACCACCCGATCATTTTCATCAGTCGTAAGACCGAAAAAAGATACGACTGAAAAGACTTCGAAGTGGTGTTGCAAATATTGAAGGTCTTCAAGAGAAAAATGAAGCTCGGCTATATCAATGTCCATGTATAGATCGACCTTGAAGCCAAGTACCTTAGCTTCTCGTATATGCTGGAGCCTAGCTTTCATTGCTGGATCGGTGGTTTTCTGGATAATTTGTTCAGCATCAGGGTAAGTTAATGCCAGGTCGAGGGCATCTTGACATGCCTTAGTTAGGCTGTACAAGTCATTGGCAGAATGTTCCTTATGAAATTTATGCATGTACTCCAAGGATTCACCGAGGAATGGAGGGTGTAGGTTTCGCCAGACCTTTATTAATGAAACTTACTGGGGCAATGGGGGAAACTTGCTTTCGGCTTCTTTTCTGAAATGCTCAAAACGAGCTTTCATCTCCCCGGGCTGAAGAAAGAGTTTGATGCATTTCTCAGACTTTTCAATGGTGGTTTCAAAGTCGTGATCAACTGCCTTTTTTTCTTGAAGTAATTTGACCATGATGGTCGGGGTACGTTGGTCATCGTCGCTTCCTGTTGCCTCCTTTGGTTGCCATTTAGTAGTCAGAATAACATGTGCTGCCTGTCTTTGAGCTATGCAATCTATCCGCTGTCGTCGACGTTTTTGAGATTTAGATAGTGCAGTATACATACCAGTGGGGGAATTGTAACTGTACCAATGTTGGTAGCATGGCTCAGGTGGTTTGAAGGTTTTTTTTATTCGCCGACAAACTCGAGCTGGTGGAATTACGCGAGTAATAATCATAGTTATAAAATGGCGTGTCAAAATCAAGGCGTCATCTGGCAGAGGTAGGACCATCTGTTCGTTCCTGAGGGCCGAGCCTATCGAAAACTTTCTGGCGTTGGCCTCCGCCAAGTTCCTTTGGGGGTGTCGTCGTGAACTTGAATAGTTGTCATGATGTTGATCTTTCATTGGCTTCAATTAATACGACTTGTGCCCTACAATTGCTGCACAAAACCATCGGCCCGTCAATTTCTTCTGCACTGGAATCTGACATGGATTTGACTACAACGAGCCCCGAAAACTCGATGAGTGGTTTGTTGGAAAATAGGTCAATCTTGAGTCGTGGCTGGGAGTTTTTCTTTGGGACGTGTTGTACTGAGACAAACTCAACTTTCCTTTTCCCTTTGCTCTTAGGCAAATGGGCGTCTACCATGCCAACTGTTGCCAAATGGAATGGATCAGCGTTAACCATCATCCGTTTTTCGGGAAACTTTAGCTTGCCCTTGTCAATCCAGCTTTGAATATCATCACGGAATACGACACAATTGTTCGTGGTATTCTTAATCGAGTTATGGAACTTGCAATACGTTTTCCTTTTAAGCTCTTCGGCCTTGGGAATGTTATGTCCTGGCCGAAGTTTGATAATCCTTGCTAAGAACAACTGCTAGAAAATTACCTTGGCCTTTATAATATCAAAAGTGTAAACTTTCGATGTTTTTGCCGTCTCTTCAGTGGTCGAGCGGGTTTTGGCATCCTTGGAATTAATTTGAGTTAATGCTTTGCAAACATATGGTTTATCTATTACTATCTTGGCCGCGTCCACACTGACGTATTGAGAATCTTCGCCTTCGACCGATGCGTAGCTGACCGTGGGATTTTTGTAAATCGTTCCTCGGGATGGGAATTTCGAGATCTTTTCTTCTCGGAGCAAATAATCATATTGCTCGACATGTTAGGCTAACTCATACATATCCCAGAAGTTTGCCCCCAGGATTTTCTTTTTGTACTCCACGTTGAGCCCATTCAGAGCAAGCCTAACAAATTCAACTTTGGGGAAGAGGTACTCGGCACCAATTCTTGGCCGATTTAAACCTCGTAACAGTCCATTGGTGACTCGTCAGACGCTTGAGTCATCCTGGCCAATGAAGAAACTGACATTTACATCCCCGGCCGATAGAACTGTTCGTGAAACTTCTCGACCAACTCCTCCCAGCTTTGGATAAAATTAGGTGGGAGGTTGATATACCATGTGAATGTTGAGCCAGTCAATGAAAAGTTGAACAACAGTAGTTTATGGAAATCACTATTGACATCTCCGCATTGCGCAGCGAAACGGGCTATATGTTCTAATGAAGATAAGGACGATTCTCCAGCAAAAAGGCTGAAATCTGGAATCTTGAAACCTTTAGGATATTCAAACTTTTCCATATAAGATGGATATGGATGGATGAATTTCAGGAACTTCGGCCCCCTTTTCATGGCCGAATCAATCATCCATTGGACCTCGGTCATATCGACGAATGTTGTTTCCATTCTCTGGTCAGATCCATATGACCTAGTACTTGATCCTCCCTTTTTTTCTAAGTCAATCATTTTGGGCCAAGTAGACACTACTTCGGCCTGTAGCGGATTACTTCTTAGTGAAAGCTATCGAGCCTGATCAGCAGATCCTCATTCGAAGACTCTACTAACTAATAACTCGAGCAATTTGGTGTAGGTGTCACCATTACTTCGTATTACCTCGAGCAAATTGTTCATTTTTTGAACAACTATCTGTTCAACTTGTCGAGATTGCTCATCAAGTCGCCTTCGAAGAAACGACCTAGTTGGAAGGTCAGAGCTTTCACCACCGTCTTCGTCGCAGTCCTCCACTATTCCTTCAATGAAAACACCGACGATTCGGTTGGGTAATTCTGTGTTTCGAGGCTGGTTACCGAGGCAAACTTCCTTTTCTCAGTGTGTCACACTTGCGTCACAGCAACGATAGGATTTCGCGCATGTGACTCTTCTTGTCCAAGACTTTGAACTGGTAAATCGGTCGTTGATTTTCCCATGGTTGTTTTCTTTTTTACTGATCGTGTCTCGATGGTCATGAACTTCGTAGTATTAGCACTGGGTCCCACTGGGTGTGCCAAAATGTTAACCCTAATGAGCTAACTATGTCCTTTGGTTGTATGTGGGGCGTACCAACTCGACGGCCGAGCTCGGTCGATGAGTAAAATGAGTTGATGTTGCGTTGAACGCGCGGCTGACTTCTAAATCTTGCGACTGCGGGTGAAGAAGGAACATTCTTGGCCTTCGAGTTCTAGGGCCTGAAGACAAGGCTACTAGTTCTGCGAAGTTCACAAATCGTCGACACCGGATTCAGTCACAATGATTATATTTGGTTAAAGTATAAGCATGCCAAATCGACACCAGACTATATGGGCACAAGTACTTAAAACAAATGTACATCTTGATTGTGAAAATGGTTCGGCCGTCAGAATGTCGAACTCTAAAACCTACTTATGAATAACCAATCATAAACAACTCGGCGTTCAATATGTCGAGCCCAGTAATTCGTAACACCTTTTTTTACCGAGAAGGCTAATGAGATGACCTCTGCCAATAAGGATTCGAAAATCCTTCTTGACCGAGACTTGGATAGATAACCAGTCGGCCCTGTCGCAATGTTGTTTAACCAGACTGAAAGTGCTTCACGGTCGGCTGATTCTAAGGCTCCAATGTTGTTTATCTAAACTGAAGATGTCGCTGGTTGCCTTCACAGTGTTGTTTATCCAAACTGAAGATGTGTCGACGAAAAAGAAAATAAAAATCTCAAGGTTATTGAAAGGTTTCGCGTAGAGCAAGAGTTTACATAGGGCAGTTTGTGGTTGAATTGGACAGAGCTTAAATGATATCCTCATCCTTCTATTTATAGTAGTCAACCTGCTTCCAATCAAATTACAACCATACTCGGACTAGAACTTTTTCTCTTGATCCAACCTTATCTCGGCCAGTCTCACTTCTACTAGAACTTTGAACTCAACCCTCTTATCAGGCCGTATTCGATCCGAACTTCATCATCCTTATCCTGTCAAAACTCTTTCTTGTATTAGGATTCAACTATCCACAGATTCCTAATAAGACACGGCTGGCCTTGGCTATGTAGCTCATAAGCTGAATGACCCCCAGCGACTCCTAAGCACGGCCTTTGGGTCGAGTACAATTCTAAACTCGGCCCAAACTAATATTTTAGGCCCAAATTGTCTAGTTGGTTGGGTAAGTATTTTCGTACTCATTTTTCTTCGTCGACTTTAGACTTCATCAACTTCGGGCAAGCTGGGGCCTTTGATGACAAAGTACTCTGGTGTACTTTATGCAAAGAGCCTTGATGATTAGTAGGCTCATGCATTATTTAGAAGCTGTGAAGGTTTGAGAATGGACCATCTAGCAAAGGTTGGCTCGGCACGACGAGGCCTCATAGATGATTCGCACCTTCATTCCTTAGACTTGTCTTATTTTACAAGTCTTTGCTCGGGGTATGTTTCTTTGCGGCAAAGAGACCAATGTATTGTTTAGTCTATAACCTTCACCTTTTGAGCAGGCAATTTGGTTTTGTCTAACATGTGTTAGGCAAGCTGAAGGAAAACACACAGCTTGAATCCTTGGTGGCGGCAAGTGGCACCAATTCTTCTTATTCATGCAATGATGCACAAAGAGAAGGTTGTTTTATAGTTTCTACATAGCTGGCACCTTTTGATTGTGCGAACGTAGTTCCTTTGCAAGATGGTCCTGTGGCCTTAGCTCTTCAACACCCATGTTTGTCTTTTTACCGTTCAGATGCTTCTAAAGAGGCGGGTGATGAAGTTGACATGCACAAAGATGAGCTTGTTTTACGGCAGCATCAACAAGTTTTGAACAAGTGACCGCTTAAAGGTGCTCAGGATGATAGTGATGTTAATTTTTGTCCTAAGAAGAAGAAAATGCTTAGGCCTCATCAATTTCATGGTCATGCATCACTTGAGAAAAATGTATGTATTTCCTTCTTTCTTGTGATTTCTTCTGTTTTCATTGGTTTAGCTTTCGTTTCTAACATCTTTCTTTGTCTTCTTTAGGCTGGGCCTTCTTGTTCTTTTGATTTGGCAAGCATGGGAGTTCATTCCTTTACGGAGATGCTATTTTGAGGCAATCTACCTACAGACGAGGAGATTGGAGATCCGTCTGGTGCAGAACTTGTTTCAAATATGCCAAGTGACCCAAGGTTGCCAAATGTAGATGTAGGCATACCAGAGCTTGTCATGCGTCCAATACCTTTGCTAGCTAGCTATGAGATCTTTCTTAGAAGGTCAAACCTTAGTAGCACTGAGTAGCTCATACATCTCATTAACCTTCACAGGGCTATGAATATCAAGAGCCACATTGAGAAGAGGATTTCAAAGTGCGCATTAAAGGACCTTGCGTTGCTCAAGGAATACTTATCGAAGCTTGTTTTACGATCGATAACCTTAATGTTGATTCCTCACTCTTGATAGTCAAGATTGCCGAACTTATGGCTATCTCAATTGAGTATTCTTCTTTGCACGTTGTTTCTTTGAAGAAATTGAATCCAGAGGTTAGAGCTTAACAACTTACAGCAATAGACTTATCAATTGCCCAAGTTCGGTCTTCTACCTCAACTGAGTATTCTTCTTTGCACGTTGTTTCTTTGAAGAAATTGAATTCGGAGGTTAGAGCTTAGCAACTTGCGGCAATAGAGTTCAATTGCCTAAGTTCGGTCTTCTTAGCAAGCTACTTCGGAAGGTTATCAAGCCATAGGGACTTTTTTAGCTTCTGTCCAGCCGCGTCTAGAGGTGTTGGCGCGATAACGAAAGCAGTTAGAAATCAAAGCATCGTGACTTCAAGGTATTTTCTTAGAGCAGGAAGCTACATTTTCTCAGCATCAAAAGGAGATTTCAAGCCTAGAACAAGAGAAAGGCGCGGCCATGGAGGTGTTCACCTTGTCTCTCACCGATGTGAAGACTTTGAAGACTTTGGAAGGCTAGCTTGAAGACCGTCGTCATAGTTTTAGGGACATAGCTTTCAAGTAGTGTCTTTCGTTCGTTGTACTTTCAGCCTTTTTAATTTTTGCTCATTTTGTAATACGGCTTCGTAGCCAAATTCTTCCTTTAAAGAAAATTATTCACGTTCTTGAATTTGCTCTTTATTCTTCAAAGTGTTTGTATTTTTGTTGATGATGTGACTGTACTTGAAGTTTTGAAGTTTCAAGCTGCCTACGCACCCTCGATTGATGAGGGATCAAGTCATGACGTAGTTCAGATGAGCGATGGATTGTTTTTTTTTTATGGTTTTGACAGTTTTAATGGTGATTTTGATGGTGATTTTAATTTTTGTTATACATAGTTTATGCTCCTGCGGGCCAGAAGCATTGGGTGTCGCATTTTAAGCTCGTACGAACAAGGAGCATTAAGTGTCACCTTTTAGGCTTGTGCGAACAAGGAACATTGTATGTTGCCTTTTAAGCTCGTGCGAACAAGGCGCATTGGGTGTTGCCTTTTAAGCTCTTGCGAACAAAGAGCATTGTGCTGTATGCAGTTTAGGCTTATGCAAGCGAGGAGCTCTGTGCTGTGTGTAGTTTAGGCTTATGTAGGCGAAGAGCTTTGTGCCGTGTGCAGTTTAGGCTCATGCAGGTGAAAAGCTTTGAGTGTTTGGTTTAGGGGTAGTAGTGTTTTAAGAATCTATCGTTGATGGGGCCGATCTTTATGTTGTCTTCTGCCATGATTAAGTAAGCGTCGTTGGTATACACATCTTGTATTACGTAAGGTCCATCCCACTTTGATGTGAACTTGCTTTTTGTCTTATGAGTTGTGATGATGGGCCTTTATAATGCCAAGACAAGATCTCCAGTTTGAAAAGACCTTGGGTGGACCTTCTTGTTGAATGCCTTAGATAGTCGTGCATGGTAGCATTCCAAGTGTTGTTGAGCTTCGAGCCTTCTTTCATCAAGTGTTTCCAACTCTTGAAGTCATAGCTTAGCATTTTCCTCTTCAGCCTTCTTTTATAGCCATCCTTAGTGAAGGGATTTGACTTTCGAGTAGCAGAACAGCTTATACGCCATCTATAAGAGAATATGGCATAGCTTGGGTAGGAGTTCTATGTGTCATCCTATATGCCCAAAGTGATTCGCTTATTCTTTCGTGCCAGTTTCTTTTTGTTCGGTCGATTACCTTCTTCAGGAGGTTGCACAGCGTTTTGTTGAATGCTTCCACGAGACCGTTGGCTAGAGCATGATACATGGAAGACTTATATTGCTTGAACTTGTATTTCTCACAGAGCTCGTCAATTAGTCGGTTGGAGAACTATTTTTCGTAGTCGGCGATGATGTAGTAAGGCACACCATATCGATGGATGATATGCTATTTGATGAAACGGACGACAGTTTCCTTCTTGACTTCCCTTAAGGGTACGACTTTAGCCCACTTGGAAAAGTAATGTGTTATAACTATGATGTAAGCTTCTCATGCAGATGACTTTGGTGTGATTGGTCCTACAACGTCCAATACCCATGCATTAAATGGCCATGAAGAAATCGTAAGGTATAATGGCTCAAGCAGTTGATCTATGAAGTTAGCATGGAATTGGCAGGCTTGGCTCCTATTGGCCTATTCCAAGCAATCCTTCACCATGCTTAGCTAGTAGTGGCCCATTCTTTTGAGCTGGAAGTGTAGCTTTGATCCAAACCGATGCACCCCGCATACACCTAAGTGTACTTCTTCCATGGCTTGATTAGCTTCCTCATCACCTAGGCATCTTAGAAGTACTCCCTCAAAAGAGCATCGGTAGAGTGTTCCTTTGTAGTAGAGGAAGTGAGGTGCTCGTTGACGTATTTCAAAGCGGTGTCTAGGATCATCTGGAAGATTTCCATGCTCCAAGTAGTCGATCAATGGTTGTCTACTCTCTTCAGTGTCGACTGAGAGTACTGAGATGATGTTTGTGTCATCTAGTAGCATTTCAGTGACGAGTAAGATCACCCATTTTGGCAAACTGGTATGTTTGCAACTTCGTCTTCTCCTAGCGCCATACTTAAGGCTAAGTTAGCAAGAGCTTCCGCCATTTGGTTTTCTTTTCTTGGCACATGTTCTAGCGTCACGGCCTTGAACTTTTGTAGCAGTTGAGTTGCTAACCAAAAGTATGGGACAAGATCATCTTTCCTTACTTCATATTTAGTCAAGAGTTGATTGATTATGAGCTTGGAGTCACTATACACTTCTAGTGCTGTGATTTCCATGTAAATCACCATTTGGAGTCCAATAATTAGTGCTTGGTACTCAGCGACGTTGTTGGAGCACAGCTCGCCTAATTAGGAAGAATATAGTAGTACTTGTCTTTATGGTGACATGAATACTACTTTTGCCCCCGTTCCATCTGCTAATGCTGATCCGTCAAAGAACATTGTCCACATCGGGAAGATGTTAATGTAGAACATCCTCGTCAAGCAAGTCGTTCGAGATTTCCCAATCGGCTAAGATTGGATGATCGATAAGGAAATCTAATAAGGCTTGTCCATTGACGACTTTAGTTAAGACATAGATGATCTCGTGTTGGTTGAGAAGCAACGCCCATTTAACTGGTCACCCTATCAGAACCGACTTAAACATAAAGTACTTGACTGGTCGGCTTTAGCAACCAAGTGGATGGTGTAAGGCACATCTTCTCGATTAGTAAGTAGTTGAGCTCGGCACCAGTGAGGGTTCTACTTAAGTAGTAGAGTGCTCTTCCCTTTTGGTCTTCATTTTCTTATGCCAAGAGTGCTCTAATAGAACCTTCTTGTGCAGCAATGTATAGGGTGAGCAACTTTCCAGGCACGGGTGCTCCTAAGACAGGTGGGCTTGCTAGGTACCATTTTATGCTCTCGAAGGCATTGCGGCAAACGTCCTTCTTCATAAGTTGACTGAAGGGTTGACAACGTCCAGCGAGGTTAGAGATAAAGTGTCTGATAAAGGCTAGCCGCCCTTGTAGGCTTTTCAGCTCGTGTAAGTTCCTTGGTTTGGGCATGCTTTAGATGGCCTTAATCTTCAATTGATCTATTTCAATGCCACAGTGCTTGATAATGAAACCGAGGAACTTCTCAAAAGTGACACCAAATGCACACTTCAACGGTCATTTTGAGGTTGTAGTGACGTAGTTTGTTGAACACCATTCGTAAATCCTTTAAGTGATCAGATCTCTTCTTGGTCTTGACAACTACGTTGTCTACGTAACATTCTATGTTTTATTGTAGCCACATAGTTCTTCAAGCCAAAGGGCATTACCTTGTAGCAGCACATACCTTTTGGAATGTGGAAGACTATTAGTTCCTCATCTTTGGAAGCTATATGGATTTGATTGTACTGAGAGGAGTCGTCCATGAATGATAGCGCCTCATGGCCAGTGGCTGCATCCACCATGATTTCGGTGATTGGAAAGGGAAAGTCATCCTTCGAGCAAGCATCATTGAGGTCTAGGAAGTCTACGCGAACATGTATTTGTCCAGATTTCTTAAAGACAATGATGATGTTAGATATCCATTTAGGGTATTGCACTTCTCGAATAAAGCCTGCTTTGATAAGCTTGTCAATCTCGGCCTCAATTTGTAGGATGAGCTCAGATTAATAATGTCTTTGAGTTTACTTTATCGGTCATGTTCCAGGCTTGAATGCAAGATGATGCACGGCAATGGTAGGGTCAAGGCCGGGCATTTATTTGTAGGTCCAAGCAAAGACTTCTTTGTACTCCAATGGCAGTTGGTAGTACTCCTCGATCTCGTCCTCACTTAGCAGTGTACTTACGAAGATAGGTTTTGGCTTCTCATTTATGCCTAAGTTGAGCTCCTTAAGATCATCAATCGTGGCTTGCTACCCATCCTCGAGCTTTGGTGAAGCAACAATGACGTCTTTCTCGGGGATTTCATCCTCTTTGTCTTCTTGGATCATGATGTGGAAGACATCTTGGACCTCCTCTTCAATGTGTGGATGATGGTACGCCTCGTTACCTTTAGTTGTCCTTTTGTGTCCACTTCCAATGTTACTTGGCACTTTATCTTTGAAGGAATCGAGCTTCGAACGTCATCATTTTCTGTTAGACCGTCAAGTTTTTCTTCCTTGGGCATTGTCTTCCTCTTTCTATACAGCTTTTTAGTTTCATTAAGTCTTTCCAAGGCTGACCGTCGTGGAGGAGAGCTAGCCGTGTCACTTTGCCTCTTACATTTTGATAACCTTTCGAACACAGAGCTTTGAGGTGCTAGCATGTTAAGCCGTTTTAAGATTGAAGTTCAGTCTTGACCACCAATGTGATCAAGTGCCGAGATTTTGGGTTTTCAATGATTCGGCATATCGAAAGTCCACGTTCGAGGGGTGGGTTTAGGCTCTTCTTGATCTTATTCAACGTTTATGCTAATGTGTTAAGCGGTAGTGTTTTTTGCTTTTCTTAAAATCTTCACAAGTGCATTTGGTGTGAAGCCAAGTCCAGCTTTGTTGTTGTCAACTCCGTAACCATGCTCTTTCAACTTTTTTGAGTCTCGGTGAGGTCGCGTTCTTTGTCGTTAACAGTGTTTGCATTCTTCTTTCCAAGATTTGAAGAAAAGGCAAAATCATACCCAGCCTTTGACATGAGTTTGTAGACGTTTGGGTCGAAACCTTCTTCAATCCTCTTGATTGGAAAAGAGCATGGTTTCGCCTCCTTTGGAAGGGGTTTTACAAAACCTTGTGGTGGTTTTGAAACTTCAGTGTCGCCTAGCTGTGTCAGAGGTAAAACTGCATTTGTCTTGAGTTGCTTTACATCATCCTTGTGTAGCTCTGTGTCAGCTTTGCTTGTTCCAGTTTTGAATGGGGATATTCTTTCTTTTCGATATTAGGATGTATTGGAAGACGGGTGCGTTTGTCCTTTTGAGGGTGTCACACTCCCTTTGGTTGTTGTGGGCTTAATAGGCTCATCGTCATCTTTGCTTGAAGATGGCACAGTTTCCCCTTCCTTCTTCTTGGGCACAGTTTGCCATTCCTTCTTTTTGGGTGCAACTTTGCCTGTGGATTTGATCTCTTTTAAAAGAGTTTCAGGTACCATGTCTTGATCCATGTAGAACTTGGCATCCGTGAAGTGTGATTTAGCTTCGGTGAACGGTTTGGTGTCGCCTTGTATAACCTTTACTCATTCTCAGTAGAATTTTAAGCATTAATGAAGGAACTACTCCATTCTCGTGGATTCAAGGCCTTTCTAAGGGCAAGTTGTAGGAAGTTATTGCATCAATCACGTGGAATAGCATGCTTGATTTGAGTTCGCCAATGGTCATCTCCACTCGGACCATGCCCATCGCACTTTGTCCTCCTTGGTTAAAACCTTAGATTAGAATATGGCTTCGGGATAGTTCATCCACCTTGATGCTGATTGTCATCATTGCTGACTTTGGCATGATGTTTATGGCCAACCCACCATCCACAAGCATGCGGTTGATTTTGTTCTCTCTCACATACCTAGAGACAAAGAAACGGTTGTGAGGTTTAAATCCCAGCAGCAAGTCTTCGTTAGTGAAGTTGATTGCCTCATAGGCGGCGCAACACGCGGCATATTCATGTGGTTGAAGCTTCAAGCCTTTGTCCTTGCTTTCTTGCACTTCGTGGTCGTTAAGGCTCGCCAAGACCGCTACTAGTGCTTTTTGCATCTCCTTGAGCAATTGTAGTGCTTCCTCAATACTAAAGTATGTTGGCAGGCCTTTTTTGGGCGTGAGGGTCTTCTCTTCCTCGACGGCGATAGCTTTGCCTTTTGAGGGCTCTTCTATCTCTCTTTCAACCATGTGATAGGCAACGGTAGTGCACTGTTGAAAGAAATCATTTGAGAAGTACTCGTGCAAAAAAACAGGAATACGTCACTCTTGAGCCATAGGTTCCCCAGCGTATGTTGGCTTGGCAGCTCTTACGCTCCTTTTGGGCTTCCTATTGTTGCGGCAGCAGTGGTTTCTCCCTTGTTCCACCTTTGGCCATATGGCTTATGGTCTTGGCTTCTTGTCTTTTTGTAGGTCACCAGTGTCCACCCTTCTTCATCGTTGGTAGGTGTTTTTTGATCGCTTGCCCCCAGCGTTGGTTGTGCAGAAGGTGCCATGTAACTTGAGCATTGACGGGAGTGGTCATGCGTCACTTGGAGAGGCACGAGATCGAAGGATCCAAACACTATCATAATAGTATGTGTTGCGGCTGTGTCTTCAAAGTCAAGTTCAATTTGCCCTTGTTGTTCATAATGAGCTCTTTGAGGACGAAGCAGTTGCCAACAGGATGACTCACGATACGATGGCACTTGTAATACCTAGGATCGTTAACGCGATTCATCTCTTCAGGGCACTTGCATTCAGGTAGCTCGATCACCTTCTTTTCCAGCAAGCCGTCTAACATTGCAGCCACATCAGAGTCTGGAAAAAGGGTACGTTTTCTGCTCCAGTTCCTTCATGGTGTTTTTGTACCTATCTTGGGTGCAAGAAGGCTCACCTCTCTTCAGCTCATTCATTTTGTTTTTTGAGGAGATCTTGACGGGCACGGAGGAGGTTTTAATAGGGGTAGTATTTATGGTAAAAGCTTCATTGGTAGGTTTATTCCCAGTCTTGTCTACCTTTGGGACGAACACCTTATCCTTATTGAAGTAGGTGGTTGGCTCTTTCTTCCCATGATTGGCGATACTCAGCTTCATGTCGTGGGAATGAATTTCTATCTCCTCAAATGTTCTCGGTTTTATGCCTTAGAGGATGTAATGTAACCCTCAATGCATGCCTTGAACGCACATCTCAATGGCGGAGGTTTCAGAAAGCCAATCTTTGCAATTCAAAATTAATGAACACCATCTATTAATGTAGTCAACGACAGGTTTGTCCTTCCACTGCTTTGTACTCATCAGCTCCAACATGCTTACGGTGCGGAAGTGTTATAGAAGCAGTTGAGGAATTCCCTTTCAAGCTGATCCTAGCTATTGATAGACTCGGGCTTGAGGTCGATATATAGGTCAAAAACATTACTTTTTAGTAGGTGCACAAACTGCTTAACAAGGTAGTCTTCCTCCGCCCCAGCATTGTTGCAGGTTTCAATGAAATAGGCAATATTTTGTTTAAGATTGCCCTTTCCATCGAATTGCATGAATTTTGGCGGCTTATAACCTTTTGCCATCCTCAAGGTGTCAATCGTTTTATAGTAAGGCTTTGAATACAGCACAGAGTCATGTAAGCTTCCTTCGTAATACGCATTGATGGTGCTTGTGATCATCTCTTGCAGCTGTTGGATAGAGAGAGATCCTATGAGCGTCGTGTCTCGGTCTACACCTAGCTTCTCCTCAGCTCATCAGAGACTCCTGATTTTCGTCAGTTTCTTACTTTGGTGGATCAACCTTCGGGCCAGCTTTCTTGTCGTGATGCGTCTCCAGACAGTTGACGAATGTAGAAATCTGAAAGTCAATTTCCTCTACGGTCCTTGTCAACCTTGCGATTGCTTCGCTTATTTGTGCCATCTACTCTTCGATTGAAGTCGCACCAATAGTCATGACTTGCATGGCTACGGGATACAAGCTGCTGCTTGAGTCGACATCATAAGTCAACGACTCAAAGTACCTCCTCAGGCTTTCTTCCCTTGGTGCCTTTAGTGATGCCAAGGTGATCACGGGTTTGTGCCTCAGGTGCTCTTGCTTTTTCAGCAGAGTTGATGTAGGGGTGGAAGGCATAGCAGATAGAGCTCTTGCCTTGCTTCAGGTTGTGACTCCCAAAGTGCCGCCACTTTCGACAAAGATGTTCTTGTTCTTCGCATTGGTTGTGGGAATAGCTTAATCCTTTCTTGATGCCATGTGTGTTTCTTGTGGATTTGAAGATAAAGATGAAAGGCAGAGAGGTCCCACTAGGCGTGCCAAATTCAAGGGTCTTGGTGACTTGATCTTGAATCGAACGTCGTTACAAGTTTTGAGCTTGTAACAAAGTCTTGAAGGAATCGACATAAGTGCTTGTTGATTCTTCAAGGGAATGCTTTCGCTTTGGTCGAAAGAAAGCTTCATCTTTGGTTCTACATTCTTCAAAGAGAGCATTGGCAGCGTATTAGTCTTCAAAGATTTGGCAGAGATTCTCCTTTTGTGAGAATTTTGGCCCTTCATTGTAGAAATTGTCGACCTTTATGGTTGTCTGAGGACCTTGTATTTATAGACTTCTTAAAGCTTTCCCTTAGATGGATTTGGCTCTGATTTGTGTCTTGATTCGTCCATGGGAGAATTTAGGCATGTTTTGTGTCTTAATCTCAGCCACTTTCAATTGCTTGGCCAAAATCTATAGGGCTTTCTTGCCTGTTTTGTGAGCAATTTTCAATTCTTGCTTGTTTTGTGAAGATGCTTTAGTTTTCTTTCCGGTTTTGGGAGCAAAGGGGAGAGTGACTAAATGGCAAAGGATTGCTGTCATGGGCAAAACTGGAAACTCATTGCTTGGGCTAGTTTTATTAGGCTTGTTTGATGTTGGATTTGTCATAACCGCTAAATAAACTTATAACATGGTTTTTGGTTAAAACTCAAAGTTTTCAAGCCCTCTTCATTACTTTTCCTCCGTTTTTATCAATTCAGTCCCAATAAGGTTTTTATCGAGCCAGCACACCACATGCAATTAGGTGTTTGAATATCAATTCAGTCCCAATAACCTACAATGACATATAATAGGTTACATTTCTATGTCCATGCCGGCAGCTACTTAGTACTACAATCTAGTAATATTCCTCTTCACTTGTAAGCGAGAGGTCTTAGGTTTGATTCTCGTCAAAGGCGAATTTAAACCACGTTATTACTAGCCAATTGCGCGGCTTAGCCCACTCCCTCGCGTCCACGTTGGCTTAAGCCTATTTGGGTGTGATTATAGAATTACAAGAAACACTTCTTATATGATTCTAAATAAAATCATATAAAATCAATTTTATATGATTCTCAATCAAATCAATTTTAATTACCTTCATAGGGAAGCATATATATAGGAGGCAATTTTCCTTAGAAGTCCTTTTGCCCTCCTAAAAACTCAATCATTCCACCAAGGAGATATGGTACCAAAAATTCTTCAAATACCTCACAAGAAATAGGACCATCATGACTTGCCATCAACACTAGAGTTAAAAAATTTCTTTTCCAGTTTAGAGGTTTCGACCAAGTTACAGTTGAAATAAATGAACGGACGAACAAATGAAATATACTTATGAAAATTATCTTATTAACGAAATATAAATAAACGAGATTGTTGAGACGGCTACAAACTGAGAACTATATCTTGACTGACTTGTTCATAACTGAATAACAAGCATCTTATTTATAAAACACTAAAACTTAATCTCCAAAAAAAGAAAGAAAAAAAAAAAAAACCTAATACTAACAGGTTGGGCCCTATTATTTTCCAACCCCTCGTGGGCACCCGGTACAAGACGTGAGGTTGCCAACAAACAAATGCAAATGCAACCTTCCTTAGGTGGACACGACAAGACAAACTCTATTAGGCGGACAAGACAAGATAAACTCCGTTAGGCAGATAAGGCAGGTTCCGTTAGGTGGACAAAGCAAGTTCCGTTAGGCACTCTCTACGTTGTAAATTCTCTTGTATTCATAGAGACGAATTCCGTGATGACTAAGTCTACCAAATGACATAATTCTAATAATATTCCAATTCTTCGACATCTTGTATGAATGTACACATAATTTTTCTTAGTTGGAACTCTATCGCCGCCAAGTCTCGTTGTCTTCAACTAGGACTCTAAACCTAGATTAATTATGATTATGCAATTGATTCAACCTTTATCCGGAAACCAACCCTAATCCTCAACGCATCCAACAACTTAGAGTATTGGGCTGAGTGCGTAGAAAATGGAGTCCAAACGGTAGGTGATAGTCAATCTTTTAATGGGGCTTTTAGATCCAGGTCCAAAATCACAGAGTGTATTTAGGAAAGAATCCAGTTATCTAATTATATGTATTTATTTCTTTTATACTCATTTAATGTTTTCTAAAAATATTAATAATCAATTAAAATCTTATAATATTATGCATTTTCCAACTCCAAAATATCTAATTAATATCTTATAACAAAAATACTAATATACTAACATAAATCTATCTGCAAAACATTCTACCCTAACTCAAGTAGCAAATTTATGAATGTATATTATACCTATAAGTGAGATATGAAACCTAACTAAAAGGTAGAAAAAACATAATATACCTACAAGCAAGACACATTAATCTGTGACATGTTGACTATGAAAAAAAATCTGTCATATAGGTAGATAAATACAATTAACCTGTAATATAGGTTGATTATAAAAATTAATATAAAATCTATAAATAGGATAAAGCAAGAGGAAGAACAAGAAATAACAAAAAATAAATAAAAAATAAAAAGAAATAATCAAAGAGATAATTAGGAAGAAATTTGATTTTTACAATAAATTTTTTCATTGAAGAGATAATTATTGATAATAAAATAATTAAATTTAAGGAATTGGACTTATTTTAATAAATTGGATTATTCCTACTATTGACTCAAAAAATTGAACTTATATCAAGTTTCCCCATCTTTTAATTCATAATGATATTCCAACTAGTTTTCGGATTTCTTCACCACTATTGTTTTAATATGATTCTCATATGCTTTCTTCCCTTGCAAATCTATGTTTAATGATATTCTTTGTTTCCAATAGATTTATTGAATCTAATGACATTAATAGAGAAAGGTGTATAGAAGAAGAAAGATTTGTGTGGTTGTTTGTACCATACTTGACCAATCCCGAAACTACTGAGCACTAGTCAATGTTATACCGTCAAGGACCCAGAAGAGTTTCCCTCCAACCAAGAGGCCAATCACAGCGCAACACGTGTCGACATCAAAAGCCAATCATAGCGCGACACGTGTCAACATCAGAAGCCAATCACAACACGACACGTGTCAATGTCAAAATGAAACTAGAAACTCTCTTCTATAAATAGAGATCATTCTCTCATAATATTTCCTAATGTCATTTGTACTAAAACATTCACTTGTACTCACTAAAGGAAAGCTTAAACCTATGTACTTGTGTAAACCCTTCACAATTAAGGAGAACTCCTCAACTCCGTGGACGTAGCCAATCTGGGTGAACCATGTACATCTTGTGTTTGCTTCCCTGTCTCTATCCATTTACATACTTATCCACACTAGTGACCGAAACAATCTAGCGAAGGTCACAAACTTAATATTTTCTGTTGTACCAAAGTCCCCACTAATTTTGTGCATCAACATTTGGCGCCGTCTGTGGGAACAACACTTATTCCCACTCTTTTCAGCTTTGTTAAGGTGGTTTCTACCATTCGTACACTCTCTTTTGACCAGGCATCCCTCATCCCTCTCCAACATGGGGAGCGAAGGAAGCCACAGCACGCAGAATGACACCCTTCTTGCACTTAGTGCGAGGCAACGAAAGACTGAAGGAAAGAGGGTTGCTCTTCAAGCTAAAGTCGATGAGCTAGAAGCTCAGAACAACAAGATAGCAATGAAGAATGAGGTCCTCTAGGAGCAGTATGAGAAACTCTTTGAGACGTTCCACGAAACTAGGCATACTCAAACATGCGAGCTCTTTACCCCTGTGGACATCAACCATCATCTGGGTGCCCCCCAACACGGAAGGTCACATTCCTTCGACATGGATATCCCTGACGAGGAGTGAGCTAATCATCAGAACATTAATCAACATGAGACTTCTCTCAACCCAGCTGCTTCGACCCGAAGCAAGAGAAATGGATGAAGACACCTCCTTACAGAAGGAGTGGAAAGATCGAAAGCCGTCTTTCGCGACTGTCGAGATTTCCTAAAGCAACGTCAAGACAATCCCATCCATGTAAGCTCAAAGATCAATGACCCAAGGGTCTCTGAAAGACTCGGTCGGTCCCCTACCATATCCCAAACCGGCTACCAATTTGGGGAAAGGGCAACAAGTCCTAGAGAAACACGAAGGTATAGGGGACTCAGAGATGTTCCGATAAACATACCTTGGAAGTCAGTACGGCGAGTCCAGGGAAAAATCACATGCTCTTGATCAAACCTTCATATTTCCAAGAGGAGATGGAGATTTACGAAAGAAAGCTTCAGTGGTATATGACTCCACTCAGGACCTTCTTGTCTTACAGCTTCTTAAGGAAGTAAACAAGTTGAAGGCCGAACGACAAGCTGAGATACCTGATTGGAACCAACCTAGGCCTGGCCCTCTTACAAGGAGGATCCTCGACACCCCCCTCCAAACAAAGACAAAGCAGAAGCTTGGCTAGCAACTCTATACTGGAAAGGAGGACTCGATTGAACACTTTAACCTTTTTGAGTCCACCATGGCATACCGGATACACACCGACGAAGAGCAATGTCTTCTCTTCCCCTCTACCCTCTCTAGTGAAACTCTAAAATGGTATTGCCGTCTTCCACCTGAGACGGTAGACTCATTTGAGGAATTGAGGAAACTGTTTGTTTCTCAACACATTTTCCAGACCGATCACTTGCATTCTGCGGATGACTTGTACACTATTCGCCATAAGCTAGACGAGTCATTACGTATGTATGCTGGCCGCTTCAGCCATGAGTATTCCTGTTGTGCTGAGGCAGACGACAAGACTGCCCTCAAAGCCTTCACGGCAGCCTTACGTGACTGTTTCTTTAAGTACTCTTGCATCGGTCATGCTTTACCCACTCGTCCGAATTGCCTGTTGCTCTTTTGACAGCAAAGCATGAAGCTGAGAAAACAGGGATGCAATTAGAATGTCTAGTGCTTTGGTGATATGTTGAACAATAATCACTGCTTGTGTGCTGATGTAAAAAAAAATTCTCATTGTCTTTAGTAATTATATTCATTTGCAAACATTCATTCCCTTTCGGATTTTTTACTTCCAATGAAAGTTGTGCTTTGAAATTTTTACTGGTGAGATTGTTGTTTCGTGAAACTAATGAACTAATCTTCTGAGATCTGATTAGTTTGGTAGTTTGGTAGTTTGCTGTTGATGAGCCGATCTTGGAGATGCTGACAAAATATAAAAAGAAATTCAGAACATTTGAAAGCATAAAAACTGAAGTCTAAAATTCGGATCATTCTGATTCTTGAATCGTAGCTCACAGCTGCAAATATGCAATTCATGAAGCTTTTCATTTTGTTTTCAAATGGTTTGAAACTGAGCCAAAACCATTTGAAACTAAACTGAACAAAACCAATTGGTTTGGTTCTATTTTGATTTTAGCTTCAAAACCGTACCCAGCCGAACGGCAAAAGCTTTCAGTTTCGGTTTCGATTTCACTCAAGACCAGGGTTTGGTGCTCACCCCTAAATTCGTTTCTCTTCGAGATAATGGGGGCTGAAATTTTGATTTAATTGAACCATGGCATTTTGAAACAGCTTCTATGTTGTCTATCCCGTTACCAGACTCATCCATTTCAAATAAATTTATATGTAAATAATCTCACTTGTTTCCGGTGTAGCAAAACCAACAAAGACGATTAAGTTTTCTTCAAAGTAATAAATTCAGTAACCAGCAAGGGCCGTGTAACTCCCTGCAACCCATGTCATGTCATTTCATGAGTTCAACTCCTCCCTCCTCCGATATTGCTCGTGTCGAAAAAGAAAACTACCAAAGTTTTCAAATAATAATGTTCTTGTAGAACCCACAAGTCAGCATGTTTATTCTTACCACCACCTTCTAAATAGACTTGAAGCAGGCAAACTGATTCATTGGCAATTCTACGAATGAACAACCTTCAATGGAAAATAGTATGGAAATCATTGGCTTAAAGATAACCATTTTTTTCAAATAAAGGGGGCAGAATTTAGGACTTAATCGAACTAAACAAGCAATAAAACAGAATTTATGACTTGAGAACCAAATTTTTTGTACTATTGGCGCAAGACACCACAATGGCGGTGTACCTATTCTGTGGAAGTCTTTCGCCAAGGGTGAAGGCTAACTTATTAAAGTTATCAAACAAGAGAAATGCTAAGAAACTCTCAAAAGTGGAACCCTCCATAAGACTCTCAAAAGTAAGACTCTCTGTCATCTTGTGTTTTTGGCACAATATTTTTTAAAATTGACACGGGAACTAACGTTAAACTAAGAGGTAAGAGTCCCACTTTAAGAGAGCTCATTAGCATGTCTCTATCAAATAGTACAGTTATACATCAAATTGCGAGAATCCCCAAATTCTATAAAACACCATCAGGGAGAAAAAAAATAAATCAATCCTCTGCAACATCTCTGCACTCCATACACTGAATAACAAAAATGATGCAACTTTAAAGCAACAAATCGTGTAAAGAAAACACATTAAGCAAAAGAAAGTGTATTGGATAAAGAAACACACATTTATCATATCATAAAGAGTACTGAGTTTGTCACGAGATCAACCCGGACATAAGTTTCTCCAACACATCTAAGTAGAAGCAAAACCAAAAACTAAAAAACTGAAAACCAACATTACAGTACAGAACATTGGGTGGAAATCAGTTAAACATAATATTCTAAGAAGTTCCTTGCTAATCCTTGAGTAAGACTAGACTCTCCACGTAAGTATAAGCATGAAACTCATTTAAGCGATCTAATGCCAGCGTAACTCTAGTTTCAGTAACCATCCTGGCTTCAAGATCAACTGAAGTCATATAGTTCTTACCATCTGCACAAGGCCACCCCACAAGGAGTTTGTTATTCATTCTAAAGCTCAGTGGGTAAATACTCTTCCGTTGAGGAATAAGAACAACATCCAGTGCCTTAAAAGCCTTTTCTTTGAGAGCCCATATGCCGATGAGGTCCGGTCCCCTAGTTATATTGGACTGCAACAAGCAAACTGATCCTTTGTACTCTGCAATTAATTCCTTGTAATTATCAAGCCCGGAATTTATTCCACGGAGAACTACATCTGGTAGCCAGAATTCTTCAAATACCTCACTCCCGGTATCAAAAGACACAAAACAAAAGGTACCATTCTGCTTTTGCATAATCCAGTATGCTACTCCATTACACACTGCATTTCCAGACTGCCAAGCCATGGTCTTTACCAATGGATTATCAATCCTCTTCCAAGATTTTGTGCTCAAGCTATAAACCTCCAGTTCACTGCAAAGCTTCCCTCCATTAAAAGAGACCATCCTTACCACCTTGTAGTCGTTGAGCCCTGGGTGGAACCCAAATGAAACAGTGAAACATACATCAGAGTGCCTGCTCAGAGTACTGGTCGGAGGAAGGACCACATGTTTCCGAATTGACAGGTTGCATAGGTATATAGAAGTATCCAAATCCCCTAGTTCATATGACAGGCAAACTAAGCCATCAACTGAACCATGTACGTCAATTTTGTACCCAGACAAGGGATGCTTAATCTTCAAGCACGGCTCCATCGTCTCATTAGATAAAAGAGTGTAGCTTATCTTGGGTTTGCTCGTACTTTCGTAGAGAGCAATTACAAAAGAATGCGCATGGTTTGTTACATTCCTATGAAGATGTTTTCCAATAAACCTCGAACTTTGAATCAAATCACTCCAGAACTTGCATACACACGTAAACCGAACAAGGGATTTTACTGGTAATCTTACTAGAATGTTGACCAAGATCTCTTCAGGAAGGTACTCGGAAAAAGTGCAGCCTTCGTCATTCATCCTGATCAAGCAGATCAGTAGATAAAAAAGTTAAGGAAACCAATCTAGACACAGCTGTGCAATCATATGAAACAGAGCCATCACGGTTTTCGGGCAATTTGTAAGTTGAAAAAGAACTTTGGTTTCACTTTTGGAAAGAACTTTCCAACAAAATTATATTCGTCTGTTTCAAGCATTCAAGTCTAAATTCACAAAACTACCTTCAATATTATTATGACATAATGCATGGACATGCAAAAGTTTTAATTGTGACGGGAACACGGGTAGTTCACTACATATTTATGTGTTTTTATGTAAGTAGTGTTATTAACTTTTTGACACACATATGACACTATTTATGTAATGACACGTGGTGTATCACCCGTATGACGGCCACATTGA
This sequence comes from Malus domestica, assembly GCF_042453785.1. Classification (NCBI taxonomy): domain Eukaryota; kingdom Viridiplantae; phylum Streptophyta; class Magnoliopsida; order Rosales; family Rosaceae; genus Malus; species Malus domestica. Next base: position 16,241,397 of record NC_091669.1, on the reverse strand, counting down.
AAAATTTCCTCATGAACTAGCAAAATTCAACACACCTGGAATGTAAGTCATATATTATAATAAATTCTTCCCCTGTGAAGAAGAAAACGTAAACAACCAAAGCTAAACAAGGAAACCCCTGAAATTTGAGGAAAAGGAAAGCACCCCCACCTGAGGGCTCTGGAGCGTCAAAGTTCGAGTTCCAAGTTCCAACTGCCGCGCGATAGAAAAGTTTTGGAGAGGATATTCAAAGTTCGAGTTCCAAGATCCCTAGGGCACATATAATATATGCGGCGGAGGAGAAACACAAATAACAATACCCTCGTTACTATTTATTCACAACCGTTGGATGGGATCCAAGGGTCGTAAGGTAACAATATTCAATTGTAGTGTGCTTCACAATCAGAAGTTCAAATCTAATGTAACCTTTGTAAACATAGATAGTGACTGTTCTGGTGCTTTTTACGGGAGTTTATCATTTATAGCTAAAATTTACACTCTAATTTCATAAATGTCAGTTTTAATAAAAAAATATCAAATATATTCAAAATCTCACTGAAATAGACCTTAATACCCTCGAAGTTAATAACAAACCTAACCCTAAATCCAAACACTGTTAGATAAAATTATGAGAATTCCACCTGTTTATGAATGAACTTGAATTCATTTCCAAGAAAACTTGGTATTGTCACCTCATGATCTCATCCCCACCTCCCAATCAATCAGAATGCTCTTTTTTTTTTTTTTTTTTTTTTTTATCATTTTGGTTTTGCAATAAAAATTGAAATTTGTTTGTTTACATGCAATTGTGATGGGCTTTTGACAAAAGGTAGAGTTCCTGATGATTGGAAAAATAATTATTATTTTAATTGAACATTTCAAAACAATATGAAGGAGAAGGATAAGCAGAGGCCAGAAGGGGAGAGGATTGCGGCGGTGGGTGGTCCGGTGACAAGTACGTATTCTTGTTGTGAGTTTGAATAAAAGGAACTCCAACGATTTTAAGTGTAGTGTAATTTGATTTTAATTTTTAGGGTAGTTTGATCTATTTAAGCGTATTTTTTTGCTATAATTGATAGTTTTTATTAAAACTAACATTTATGAAATTAGAGAGTAAATATTGGTTATTTATGAGAAATTCCCGCTTTTCACGCTCTCTATTCAAATGATTTGGTCTCTTCCCAAGCAATGCATTATTTGTTTGGACCACATTCGGAATATGACTTTCTACTCCTCTCACATCTAGCGTGAAGAAAATGTTGTTGTGGATGGCCTTTTATATGGCATGATTCTCCTTCATCGGTGACGTTGTGCTTCTTGTTTTCAAACTTTGTAGACTTGTCAAGGTTCTGCTTTTCAAATTAATGTACATCTAGGGATCTTGGCAGTGCAATAAAAATTTATTAAAACAATAACTAGATTGAGAACACCCTCCGATTTGTTTTTTGGGATGATAATTTTTTTTTACGCTTCTTAGATTGAATTCGATACTAGGCTCGATGAGGATGTTTTGAAGGAGGATCTTGACAGCGCGATGGACAAGCTTCAAGACGACTTCTTGGGGACACTCAACTCTGCAGTGGACACCTTCCGAAAAGAGTTCCAAAAGCAGTTTGATCGATTCAGTGCGGATCTTCCAACATCTAAGACGAAGTGAAGGATATGAAGGGAGATTTGGCATTAAACAAGAAGACATTTGCAAGCAAGTGTTATGCAACATATCCGACCCGAATCAAATGGGAGAGGGAGGCGAAGGAGCTTGATACCTACATGTGGAACATGAAGAGGCATTTCAAGTACTTGAAGATGGAAGACGATTCCAAAATCTCTACCGCAATTTTATTCCTTACCGACAATGCCCTTTTGTGGAGGCATCGCGTTGCACTTCAATTCACTCAAGTTATCAAGAAAGCTTGAATGAATTGCCGCTAAGAAATGATGAACCTATTCACTATCTGGTTATGCAACAAAGATGATAAAGTGGAGTTCCTATATGCGTATATGAGTAAAAAACACGCAATAATTCAGTGAGGCTTTCGGAGATTGAAATTCATTAAGGAAAATAGAGCGCTAAGAATGATTCAATCTCTCGTACTTTTCATATTGTAAGGTTTCGGAGAAGAATGTTTCTCTCAATTCGTTCAGAGCACTTTCTCACTCTAGAAGGAGAGAATCAATGCACAATCAAAGCAGAATGAATCGATGACTACATGCCTTATCTCACGTCTCTTATATTCTCTTGGTCATCAACGCTCAAAGCAAGTAGTGTAAGAGCTAGAGAGACGGAAAACTAAAAGTGCAAGAGGTGAAAGAGGGTAGGATTAAACTGTGAGAAGCCCCAAATCTAAACAGCATCAGGAAGAAAACAATAAATCAAATCCTCTGCAATATCTATGCACCCCATACACGAAACATAAAGGATACAACTTAAAACAACAAATCACGTAAACCAAACACATTAAGAAAAAAAAAGTGGATAGGATAAACAAACACTAATTGTATATATCATACGTAGTACTGAGTGTGCTGCAAGATCAACTCGGACATAAAACGTTTCTCCAATGCAGCTGAGCAGAAGCAGAAAACACAAAAATAAAACCAACATAAAAGTAACGCAGTTTACATCACAGAACATAGAGTGGAAATAAGACTAAGAAGCTCCTGGCTTCAATATCAATTGAAGTCACATAGTTCTTAACATCTGCACCCCACAGGAAGGTATTCCGATGATAAAAGAATACGTGTACAAAATAGTTAATTTGTATTCTTTTATATCTTTGGAACCAAGAATTTTCGTGTTTACAATGTGACACCATAATCCAATCTAATCAGAAGTTAATATCCAATTCAAAGCGACTTATGACCCGTTTGGATGTGAATTTGGGAAGGCCTGAATGACCCACCCAATCTAATGAGATAGTATTTACATGCTGTAGTTTGACAGAGGAGCATAAGCTTCTACTCATCAGTGATTCTAGCTCTCCAAAACTTACTCAATTTTAGTTCTAGTGATAGCTATTTATCTCCCTTAAATTTTGTACTCGTGTTTGGTTTGTCCAAATCTCAACCCTAAATTGGAACTGCTCTTCAAGCCTGGGATTTAAATAATATAATGAACATTAGGAATTGAACACATATGCGTATCAGTCAAGGAAGGAACGTAGGCCAATCGAGCTCTGTACGTAAAAATCATGAACCGGAGCCATCATCACTTTCTATCACAACTTGAGTTACTGCTGCCATTATTAAAGAAAAACTCATGTCTCTACAAAAACTGCAGTAATTTTTCAAATAAAATGCAATATTGACAACTTTATTTAGTAACGTGGTAGTGCTCTAATAACGGAATGGAATAAAATTTGTAACAAAAGATAAATTGTATTTCCTAGAAGCAATATAAGGGTACACAGCAGAAGGAAGCCATCCATAAAAGAAAATTAACAGAAATACACAAGCACTAAGTTAGTTGAAAGGATCGACCAATAATGCAAACCCGAGCATAAAGTAGAGGACTGTAGATCCTAATATGCGAGTTCATGAACTATAACGTAACTCATGATACAGTCCAGAGATCATTAATTGCTACAATTTAACCTAATCATCGAGTAAAACTAAGCTTTCAATACAAGTATTGACATAGAATTTTGTGCCAGCCATCCTTAAATTGATGTCTCCTGCCAGCCTGATTCTTCTGTTCTTAACCTGCTTGGATTCAGGATTGTACATAACCAGATCGACTGTGCCGTCATCGTTACCGTCTAGTACAAGGAGTTCATTATCCATACAAAACCTCAGTGGACGAATAAATGTCGTTCCAGGAATAACAAAAGTAGCCAACTTTTGAAACGAACTTTCCTGCAAAACCCACAACTCAATATCTGGATTTGCCAATGTTCTTTAAGCAGGCAAATTGATTCCTTGTACACTTCCACATTTAGACAGTGTCCAAAGGTGGAAAGAGTCCCTGGCACCATCAATTCTTCAAATTCTTCGCTGCCCGTATTGAATGACACAACCCTAAACATTTGATCTTTCTCAATAAGCCAATACGTTACGCCATTTAAAATTGCAGAGTCATGATATCCCCACTCAGAAAGTAACCACGGGGGAATTCCGTCAATCATCTTCCAAGAGTCAATACTCAGAGTATAAACATGGACTTGTACAAGGAAAGCATTCCAGCTATATTCACGTACAATCCTTACCACCTTGTAGTCATTAAGCACCGGGTGGAACCCAAATGACAGATCGATGTGATATCCGATATGACGTCTTATTCTACGTAGGGTGGGAGCATTGGTCATGCTTGGAAGAGTCCTAAATTTCCTAAGGGATGGGCTCCATATGCATATAAGACTACTGCTCAGATCAATTCGGAATCGATCAAGATCTAAATCAGATAAAAAAATTAAACCATTACTTGAACAATAAACCCTAACATGCTGGGTCCCTATGGGATTTCTCAAGTCCAAGCACTTCTCAGACGTTTCATAAGAAAAAAATGGAGTTACAAAATCCTGGACGTTATTAACTCTTGAGTTGTGGTGGGAAATTATATAGATAGGGCAGGATCTGTGACATTCCTTTTAACTTGTGTCTTAACAAAACTTTCGCTGCCAATCAAATCACTCCATGAGTTGGACACACACATAAAACGAAGGAGGGATTTAACAGGTAGTCTTACAAGGATGTCGATCAACATTTCTTCAGTGATGCAAGTTCTGAAACTATTCCGCTTCGAGTAGTCAGAAGACCAAATGAGAAGAAGTCGTTTAAAGAAATGTGAGCAATCGTAACCCGCAGTCGTTAGATGAAAACTACAAAAATCCTCTAGATTATAGAGGGGCAGCAAGGAATTACATTAATATATTGAAGAAAGAAATAAAAAAATAAAATAACCCATACTTGACAATTAAGCGGTCGGAATCTGTCGATATGGTGGCTGTGGAGAGATATTGTTAAGAAGAAGAAGAAGGGTTCCCACCGCCTGGAAATCCATCTTAAAAGAGCCAAAGCAAAAGCTCCAAGACTTGTTAAGGAAAAGCTAGTGCGTCATCTAAGCCACAATGTGACGTTTATTATATGCCAAAAGGATAAATATCTTTTCGGTGACGTGGGAAAATGTAGGTGTTGATGGCCTGGCTGTACTAATCTATATTTTTTTAGAACATGCATGGTGACCAAATATGGAACCGGATTCCTTCCAGACCCAAAGGAATTGAGTTCACTCATCAAATGATCCGGATTATTGAAATTTGATCAAACGGCTACAAACTAAGGACCTTCTAAAAGTTATAGTAATTGTAACCGTTAGATCAAATTTCAATGGTCCTAATAATTTGATCATGGGCTCAGTTCCTTTATGTTCGGAAGGGATCCGGTTATTTTCTTCAATGGAACTAGCATGGTCATTTTCAATGAGAAAATGATAAACACACATAATTCGGTCTCTTACACACCATTGTTTAATCTTAGTTATTGATTGGTTAGTAATAAAGAGGAGTATGTAAAAAGTTATAACTAGTGTGTGATTTAGTCTTAATATTTAGTGAATTCTCTTTTCCGAATCTCATTGAGTTCTCTGATACAAAACGTAAACACTCTAATTTTTATTATTATTTTACAATCCTATATTTTCTTTTGACTCTTTTATACGGCCCATTTTCTTGTTCAGCAAAAGGTTCATTTACATACAATAATCGGATTGTAGCGGGTATAGTTTAGTAATAAAAATATGATTTTAACGTGTATGCAGTTGAGGCATAATAGACCGGTAGACTTGAACCTTGTACCTACATGACCCGATCAATTTGATCAGACACTCGTCATCTGTTTTCATTCTGCAACTCTTAGACAACAGGAAAAATCATTGTTCAACTCTTTGACAACATGACAAACAAAAAGTTGTGCCCTGCCCTCTATATATCCAAGGGAAGGGAAGGGATGGAAGGGCAGAGGCCTTGATCTAGAGGTGGTCCGAGCTATCATTGTATGTACTTATAAAGAACGTGACAACGGTATTAATAATACGATATGATGATAACGCTGCGGTTGTTATTGATCAAGAAGGAAAAAAGAAATCACATCCTTTTTCAAAGTTATATTTTATGTTGTTGAGTCCATTCTGGCACCAAGATTTATGATAAGCCCAAATGCAGAGATAAACAATTTGATTAGCGTTTGAAAAGACAAATATAACAAAAAGTAAACAAAATGATTTACCATGATCGAGTTAACCAAATTGGATTGGATTAACTCGAAATTGGATTGGATTATCAAGTGAACAATTCTATTAAAATGGATACAAGTTGAAATGCAATTCATCTTGCAAATAAACCTATTATTATTGAATCTTAGCTTTCAGAGAACTCAAAGATGTAAAAAATATCTTCTTCTCATTTTACTTTTTGTTACTGAACAATACATTTACATCAGTATATATAGATACAATTCTATTGACATAATTGACCTCAACATATAGCAGCTAATTACACATTTACCCTTTGTCTAACTAACTCCAACTATACAATTACTACTAGGCTCTTTACACCCCCTCAAGCTGAGACTTGGGACTGGAAAAATGGCAAGAGGAAGCTTGGATTGTAGAAAGCAGAATCTGTGTTTTGATAGAGATTTGGTGTGGATATCAGCTAACTGATCTTAGCTGCAGACATAAAGAACTTTAATCAAATAGGCCAAGACTAATTCCCGAATGTAATGATAATCCACTTCAACATGCTTTGTCCGAGCATGAAACACAAGATTAAAGGCAAGAGAAATTGCTGAAATGTTATCACACCAAAGAGTTGGAACTGAAGACAGAGGAAAGTTGATATTGGAAAACACTTTACAAATCCAGGTGATTTCAGCTGCAGTATGTGCTAAAGCTCAATATTCAGCTTCTGTGGAAGATCTTGCGACAGTTGGTTGCTTTTTAGCATTCCAACTGATTAGATTTGGACCCAGAAAGACACAGAAACCAGTAGTAGATCTCTGATCATACGTACAACCTATCCAATCAGCATCAGAGTAAGCAGTGAGGGCAAGAGAACCCTTTTTTAAACCAGAGACCTTGGGTAAGTGTGCCTTTTAAAAACCGAAGAATTCGTTTGACAGCTTGCATGTGTTGGTCCTTTGGTGAATGCATGAACTGACAAACTTGGTTGACAGCAAAGGATAGATCAGTCCAAGTAAGATACTGTAATCCACCCACTATAGATCTATATTCAGTGGGGTTAGAGAGAAAATGACCACTGTGATCAAGTTTAGTAGTACCAAAAGGAGTTACATAGGGCTTGGCACCTGCCATATTTGCCTTGTTAAGAAGATCAAGTGAGTATTTACTTTGGTGCATGAAGAGGCCTTCAAAATTTCTTTGCACCTCCAAACCCAAAAAATAATGAAGGGGTCCCAGATCCTTAACAGGAAATGCTTGGCTAAGTTATTGAATGAATTGTTGACAAAAAATGGCATTTGGTCCGGTGACAAGAATGTCATTGACATATACCAAAACAATAATAGGAACTGAAGCCTAAAGGACAAAGAGAAAAGCATCCGAGGAAGAATGCTTAAAACCAAGAATGCACAGGACTTGGAACAGTTTATCAAACCAAGCCCTAGGGGCTTGTTTTAAGCCATACAGGGATTTGTTGAGTTTGCAGACATGACTAGGAAGATTGGAATCAATGAAACCAGGGGGCTGAGTCATAAAAACATCTTCATTGAGATCACCATGTAAAAAGGCATTGCTAATGTCCAATTGATGAAGAAACCAGTCATATTGAACAGCCAAGGTTAATAAAACTCGAATTGTTACTGGCTTAGCTACTGGACTAAAAGTATCTTGATAGTCAACACCCTCCTTTTGATGAAATCATTTGGCTACTAAACGAGCCTTATACCTGTCCACTGTACCATCAGGTTTTCTCTTAATTCTGAACACCCATTTATAGCCAACAATGTTCTGAGACTGAGAGTGGGGTACCAAGTTCCAAGTACCTGTGAGTTGAAGAGCATTAAACTCTTCCTGCATAGCTTGTCTCCAGTATGCATACTTTGAGGCTTGTAAGTATGTGGAAAGAACAAAATCAACATCAACAGGTAAATGATGTTTTGTTGCATAATAGGCTTTTGGTTTAAAGATACGTGCCTTGGATCGAGTAAGCATAGGATGGGTGTTGATAGCTGTAGAATTAGATGCAGAATTTGAGGATGATGTTGGAGAAGAAACATGCCCATTTGAAGGTGCAGTTGATTGAACTAGAGGATTTAAAAAAGAAATGGAGTCCTGAGAGGATGAAAGGGGTATCGGTGGAATAGAGAATTGCAAATCAATAGTGGAAGGTGGAGATGGAGAGTCCTGAGAAACTGCCACAGTTGAAGAATGATGAAAGGGGAACTGTTTTTCATTGAATTGCACATGTCTGGAGATATATATTCTCTGAGTAGTAAGATCAAGACACCGATACCCCTTATGTTGCAAACTATAGCCCAAAAATACACATGTTGTACTCTTCCCTTCTAACTTAGATTGAATATAGGGCTTTAACCAGGGATAACATGAGCAACCAAAAACCTTTAACTTTAAGTAATCTAGAATAGATTTATATAAAATTTCCCATAGAGAGTTATTCGAGCTGGAAATAGGCAGTCGATTTATCAAATAGACTGTAGTAGAGAATGATTCAACCCAATACACATGAGGAACTGCCACAGTTGAAGAATGATGAAAAGGGAACTGTTTTTCATTGAATTGCACATGTCTAGAGATATATATTCTCTTAGTAGTAGGATAAAGACCCCGATAGTCCTTATGCTGCAAACTATAGCCCAAAAATACACATTATGTACTCTTCCCTTCTAACTTAGGTAGAATATAGGGCTTTAACCAGGGATAACATAAGCAACCAAAAACCTTTAACTTGGAGTAATCTGGAATAGATTTGAATAAAATTTCCCATGCAGAGTTATTCAAGCTAGAAATAGGCAGTCGATTTATCAGATAAACTGTAGTAGATAATGATTCAACCCAATACACATGAGGAACTTTGGATGCAACTAATAGAGTCCTTGCTGTTTCAACCAAATGTCTGTGTTTTCTTTCAACACAGCCATTTTGTTCAGGTGTATGGGGACAGCTGAGTTGATGAGATATACCATGAGCTTGAAGAAAGGATTTAAACTTGTTACTAGTAAATTCACCCCCTGAGTCAGACCTCAAACATTGGATTTTATTACTAATAGAATTCTCAACATAAGTCTTGAATACAACAAAAGTGGAAAAGACATCAGATTTGGCCTTTAAAGGAAAGAACCCAGAGTACTTGCTATAGTCATCCACTATTAAAAGATAATACTGATAGCCATAAGCAGAAACCACTAGAGCAGGGCCCCAAACATCACAATGTAACAAACTTAAACTAGTAGTAGAAACAGAACTAGATTGATTAAATGGTAGCTTGTGATTCTTGGCAATTGCACAGTCCGAGCAGAAGAAATCAACAGAGTGCTTTCCTTGCAGTGCAAGTTTATTTACAGATAGAACTTGCCTGAAGATGGTAGAAAAAGGATGCCCCAAGCGATTGTGCCAAATATTCACAGGGGCTTTAGTACCTACTAAAGCATGAGGTGATGAACAAGATGGAGAGAAAGAAGCAGGGATACCTTTAAAAGTATAGAAACCATTCTTAACCGGGCCCTGCAAAAGCATATTCCCCGTAAAACGATCCTTAACAGCAGAGCCATTTGAATGCAAAGTCAAAGAGCAGTAATTGTCCTTGAGAAATTGATATGCAGAGAGTAAATTGTGCTTCATTTTCAGAACATGTAACACATTGTTCAATTTAAAAGAGGCATGAGCAGTATTTAACAATGTACTACCAATATGATGAATTGACAAACCTTTGACATCGCCAATATACACCTTATCTTTACCAATGTAAGGAGTAGGAGAAGATATATTGGAGATGTCATGGGTAATATGAGAGGTAGCACCAAAATCTAGAATCCATGAGGGAGAGGGTTTGGAAGCATAATGAGTGTACAAGGCAGCAAGTTTAGTAAGGGGTATTTTCCCAAAGATATCTGGATTCATTCGATCATAGCAATCAATAGCTTCATGACTTGATGATCCATAAATTTGACAATTGTTACAAACACCAAAATTACTAGGAGAACGAAAGCCTTGATTGTTGTACTTGTGGAAACCAGAATTAGAGTGAGCTCCCCTATTATTGCCATGATAGTTGCGATTGCCTCTACTGTTGTGAAAACAATTATTTGTCCTGCCACGATTAGAGTTGTAGCGAGAAGAATTCTGCATAGGTTGATTCTGAGCTGCATAAGCCTGAGAAGAATGTGGTGTAGGAAGTAGAGGTTGTTGATTCTAAGTTGCATAAGCGTGAAATGGTTCAGTAGCAACTGATTTCTTTCGACGAGCCATTGACAATTCTTTAGTAAGAAGAAGACCATGCAATTCATCCAAAGTAGTAGATGAGAGGCAAAGAGTAATAGAATCAACAAATGAGTCAAATTCCTCTGGTAAACCATGTAAGGTAGCAGCAATCAAGTCACGATCGGACACAGAAGCACCAGCAACTATTAAAGAATAAAAAATTGCTTTAGTTTGCTGGAGATACTCAGAGATCGATTGAGAGCCTTTTTGAAGAGACTAAAGGTGAGATCGAAGCTGATGAATATGAGCATCAGAGATTCCACCAAACCGCTGTTCCAATTTTAGCCATAGATCATGAGAGGAAGAAACCCCAACTGTGAAAGGAATAATCTCCTCCGAGAGTGTAAAATTCAACCAGATCAAGAGATTTTGATCTTTTTCATACCACTGTTCAAACGCAGGATTGACTGAACGATCAGAAAGGAGAGGAGATAGACATGACTCGGAACCATCAATAACACCGAGAAGTTTGTAGCGACGAAGAATTAGGGCAAAGAGTGCACGCCATGGAAGATAATTCGAGCTCTTAAGCTTGATCGGTACCATACTTCCAATGTTCTGAATCGTGAGAGAGGTATAGTTTTGCACCGAATTAGGGTTTGGAGAAGAGGAATTTGGGAGAGAAGATGACGAATCGGACGCCATGGTGGATGAAAATATCAAGATTCAACCAAATAACCAAACAAATTACAGAGAAGTAAGAGAAGACTCACCAGAGATCAGAGCGGAGAAGCCGTGAGGCGTTGAGAATCGAAGAGTCACCAAGACTGTGAGGATCGAAGAGTCACCAAAGCCGTGAGACGGTGACGATAGTGACGATGACAATCAAAGATACGGCAGGGCCATGAGGCGGTGACAACTGTGACGATGACGATCGAAGATTCACCAAGGTCGTGAGGTGGGGGCGATTGATACCATATTGAATCTTAGCTTTCAGAGAACTCAGAGATGTAAAAAATATCTTCTTCTCATTTTACTTTTTGTTACTGAACAATACATTTACATCAGTATATATAAATACAATTCTATTGACATAATTGACCTCAACATATAGCAGCTAATTACACATTTACCCTTTGTCTAACTAACTCCAACTATACAATTACTACTAGGCTCTTTAATTATGAGAAATATAAAAATGATTTCAGTTAATAAATTTATGTTTTGATATAAGTTGGCAGACATCTCATTTTCTAACAAAAGGTCAATAGAAACAATTTTCATCTTCGACTAAGATCAATAAAAACAAATGTCCTCTTCATTTGTACGTATTGGATACAATATTGTTTTGCTTATGGGTCCATTCCTTATCAACTCTATGATCAAGAATTTCAAATTAGTTGGACGAACAAACCATATTTGTTTACGATTTGGTTTTCTTTGAAATTTAGAGGATGAAGATAAGAATTTTGAATTTCCATGATTACATTGAATTCAAGCAATTAATTATGCCAATTGAGTGAGAAAATTAATTATCTTGAATTTTTTTTAATTTAAAAAAAAAGCTGACAAGGAAATCTATTAATACTAATAGGGAAATTTTATTTAAACCCATGTAAACTATTTCTACACCCAACTTAAATTTTAAATGTTAATTGTCTATTTTACCCTATTGCATAATTACTATTAAGTACAAAATAAAATTAATAATAAAACTCAAATTTATCAATAAACCCAAATACTAATACTTAAACCCTACGATCATTCTTTGTTTATACCACTTCATTCTGGCTAAAACCCTAATAGCTCTCATAGAGAAAAATAAGTTTTTTTATTTATGAATGGTGATTATGAAGTTTTGAATCCTTCAACCAATGTATGAATGGTGTAGAATTAGGTTACATGGGTTTAAATAAAATTTCTCATATTAATATGATGAGGTGTATGAAGTCAAAGGACTATGATCAAAGATTGAAAACTAATAAGGTTTCAAATCAAAGAATATAAGTGGTTAAAGACCGCCATCCAAGGTCTCCCAAAGATAGAAAAAATGGGTATCTATACAAGGAGACAGCTAAGTTTTCTTCACAGTTTCTAACCAACATTCCTTTACGGCGGAGAACAAAATTCTCAACTCACCATGTCCCTTGAAATCCGGATCCAATGAATTGTATAGAAAACCAACGAAGATCTGTTAACAAAGTCTTCTCAAATGTTCTTCTATATGAAAACCGACTCTCTCTTCCTCTTAACACATCCTTCATCTCTCTCTCTCTCTCTTTCAAACCCTAAGGTACTTTCTTTGCAATGGCTCGCTCCATCGGCGTTGTTCTAGTTCTAATGGCTGCTCTTTTGGTGGCCTCAACAGGGGCACATGCAATCCCCAGCATCGTCACTATCCAAGTCCCCTGCGGCTACTCCATTGAGCAGTCCACCTAAGGCTGCATCTTCTCCTTCTCCATTGACCACTCCACCTGCTGCCACTCCTTCTCCATCGAGCACTCCACCAACAACAGCTCCTTCTTCATCCAGCACTTCATCAGCGAATGCTCCTTCTACTGCCCCCGCTGCCAACTCTCCACCTTCTCCTCCCTCATCTACGCCTATGCTATCTCTGGAGCTTTCTCCCTCTTCAGTCAGCGGAGAGGCTCCTGCACCTGCTCCTGGCAGTGCCGTCTTGAATAGGTTTGCCTGTTGTGCCTTGGTCCGTTCATTAGTGCGGAAACGAGATTCAGATTACAACCTCACCAAAATCACACTCAGTTGAACAGAATAAAATACAAGAAATAAAGACACCAAGAGAATTACGAGGTTCGGCAAAAACCTGCCTACGTCCTCGAAGAGATATTGCTCTTCACTATGAGAATAACTAGTACAAAATATACATGAGTTAAATTGACATAACCCAAACCCCAATCTCTTGTACACTTAATTTTTCCAAGAGTCTCACTCTCCCCTAGAGTTTCTCACTCTCACTCTATTTTCTTTTCCCTCTGTGTTTTCCGGATGCACCCTTTTCTTTCTTCACACTCGGCAAGCATTTATATACAATGCAAGCAATTCCTTGCATTTAAATAAAGGCCATCATTTTCATCCCCCAGCTTTTACGGAAGGCTTCCATGATGATTATGTCTCCAAAGTAAAAAACAAACCTTGCTTTTCCTTTATCATTCCACATGCTTTGCATGAAACTATGCATCCCCTCCTTTTGCCTTTAATCAAATCACAATGGCACCTTCACGTGAAAAAAGCAAATGGGAAAACATGAAAAGAAAACCTAGCCTATAAAGTAGACTTTTTTCAAAAGCATACATATTTACGTGCAAACAAACACAAAGACAACACTTTGCTACAACCATTTCCCTGTAGCACATAAAGCTAAACTATCAAAATTGTTGCCAACTCAAACTATGAGCCAATCACAACATTGCCATCACCGGATCTCTGGCCGTTGGGGTTTTGGCCGCTGGAGTCTTGGTTATGTAAGGGATAATCAAGCTATATATCTATATATAAACACTACTATTGTTGCCTATGATTCGACCGAAAAAATGTGTAGCCTTTGCATTTTCAAGAACACTGTTTGGCCCCTTGCTAATAAGCCTAATAGACTAAGTCGGACACATCTAATATGTCAAGCGGCCATTCCTCTGTCCCTGCAAATTTTTACTTTTCCCTATTTATTATACAAATTTAACTAATTAGCCCTTTGTCCCTGTGAGAATATACTGTCTCAATTGGTCATTTTCTTGTTACATTACTATTTCAATTTCAACAGTCATATATGCTTTCTGCAAAAAAAATATAACATCAAGTTTGCCTTTTTGCCTTTTGCATTTGATAATTTGAATTTAATTATTTATAATGAATAAAAATACAATTCATTACTTTTTTTTTTATCCAGATTTTTTTTGGAAAAATTCGGATTGAAAATTTTGAAATCTCTTTATGCAGATTCTAAAATTTTAATGGCGTATCCATTATGTAACAACGTTCACAATATGTATCATGTAGTAGGAGTTTTTTGTTTGTTTGGCATTTTTTTTTCCTTTTTTTTTTTGGTGGAGTTTTCTGTATACAATGATATTCTACTCTAAAGGGGACGGAATATTCTTCTCTAAAGAGAGGGTCATTGTGTTAGGCCACATACTGAGCCGACCACTAACCCTAATTGAACTCACATAAATATAATACGTCGTCGTCATTCATATTAGTCAAATTTGAAATCTGTCGTCATTCATATTAGTCAAACTTGAAATCTTTCACATATAAGTAAAAGAAAATATCACTGGACAGTAGAACTACTTGGTATAAATTGTTAAAATGTACCACGAGGCCAGTCCTAAGATGCCATGTGCCAAATAAAAATGAGGCTCCTTTGAATATAAATAGTATTTTTTATCAGGTTTTTATTACAAATGGTTTATAAGATTGATCAAACTCATCATTTTGGACCCTTACTTTCAAAATCAATCAATGTTGTCCGTGATATTCACTACCGCACATCAATCTAGTCCTTCCATTTAGATTCCGTCAATTATTATGTTAGTTTGCATGTGAGACCCACAAACCCAATAAAATGGTGACACGTGAGTTACACAAAATAAGAGTTTTTATCTCAAATGGCCCTGACATTGATCCAACTCCTCATTTTGGTCCCTGAGTTTCAAAAATTGGTAAATTTAGTCCTTGACTTTCACTACACTTTAGGCCTTCCGTTAAAGTTTCGTCAATATTTTTTGTTAGTTTGCTGATGTGGTCCCACTAATCTAATCATATGGCGTCACATGAATTAACTATAAGAAACTTTTTTTTTTAAAGATTTAAAACTAAAAACCAAAACAAACAAAAAAAAAAGACATTATCGTCTTCATTTGGCTATGCTCAAAAAGAAAAGGAAGGCACCATGACACCACTAAAGCACTTGACCTCGCTGAACTCACTCCTCATTCTCTCTAGCTAGTTAAAATCCTATCAATTTTGAATTGAATTTGGATTTGATTTTATTGAATTTAGATTGATTTTTTTTTTCTAGTTAGTGTTGTGGAATGTGAGAGAAATGCCAACATGAAATACTCGTCAGTTGGTTCACTCTTAAAAAAATAATTTCTTATAATTAATCCAGGTGCCATCATATGATTGGATTAGTAGGACCACATCAGCACACTAATAAAAAAATATTGACAAAATTTTAACAGAATGACTAAATTGTGTTTGGTAGTAAAAGTTAGGGACCAAATTTATCGATTTTTGAAACCTAGGGACCAAAATGAGGAATTGGATCAATGTCAGGGAGGACCACCTACGATAAAAACGTTTTTTTGTGTAATCCACGTGTCACCATTTTATTAGGTTTGTGGGTCCCACATACAAACTAACAAAATAGTTGACAGAATTTAAACAGAAGAACCAAATTGATCTGCGATAATGAATATCAGGGACAACATTGATTGATTTTAAAAGTGATGAACTAAAGTGATGAGTTTGATCAATCTCAAAGACCATTTGTGATAAAAATCTTTTTGTATCATGCATTCAAACCATAAAAAAGATTATATTTTGGACTTGAGTGCTACAAAATTAATCAATGAACTTGATTGAAATAAATAAAAATGGTGCTATTCGCATATCCCTTTTTATCTTTCACTCTTTGTCAATTTTTATCTTTTGATCTTATTCAATTCATTTAATTCGATGATCGAAAATTGAGAAGTATGTGAAAGATAAAAAAATAAAAATAAATATGTGAATAGCACCACCCTAAACAAAAAGATTACATGGACCCCACTTAAAAAAAAAAAACCCACTTAAAAACCAGATAAAACTTTACAAAAATTTAAAGAGGAAAACAACCGATTTCTTAAATGTCAGACAATACTTTGGTACTCTTCACTCAGTACCCAAATATTTAGAACCACCCTAAAGCTCTAAACCGTCATAAATCGTTAAGGAAATGGTAGGGAGATTATGTTTTTAGACCAAATAATGTGGCAGTTAATTGTTAGATTCCTTATTTAATAATTTAAATAAGTTATCCAATAATCAATGATCACATCATGTGATCTACAAAATATGATTTAAGTAAATGTTCTCTCTAGTATCACCAACTGTCAATATGGACTCTTGTAGGAGCACTTGGTGATTTCTACATCTTCAGAACAAAGATCAAATCGAGGCCATCTCACCTCCCAGTGGAAGTGAGTTTTTCGTTTTCTTTCCTGTACGAGGGTTTTTGCATTATTACTCAATGTCTGGTTCTCTATCAAAGAAGAATTGTGCCTCCTAGACTGCTTCATATTCAACTTACCAAGATGCAAACAATCTTAGTTTGGTTATTTGTTGCCTCTTCATGTGTTTCTTGGTTAGTTTAATACAGTGACTAGCTTTTAACAAATGCAGTGACTGGCTTTTCGGTATGGTTATGCCCCTAGTGGACATATAAAGGAATCATCGGAGTTAGCCTAGGTGGTGAAAGAGTGGGATAATAGAGTAGGAGGAAAGCCTCAATACGGGAATCGGACCACGTGGCCCGTCCACCCACAGGCCACACACATAAATCAGACCGCAAATATAACAAAAAATATGCAATATAAAGGAAGAAAACTTCCCAGCATAATGGTTATTCAGTATTGAGTTACTGTTTGCCACTATAGTTGGAAGTTGGAACTTAAAACATATAACCAATGAAACAGGGATCATGCCTTCTATTTAGGTTCCGTCTGCCCAGCGAAATTCACGACAAAAGCTAAGGTAATCTAATCAAGTAATGAAATGAAGAATTTTCTGTAATTTGGCACACATTGACCAAATTAATTTGGTATTGTAGACTAAAGCAGTGAGAAACTATGCAAGGAAACACAAAATATCTGATACCTTGCTAAAGAAACTCAAATAAAAACCGTAAAAAGAAAAGGAGAGTACATATCCACTGCACTTCTCATAAATCAAGTCGAACATTTGATACATTTCAATATTCTAATATGCAACTCGTCTTTGGATTACTTGGAATCATGAAAAAACGGAGGAAACTGAAATAACAATAAAATGGCCAAATGCACTTACCAATAAGGAAGCTGTGCATTTCTTCCATCAACAACAACAACAACAACAACAAAGCCTTTTCCCACTAAGTGGGGTCGGCTATATGAATCCTAGAACGCCATTGCGCTCGGTTTTGTGTCATGTCCTCCGTTAGATCCAAGTACTCTAAGTCTTTTCTTAAGGTCTCTTCCAAAGTTTTCCTAGGTCTTCCTCTACCCCTTCGGCCCCGAACCTCTGTTCCGTAGTCACATCTTCGAACCGGAGCGTCAGTAGGCCTTCTTTGCACATGTCCAAACCACCGTAACCGATTTTCTCTCATCTTTCCTTCAACTTCGGCTACTCCTACTTTACCTCGGATATCCTCATTCACAATCTTCTCCTTTCTCGTGTGCCCACACATCCCACGAAGCATCCCACGAAGTATCCTTATCTCCGCTACACCCATTTTGTGTACGTGTTGATGCTTCACCGCCCAACATTCTGTGCCATACAACATCGCTGGCCTTATTGCCGTCCTATAAAATTTTCCCTTGAGCTTCAGTGACCTACGACGATCACACAACACGCCGGATGCACTCTTACACTTCATCCATCCAGCTTGTATTCTATGGTTGAGATCTCCATCTAATTCTCCGTTCTCTTGCAAGATAGATCCTAGGTAGCGAAAACGGTCGCTTTTTGTGATCGTCGCTAGATTGCTCCGGTAATTAGTGTGGATAAGTATATAAATGGATAGAGATAGGAAAGCAAACACCAGATGTACGTGGTTCATCCATATTGGCTACGTCCATGAAATAGAGGAGTTCTCATTAATTGTGAAGGGTTTACACAAGTACATAGGTTCAAGCTCTCTTTTAGTGAGTACAAGTGAATGATTTAGTACAAATGACATTAGGAAATATTGTGGGAGAATGATCTCGTAATCACGAAACTTCTAAGTTCCGGAGTGTGGTATCGTCTTGACTTGCCTTATCTGTCTCGTAGGTAGATGTGGCATCTTCTCTGGAAGTACTCTTCCTCCATCCAGGGGTGGTATCTTTAACTAGTGGAGATGCACAAGGTAATGTATCAATTTCACTTGAAGCTTACTTGTAGTTTCAGGCTTGGTCAAGCGCGATACAAACCATGTAGTAGGAGTCCTCCAAGTCGCCGAGTTAGGGGATCTGCTAAAAGAGGTGACAGACAAGGTAAGCAATCAGTCCCAGATCAGAACTTTGATTTCGAGTTCCGGCTGATTGTTCACATTCTCCCTATCTTGCAGGCATCATGAAGGATAAAGAGAAGAAAAATGAGAAGAGATGATATGGGATACTTTTGCTTTTGAAGAAGTAACTTTCCACAGGCTTATTCTTGAACTGGGCTGGAGGGTTTTCTGGTTTCCTCCAGAGTATAAGACCGACTGAAGAATTTGAGGGTCAAAACAAGTCCATCAAATCTATAGTACGTTCGACCCTGCTGATATGGGATACTTTTGCTTTTGACAGAGTAGTGGATGTATCAGCACGTGTGCTGTTACGCTTGTCTCCACATGCTTCCTTGTATCCTTCTCACTTGCCCTATATGTTCCTCAGGCAGATGCGGTATCTTCCCTGGAAGCATAAGATGTTGAAGATGAGTACTCGAGAGCAATGCCAGGTAAGTAATCAAGTAAGGGGTTCCAGGCAGTCAGTTCCTGACTGGAAGCTTGATTCCAAGTGCTGACTGATTGCTCTCTTTCTCCTTGTCTTGTAGGTAAGAACAAGGCCAAAGGAAAAGACAGGGAAAAAACATGATATGGGATACTCTTGCTTTTAACCCTGATGATATGAGATATTCTTGCTCTAGTATAGCTTGTTTGCAGAGGTATTATCGGGGGGAAGGAAAGCTGAATATTTCGAAAGGCTTCTTTGGGAGTGCCCTCTCAGATATGAGGAAGGGTTGAGCATTTTTGCAGGTCTGCCTGTCTGTTGGGGATGCAGGTCAACATATATAGGAGTCTCCCTAACAACAAGTAGTAATGTTATTCCCTTACCCTGCTTGGTCATAACACGGTAGTGGGAGCTGCCAGCTTCACATGTTTTAACTTTGTCAGAGCACTTTGAAAAAGTGGTCTGTGGTATCTGGAAAGCTGATGTTGCGTCTAAAGATTACAGACAAGCTTTATCCAAGGAGATCCGGCTCTTGAAGTTGGGAAAGTGGTGCCTCTTCGGTTTTCGAACAAGCAATCCTGTCGGAGATCTGGCTCTCGAGATTCGGAGAACGATGCCTTTTCGATTTTTGAGAAAGCCATCCTGCTAGGGGTCTGGCTCTCGAGATTCGGATAGCGGTGTCTCTTCGATTTTTGAGAAAGTAATCATGTTGGGAGTCTGGCTCTCGAGATTTGGAGGGCGGTGCCTCTTCGATTTTGGAGCAAGCAGTCTTGTTGGGAGTGTTTTCCCGAATGTGAGAAAAGGTTGGGCATGTTTGCTAGTCTATCTTGCCACGAAGCACAGAGGTTGACACACAGGGACTTTCCAATTATCCAGCAGTGGTACTGTTCCTTTACCCTTGTGGGTAATAATATGGTAGCTAGACCTTCAAAATTTATGTGTCTAAACTTTGTTAGTGCTGTTTCTTTGCTATTCTTTTACCCTTCTTGGTCAGAGCGGTGTAGTGGGAGCTGCAAGCTTCACGTGTCTCAACTTTGTCAGAGAACTTTGGCAAAGTTATCTGTGGTACCCATGAGCTAATGTTGCGTGTGGGAAGTGGGTGGTTGAACAGTAAGATTCATGTGCTTTCTACTTCACCAAAAATCTTCGACATAATGCCCATAATTTCCGCAAAGCTGACAGGTGCTGACAAGGCTGGAAAAGTAGGTGCCTCTTCGATTTCTGAGATCGGCCCTCGTGGTCTCTGAGCAACCCAGCTTTTGAGAAAGCAAGCGCCTTTTCGATTTCTGAGATCGGCCTTCGTGGTCTTTGAGCAGCCCAACTTTTGAGAAAGCAAACGTCTCGTGGTCTCTGAGCAGCCCAGCTTTTGAGAAAGCAAACGCCTCTTCGATTTCTGAAGCTCCGTCGAGTGCAGATTTTTATAGAGGCTGGCATTAAGTTCCAAAGCACACTTGAATCTCCACCAGTAGAAGCTCCATTCTTGCACTTCTAAGATCTTGATTTGTCCGACCTCTTCTCTCTTCAACACCTTTGAAAATGTCTGGCCCCTCCGACCGTCGTTTTGACTTGAACCTTGTTGAAGAGGCAGCCACGCCTTCTCCAGACAACATATGGCGCCCATCCTTCGTCTCCCCTACTGGTCCTCTTACTGTTGGGGATTCCGTGATGAAGAATGATATGACTGCTGCGGTAGTGGCCAGGAACCTTCTCACTCCCAAAGATAACAGACTACTTTCCAAATGGTCTGATGAGTTGGCTGTTAAGGATTCTCTGGCTCTCAGTGTTCAGTGTGCAGGTTCTGTGTCTAACATGGCCCAACGCCTATTTGCTCGAACCCGCCAAGTTGAATCATTGGCGACTGAAGTGATGAGTCTCAAACAGGAGATTAGAGGGCTCAAGCATGAGAATAAACAGTTGCACCGGCTCGCACATGACTATGCTACAAACATGAAGAGGAAGCTTGACCAGATGAAGGAATCTGATGGTCAGGTTTTACTTGATCATCAGAGATTTGTGGGTTTGTTCCAAAGGCATTTATTGCCTTCGTCTTCTGGGGCTGTACCGCGTAATGAAGCTCCAAATGATCAACCTCTGCTGCCTCCTCCTTCTAGGGTTCTGTCCAGTACTGAGGCTCCAAATGATCCCCCTCCAGTGCCTGCTCTTTCTGGGGCTCTACCGACTACTGAGACTTCTCCTAAGCAACCTTTGTGAAGGCTCCCTCTTGTTTGTTTATTTTGACTCATGTATATGTACATATTTGTGACTTATCGGGGATATCAATAAATAGCTTTCCTTCATTTCAACGTATTGTGTTGAATACACCAAAGCCTTCTTCGCTAAGTTCTCTGAATTTTCTTTTGTTGAAGCTTGTATGTTGAAGCTTTGTGAGTGGAGCATGTAGGTTGAGGTAGTATTCCCTTAATTTCCCGAGTGAGGAAAACTTCTCGGTTGGAGACTTGGAAAATCCAAGTCACTGAGTCGGATCGGCTATATGAATCTTTGAACGCCATAGTGCTCGGTCCTGTGTCATGTCCTCCGTTAGATCCAAGTACTCTAAGTCTTTTCTTAGAGTCTCTTCCAAAGTTTTCCTAGGTCTTCCTCTACCCCTTCGGCCCTGAACCTCTGTCCCATAGTCGCATCTTCTAATCGGAGCGTCAGTAAGCCTTCTTTGCACATGTCCAAACCACCGTAACCAATTTTCTCTCATCTTTCCTTCAATTTCGGCTACTCCTACTTTACCCCGGATATCCTCATTCCTAATCTTATCATTTCTTGTGTGCCCACACATCCAACGAAGCATCCTCATCTCCGCTACACCCATTTTGTGTACGTGTTGATGCTTCACCGCCCAACATTCTGTGCCATACAGCATCGCCGGCCTTATTGCCGTCCTATAAAATTTTCCCTTGAGCTTCAGTGGCATACGACGGTCACACAATACGCCGGATGCACTCTTCCACTTCATCCATCCAGCTTGTATTCTATGGTTGAGATCTCCATCTAATTCTCCGTTCTTTTGCAAGATAGATCCTAGGTAACGAAAACGATCGCTCTTTGGTATTTCTTGATCTCTGATCCTCACCCCTAACTCATTTTGGCCTCCATTTGCACTGAACTTGCACTCCATATATTCTGTCTTTGATCGGCTTAGGCGAAGACCTTTAGATTCCAACACTTCTCTCCAAAGGTTAAGCTTTGCATTTACCCCTTTCTGAGTTTCATCTATCAACACTATATCGTCTGCGAAAAGCATACACCAAGGAATATCATCTTGAATATGTCCTGTTAACTCATCCATTACCAACGCAAAAAGGTAAGGACTTAAGGATGAGCCTTGATGTAATCCTACAGTACTCCTTTCTTCATACATATCCTTTATAGCTTGGATATATGCTACTCGTACTCCTTTCTTCTCTAAAATCCTCCAAAGAATGTCTCTTGGGACCCTATCATACGCTTTTTCCAAATCTATAAAGACCATGTGTAAATCCTTTTTCCCATCTCTATATCTTTCCATCAATCTTCGTAAGAGATAGATTGCCTCCATGGTTGAGCGCCCTGGCATGAACCCGAATTGGTTGTCCGAAACCCGTGTCTCTTGCCTCAATCTATGCTCAATGACTCTCTCCCAGAGCTTCATTGTATGACTCATTAGCTTAATACCCCTATAGTTCATGCAATTTTGTACGTCGCCCTTATTCTTGTAGATAGGCACCAAAGTGCTCGTTCGCCACTCATTTGGCATCTTCTTCGTTTTCAAAATCCTATTGAAAAGGTCAGTGAGCCATGTTATACCTGTCTCTCCCAAAACTTTCCACACTTCGATTGGTATATCGTCTGGGCCTACTGCTTTTCTATGCTTCATCTTCTTCAAAGCTACAACCACTTCTTCCTTCCGGATTCGACGATAAAAAGAGTAGTTTCTACACTCTTCTGAGTTACTCAACTCCCCTAAAGAAGCACTCCTTTCATGTCCTTCATTGAAAAGATTATGAAAATAACCTCTCCATCTATCTTTAACCGCATTCTCTGTAGCAAGAACATTTCCATCCTCATCCTTGATGCACCTCACTTGGTTTAGGTTCCTTGTCTTCTTTTCCCTTGCTCTAGCTAGTTTATAGATATCCAACTCTCCTTCTTTGGTATCTAGTCGCTTATACATATTGTCATAAGCCGCTAACTTAGCTTCTCTCACAGCTTTCTTCGCCTCTTGCTTCGTTTTTCTATACCTTTCACCATTTTCATCGGTCCTATCCTTGTATAAGGCTTTACAACATTCCTTCTTAGCCTTCACCTTTGTTTGTACCTCCTCATTCCACCACCAAGATTCCTTTTGGTGTGGGGCAAAGCCCTTGGACTCTCCTAACACCTCTTTTGCTACTTTTCGTATACAACTAGCCATGGAATCCCACATTTGGCTAGCTTCCCCCTCTCTATCCCACACACACTGGGTGATTACTTTCTCTTTGAAAATGACTTGTTTTTCTTCTTTTAGATTCCACCATCTAGTCCTTGGGCACTTCCAAGTCTTGTTCTTTTTTCTCACTCTTTTGATATGTACATCCATCACCAACAAGCGATGTTGATTAGCCACGCTCTCTCCTTAAAAGAAAATCTATTTGTGTTTTTGACGACCCACTCTTGTAGGTGATCACATGTTCTTCTCTCTTCTTAAAGAAGGTGTTGGCTAAGAAGAGATCATATGCCATTGCAAAATCCAAGATAGCTTCCCCATCCTCGTTTCTCTCCCCAAAACCATGGCCACCATGAAAACCTCCATAGTTGCCTGTCTCCCTGCCCACGTGTCCATTTAAATCTCCTCTTATAAATAACTTCTCCGTCTGAGCAATTCCTTGCACCAAGTCTCCAAGGTCTTCCCAAAATTTCTCCTTCGAACTTATATCCAACCCTACTTGAGGTGCGTACGCACTAATCACATTGATAAGTTCTTGTCCTATTACAATCTTGATTGCCATGATTTTATCTCCTACCCTCTTGACATCTACAACATCTTGTGTCAAGGTCTTGTCCACGATGATGCCAACACCGTTTCTCGTTCTATTTGTGCCCGAGTACCAAAGTTTAAACCCTGAGTTTTCTAGATCCTTTGCCTTAAGACCAACCCACTTAGTTTCTTGTAGGCACATAATATTTATCCTTCTCCTCACCATAACTTCCACTACTTCAATAGATTTTCCCGTTAAGGTTCCTATATTCCACGTTCCTAAACGCATTCTACTCTCCTGAACTCTACCCTTCTGTCCTAGCTTCTTCACCCTCCCCCGTCCAATGGAATCAAAGTACTTCTTTTGTGTGTCCCGTGTAAAGTTGATAGGTGCATATGCTCCCAAACAACTTTGAGTGGAGTCGTTCGAAAAGAAGTTTCTATGGCCCCCTTGCTCATTTAACACTGCATCCGGGTGCCTATGGAAATACAGCGACCCTTGCTCACTTATCACTGTGCTCGGGCCACACAGCACGCCACTTACGGGTGACGCCCTAGCTTTAGCGCGATTTCGTTCTGAATTCATTTTCATAAGGATTCGACGTGACTGTGGAGTGCCGGCTGTCGACTACCTGACGCCCTCCCCCTCCTCCTTTACCCGGGCTTGGGACCGGCCATGTAAGATAAACTTACATAGGCGGAGTTTGTGCATTTCTTCCATCATTGAGTAAAATTAAACTTTCAACATAAGAATTCGCAGAGCAGTTGTATAAAGATCCAAAATGAAGACCCCCATAGCGAGAAAGCACCAACCTAATTCCGGTTCTATTAACCTGAACCTGGTTGGATTTAAGTGTATATAAAACCAGATCTGCCATGCCATCACGATAATCTCCATCTTCCACAAACAGTTCATTGTCTGTCCAAAAGCACAACGGGAGACTACCTTCTCCGTAAATGACGAAAAAACACAACTTTTCAAAAGACCCTTGTTGCATAGCCCATAAGTTAACTTGTTTCTTTCCGTCCCTTCGAAGAAAGACTTGAAGCAGGCAAATTGATTCCCTGTACACTTTGGTACAGAGATTTCCTGAAGAAATAGTATTCGGCACCACCACTTCTTCAAACTTTTCACTGTCCGTATCCAATGACACAATCCTGGCAATTGAATCCTTCATGATAAGCCAATACGCTATTCCATTCCAAAATTCACATCCCAAATTCTGCCACGGGCACTTTAACCAATCAGGAATTACTTCAATTCTCCACCAAGAGTTTGTGCTAAAAGAATAAACTGCCACAGTAAAGGAATCCATCAACCCTTGACCAAAATGCAGCATCCTTACCACCTTGTAGTCGTTAAGCTCTGGGTGGAACCCAAATGAGAGACCAATGTCATATTTGGCACCAGGATGCTGTGGAAGGCCAATAAGTGGAAGGATCCTAATCTTCCTAACAGATGGGTTCCATATCTCTATTTGACTCCTCCAAACCAAAATTCTTGTAGAAATGCAAAGTAAACCATTACTTGAACCGTATATCCCAAAATGTTTTCCATTTTCGGATGGAAGCCTTAACTCCAAGTACTGCTCAAATGTTTCATTACAAAAAAGAGAGTGGCCAATCTTTCGTTTGTCTCTCGAGTTCTGGTGGAAGGCAACTAGATAGGTAGGAGCATGCTTTCGGGCATTCATCAGGTGGGCGCTAACGAAACTTGAACTGGCAATCAAATGACCCCATGACTTCGATACGCACATAAACCGGACAAGTGATTTTACTGGTAATTTTACTAGTATGTTAGTCAAGACTTGTTCAGAGATGTAAGAGGGAGTCTTGCAGCGTTTGTTGCTCCTTCTGAATCAAAACGTAACGAAACAAAAAAAGAAAAATAATGAATTTAGATTTAGGAGCAAATTGCAAACAAATCCATTCAACAATCCACTTTGGAAAGGGTAAAATGGGAATGTAAAGGAAAGAACTTTCCTACACAATGGGAAGGGGGTGATTCCTTGCTATAAACATCAACACACAGAGAGTATATATCATAACCCAGATATTAAAATGGCTAATTGTGCGTTTGAAACGGTAAAAATGTAATTTTTTTTCCATTTCCAATTAGTGAAAAACAAAACCCTCTAACAGCTAGAAACATACCAAATTAAACACCCAGATGTAGGATTCGAGAATCTAGAGGTAGCTGAAAAACTTCATACCAAACTGAACTGAGAAGCTGGATTATGCTGAGGAAGTGAAGCGAGAAGAAACTTGCTTGTTGCTGTCAGATGGAATAATGTATCAGTCCCAGGCTCCCAGCTAGTAACTGTGCTTCGGATATATATATATTTTTGTTATTATTTTTTTTATTGAAATTTGGTGGGAGTTATTGTGGGAGGAGAGAAAGTGGAGTTAGATTAAAATGAGATTACCTAAAGAATTTTAAAAAGAGATGTTAAAATATTCAAATCATCATTAGCCGTCGAAACAAGCAGCAACAATGTCTTCTAACCAAAAATCAAATTTGTTGTGGCATAATATAGATTGACAACTCTTACCTTTATTGTCAAAATTGACAGCAGCTTCAATTTTTTTTTTGATTAATTATTGAACGAATTTTATATTAATTTTATTATTGTTTGAAAACATTTATCATACCCCACACAGAAAATTTGAAAAAATAACCAAAATTTAGACTCAATATAGAATATAACCACTAATTTAATACTATGATAATTTTAACTAAATGTTGATATAAAAGTACTAATATACCCTCAAAGACTAAAGTCCTTCACAATCATGTCCATGCCCTCCTCTTCCTACTCTATAACTCTCACAACCTTACTCCCACCACCTCGCTACAGTGCTTCAAGTGGCTTTTCAAATCTGCCACCACTTAGAAGCTTCTCTTGCTTCTTTTGAATTGATTTATGCATTGCATGCCATGATTAAAAAATGTTGCATTGTTGTGAAATTGTGAAATGCCAAAATGATCCTACAGGATGCGCAGGTAAGTTTATTATTTTGGTTAGAATTATTGCATCATTAGGGCATGCTTATATTCATGTAGTGCTCATCATTGCTGCACCCCGGTGTTAGTGTTCCCGCTCCGAGCCAGGGCCAGTTTTTCATGTGTATGTTCACCTCCCACACCGCAAGCTCGTCTTGGATCCAAGTAGGTGCCAGTCCTATCGTACAGGTTGCATTAGGTGACTCCGACTCGTAGGTGACCGCAATTATCGCCAGTCTTCATATGATTGTAGCACTAGAGAGTATATTATTACACCCAGTCCTGTTCTACAGATTGCACTAGGCGACTCCGACTCGTGTGCTAGCATAGATTGATGAGCAATAGGTTCAGTCGTACAGGTCGCATTAGGCAACTCCGACTGATATGCTAGCATAGGTTGTTGAGCACTTGATTTTACTTATATTACTGTAGAGATTTTGTGATTTTGGGATATCATGCCTTATTTACGTTTAGCAGGCTACAATAAGTATTTTCATACCATACATAGTATGTATATTTTGGAAACTATACATGTTTTACGGCGAGGGGTTTTGATGTTTTCAAAATGTTTTTAATTAAAACTTTATTTTCAAGCCCACTCACCTTTATTTTTTGCCCATCCAGGTTTAGTAGTTCTGCTCACATGTCGACAAGGATTCTTGGCAAATCTTGGGGTAGACGGTTACTTTCGATGGTATAATTTCTCACCTTATTTTACTGTAATGTACTTATGCTCTGTCATCACATGTGAATTTGGTTCATTCCTGCTCACAGCGCACTCTTATAATTAGGCACTTTTAGGTTTAAATTTATTCACATTTTACACATCACTACACTTTATGGCTTCGTCACCTTCCAGGTGTTGCCCAGCACTGCTCAATTTGGAGTCCTAGTGGACATTCCGGGTCGGGGTGTGTCATGCTTGATAAGCACAAATTGTACTATTTATTTTATCCCTAAAAACAACACTTTGTACTGATATCTTTGCTTTTAGTTGAGGTCATGACATGTTTATGTATTTTTTTTTAGCTAGATTAATATGACAAATAATTATATTATAAGTCATTGGTTTCCATGGCTAGTCAAATTGGTCTGGGAATTGTTTCAAATATCATTGACCTATATTTGTGTATGTCATTGGGCTTCAATAGTTTACATTGGTATTATTTAACTTTTGTGAAGGGTGAAGGAAAAGGCACGTGGCCACTTCAACAACAAGGTTGCATTTATCTTTTCATTTGCATGAAAAAGAGAGAAGAAAGCTCTACTTTCTCTTCTGATATACATACCACGTCGACAACTCAGTTCAGGAAAGAGAATGATTCAGAAAGATGGGCACCCATCCATTTCAAATTTCAATTTCTGGGTTCTTAGCAGGAGCATATGTTCTGGTTATTGGTCCATTACTTACTGGTGCCAACTGATTTGGGATTTAGCCACTTTCAGATTTATTGGAAGTCGAGTTGGGAGATTAAAATTTCAATTACTAAGCAACTGGAGAGTTGAAGAAACTGATTGGGAGGCTATGATTGCAGTGAGTAAACCTAGGCTGTACAAGGCAATAACTTGGCTTTAAACCTTCGTCGGTTACGAGAAAAAAAGCTACGGTGAGAAGAGGGAAGACAAAGAAGAAAAACAGAAACGGTTGGGCACTAATCTAATCAATTGGGGCTAATCATAAATGAAACAGAAGAAGAGAAAACAATAAGATTAAAAAATGAAGGTTATCATTGAAGAAGGCATCGCTAGAGCGAGGAGAAGAAGGCAGCAACACAGCAAGGGGATTTTCAGGCTTTTTTGTAAACTTGTTTTCTTTTAATTTTTTATGAATTCAATAATATTTTCGATTATGTATCAGAACTAATTTTCCTTAGCTAGGGCTACGATGTAGCCATGACTTTGAATGCTTAAATTATGAATTGAATTATTTTCAAGTTTTCAATTTTCATTAAGTATCGTTTTGTGACGACCCGTCCCTACTTTTCACTGTGATTTCTTTTCCGTTGGTGTGAGTTGACGATTTTATCCTTTTTGGACAAAAGAAGAATCTGACGTGGACGTGGTTTCGTCTTCCAATTTCTTTTTCCTGGTTTCATATTACATTAGTACTTGTCGCTACGAACGTGTGAGAGTGTATTAGACTCGAATCGAACCTTTAACAAAATGTTACACTCCGTTAAAGTACGTCAACTGTGGGTATTTGTACACGAGCGTACAAATTTACCAGTGCTTGAAACATTGTAGAGGGGTAGATTTTGTACATTAAAAATTGTACAAAATCCATCCATCCCCTCAAAAAGGGATCCATGTTCCCCCATCTCATCAACCAATCAATTTCAACATTTCCTTTTCTCGGTTTCACTCTCTACCACTCACATCATTTCCCTCAATGTTGGCAACCAATCCGAAATCAGACCTCACAAACCCATAACCCAATCCAATTTCAGAAAGCTCAAACATCACTATCTTTCCTCTCTCCCCCTAAAGACTCTTCCTCTCAAACCCTCTCGCCCTTTATGAAAACCAGTGCAGCCGTACACTGCACCACCAACACCAGTCACCACCTCGCCCCTCCGGTGATCCCTCAGGCCACTGAACCACTATTAATATCCTAACTACCAGCCCTCATTTGAGAACTGAGCTCTCTGGGTGCACAAGAAAGAACTACTTCGAGTTCGACTTACTCCGGTGAGTTTCTCCCATTCACAACCAAGGTTGGCCATAGGAACACCCTCTCTTCATTCTTCTTCGTTGTTTGTAAATGATTTTAGGGTTTTAAACTTATTTTGGTAGGGTTGGTGACTAAAAGGATGAAATGAAAATTTTCCCCAGATTTTTGGATTGAAGAAACCGTGACCGTCGAGCCACTTTCGGATCACTTTTCTGGCCGACTCCGACCATGTTTTGACCTCATGATGGTATGATCCTGTTCCCCTCATTACGAGCTTCAAATATATAAGTAGAACACTGAAAATGGTTAGGTAGCGAACTAGAAATTTGCCTTCAAAGTTGGGATAAAATTTCCCAGATTTCTGGAAACTCAAACCCGTGGCAATTTGGCCACTTTCAGGCCATTTTTCCTGCCAACCTCGACTATGACTGGACTCATAATAGGTATAGACTTGTTCGCTATATTTCTAACTTTAAAATGGCTTTTGAATCACTGAGTTTGGGTAACTATTGAGTTAGAAATCAACTCTGGAAGTTGGGAAAAAATTCCCAGATTTCTGGGAAAAGTCAACCATGGTCATTTGGACATATTTAAGCCAAAGTTCTGGATGACATGGACCACATTTGAATTTTCTGTGAATAGAGATCGATTCATTACATTCCTAGCTTTAATTTGATCTTTGTAGAATTGTTTTTGGTTGAGAATTGAGCTAGTTAGGAGCTCCGGAAGTTGGACCTTCAACCTGCAAAATGCAAGAACTTGAGAAGAAGCCGAGTACAACCGTACTCGCAGGCGCGTGAGCAGTCGTGGTCTCATATGGGTCCTCGGTTCATGCAGCGCGTGGATGCCAATGCAGCCACTTATGGCGGCACGTCCAGCCTCCGATTGACCTTCTGTCAATTTGTGTAGGTCCGTGACTTTGAGTAGATCGATTTCATGTATTCAAACCCTATGTTTGAGCAATCTACGGAGGTTTTATTTAAGTTTCCGTGAATGTGTTATTAAACTAAGTTAATAAGTAATTTCACATATAGGGGAAACATATCCTGA
Source organism: Malus domestica (assembly GCF_042453785.1). Classification (NCBI taxonomy): domain Eukaryota; kingdom Viridiplantae; phylum Streptophyta; class Magnoliopsida; order Rosales; family Rosaceae; genus Malus; species Malus domestica. Next base: position 16,210,686 of record NC_091669.1, on the reverse strand, counting down.
GGACGTACGAGGTCAAGCAAGGCTAGAAGGCTTCGTTTCAACTGCGTATCAGTGAGTGGGTACTTTATTTTATACTTATACATATTGATAGTTTCCCTAAATGCATAGTTACTTCACTTTTACGCTTATATTGCCAAGTATTCATTATTGTGATATTAAATGTGATAAATGTTGTTATATGGTTGGAATATTACTGTCATGACATTCATACATATCTGTACATGCTCATCTTGCTGCACCGGTGTTAGTACTCGCCCCAGGGCCAGAGCCAATCCTTCATGTGTATGTTCACATCGCACCATTCGCTAGCCTTGGATCCAAGTTAGGTGCCAGTCCTATCGAGCAAATTGCATTAAGCAATCGGACTTGAATGTGACGTGCTTCTGTACCAGTCTTCATGTGATCGTAGTACTAGAGCATATTGATTACACATAGTCCTGTTCGTGTCAGAAATTATCTGTTCGAACTCTTGTGTCAGCTTAGATGGATAAACACTTAGCTATACTTGATTATCACATGATTTTATTATTGTGGCATTTATATATCATGACTTGGCATATTTCTGGTTATAATGCTATTGTATTATTGTTTACATACTTACGTAGTACGTTTTAAGGAAACTATACTTGTTTTACGTCAAGGGGTTAATATATTCAAAAAATAAAGGTTTTTACAAAACGTTTTGCTGTCCCACTCAACTTTGTTTTTCGCCCCTTCAAGTTTAGTAGCTATGCTTACGTATTTACAAGGATTCTGGCAAATCTTAGGAGATGGTTACCTTCAATGGTATAACCCTCATCCTATTCATTATATTGTCTTATGCTCTCATATCATGTGTGAAAAGGGTTCAATCTCGCTCACCCGGGCACTCCTTTGTTTAGGCACTTTTAGGTTTAAATTTATTCACATTCTTTTTCCACTACACTACACTTTATGGCATCGTCACCCTCCAGGTGTCGGCCAACACAACTCGATTCGGAGTCCAATGGAACTTTCTGGGTCAGGATGTGTCAGTTTGGTATCATAGCATAAGTTTGGGCAGTATTGCGTTTATCACACATGTGATGTAAGCATTCTTAGTTTTTAAACCTAATTCTCAAATCTTGCCACCTCATTGAGCACGAAAAATGTGTTAACTTTCCCTAAGTTTCAGTACTTTAGACAACTTATTGTCATTTTAGAAAATCATTTTGGAAATCGTCCCTAAACTTTAAACAATGAACTTCCCTAACAAGGAATTTTTGTTTTAGGGAATGAGTTGCTAGTCCTACAGCCAGGTTAATGCATCAAGAGTTGAGTATCACCAAGGATTTACCGATCAATCATGTCGCTTTTCTTCCACTATTTCTACCTACCCTTCGAGTTAGGAAACCAAAAATGGTTTTGTTTCTTTGGTAGCACCTATTAGTTTACCCTCTCTTAGAATCCCTGCGAAGGTTAGTTTGTCAAGATTCTAGAAATGTCTGAAGCGACAACCTGGTGCTAAAGTGGTAGCACTTGATAGAAGATCGTCTGTGGGACAATCATTTTTTGTCCCTGTTAGCACTAATATCTTCAAACATACTGGTGTTTATGCTGGATCTTCAGGAGGAAGATCGACTCTCGATAAAGCCCCTTTCAAATTAGATTGTTAGCAAGATCTTTTTCTAGCCTTGGAATTTTTCAACCAATGCTAATTCCCGGATTTTCCTTTCGTTGTTATACTTATTAATTGGGTGAGAATAAGCTTGCGAGTGTGAGTTGTCATATCTTGGGAGTAATAGAAATCCGAAAAACAGTAATCAAATCCTCCTAGGATCAATGAACTACTTCGCTTGACCAGTCCCTTCCCAATCACCTGAAGCTTATTATTTGAATAGGCTCTAACCCGTAATCAACTTACGACGGCACTACTGATAGGCTGATTAACAGTGGCTACTTGAGCCAAATAAACTAGGATCATGGAAGCTTAGGAACAAGCTTTGCATTAGGACAGTAAGCTCATGGTTTTTTACCTTATCACCTGCCTAGGTAAACAAAACCTCTTCGACTAGCCACTTCTCGATCACTTTAGTTTGTGTCATAGAGTTGGTTAGTAGTATAGTGCATTTTGATGACGTATACCTTGGCATCCTATTCCAAAATTTTAGCTGGGATATCACCAAATTGTGAAGTGAGGTATGTTGATGCACAAAACCAAAGGTTTTGGAACAACGTAAATCCGACCGTGAATCTGCAAGAAATGTAAATAACACAAGATGTATCGTGGTTCACCCCAAGGTTTGGGCTACGTCCACACTAATTGTATTTATCTGACTATATGTATGGATTACAAGGGTGAGGGGGAGTCCCCCCAGAGAAAGAGAGTGTTGTTGTGTTTGTGAGGGTATTGCCCTCTGTTGGGTTTTCTCAGTCCCCTTTATGAGGGGGGGAGGGGTCGCCTTTTATATAATAAGGGGCTTCTCCTTTTACATAATCATATGGGCTGGGTAATAAGGTCCAATGTATCAAAGTCTGAGGACCATTATGTGTGGTACCAACAAGGTACATCATCGACCCACTTCCTAGTATTACACCAATTTTCCTTGCTTCATATTGAACGTTTCTGACATCAATGAGAAACTCAATTACAAAGTTTACCAATTAGGAATTTACCCAACCAGGGACTAAACACTTTATCTTGGGAACCTCATACCTATACACAAAGCAAAAGGTCAAACCATAGAATCGTACCTAGACTTCAACAACTTAGTTGGTTGATGACTAAAACCGTTAGTCCTACTTCGAGTTATTCTCTCCGATTAACTTTTGGAAACCGAGAGTTCTTTCATATCCTGACAAAATTCAAAGTAGTTTTACCAACGACATTCTTTCCTTTTTCCAAAAAGGTTTTAGTGGAAGAAGGTGGAAATTCTCGCAAAGTATTGTGAAACTGAGATATCTTTAATCTTGTCGATTTATTGACAAATTTTTGGCTATCCCTTCGGCTATAGTGTTTTTTTTCCTCACATACGACCGAGGAAAGTTAAATTAGTTTGGGTTGTTGAAAATGATTAAAGTTTCTAACAACTGAAGTGTTGTCTCATCTTACCCCTGTTCTACACCTTATGTTGACTCCGATCGTTTCGAAATCCAATGTGACGTGTCATTTGGATGTTTCGACCAGGCAGAGGCAACATGATGGAGTATTGCTTTTATTTTTCAACGGTTTGAACCATTCGAAATGAACCATCTCATTCATTAAAGTTAACAGCCATCATCTTTATTCGAAAGATGGATGAAACTTCTCTTTGAAGAAACGTGTTCAAAATCTTCACTAACCTCACAAATTTCTCGAGTACACTTTCGCTGGGAAAGAGCTAAATTCTACCAACAACGTTGGAAGAACTAAACTAAATGTCTATGATTGCATTATCGTGTATTATCCCGGTCGTGTAAACGTATTTACTGCTACAGTAACAAAAAATGTATCTATTCTTAAACGTCTTTAATTTGTCTTATCCCATTCTAGTCGAGATTCACGAGTATTGGTTTGACGATACCTACAAATGATCAAATCATCATTCTTGTGGTTTTAATTACTTCCTATATCTAAGTAGAGATAGGAAAATATTGCCATACGCTCCTAGTATGAGTTCTTGTACATGTGGAGATTTTGGTGATGTATGGTGATTAACGATTGACGTGACAAGTCAATTCGCTTTCCGTTGGTTCAAAAGTGATGCGAAATATATAAGCACACAAATTAAACCCTCTTTTTGTCAATTGTAGTAAAGAATATAAGTAGGGATCGTTCTACGCCGGGGATTAGGAGGGATTGCTAAATCACTTGGAAACTGACTTGAAAACGTAAAAACAAAGTTTAAAACACTAAACTAGACTCAAAGAATGCAAAACTATACTTTAAAATACTAAGATAAACAAAAAGATTCAAAACAGCAAATAAACACTCAAAACTGCCTTAAAAACACTTTCTGGGCAGTTTTGAACACCTAACACTAAATTGGACGAAAATGGGTTATGACTTGACTCAAGACACTTAAAAACACAAACTAAAGTGATTACTAACTAATCTTAACACTTTGAAATAAATGGGAGATTGGTTCTTGACGAATTTGAAAACAAAACAAACTTTGTAAAACAAAACAGATTGTAAATGAATTTGAATGAAACTTATGGATGGAAGGCTAGCTAGGAGGTTCTTCTCCACACATGTCACACTTGCATACAAAACGATTTCCAGTTGCTTTTCGATAAACTATGAATACTCAACGCCCCAAATTAACCGTGAATTGCACTAATTAACCCTCAGTTTTTCCACAAGTTATTAGGTTGGATGATTGCATATGACAACCCAAAACATTCCCTACAAGTTCCCTACATGAATTGCATAATAGAGATACAAGCAAGAATCATTAAGTTCTATGAAAAACATAAGCATTGACGAGGCACTCGTTACTATGATTTGCATGAAACTTATGCCAAGAATTTACTTAACGTGATTGTGACTAGCAACCTTCACTACTTGTGAATATAAGTTCATAACAATTAGGTGAAACTCCCTTATATTCTAGCGTCAAATTCATGCATGAAAATTAAGCGTGCACTCTCAACCAACATACACAAATCAGTTTTTATACGAACGGATAAGTAAATTGAATTCACAACTTATGAATCACAACTGGATGTAATCAAATCATATTGTAAGCATGAACATAGTTTCGAATCACCCCCTAACTAAGAGGGGTTTAGTTCCTCATGCTCACAATTACACAAAGATAACTTAAATTAAACATTGAAATCAAAGATAGAAAACACCTAGAAACGCTCCAACACTCCCAAGGCTTGGGCATAGGCACGGCACAAGATGTTCCTTCTCCTTCCTTCCTTGCAATAGTCACGGCATAAGAGATTTAGAACAAGTTTTGGGTGGTTTTTATGGTGTACAATGGATGGGGAATAGTATGGAAAGGTTTAGGGTTGATGGGTGGTGTGGCTAGGGGTGGTGTTTGGCTGAATTTTTAGAGAATGGTGATGGAGAGGTGCGGCTAAGGTAAGGGATCAAAATCCGTTATTGTTGATGAATATGGGAGGTGGTATTTATAGGCTTGAGAGAAGACCACTCCATTTCCTTTGCATGTGCAGCTTGTGTGGGTGTGAGTTGTCATGTTTCCCCTTTACATTTACACACACATGCTTCATCATTCCAATCACAAAACACACCAATTTTATGCCCATGTTTTGTGCTTTCCTTCCACTTTGCATGTGGGTTTGCTGCCATGTTATCATCCTAGCTGTTACACTTGCACACACACATGTTCTTTGCATCATTTCAACCACAAAACACACACATTTTCTGCCATGTTTCTCCTTTACATTTACACACACACATGCTTCATCATTTCAACCACAAAACACACCAATTTTCTGCCCATGCCGTGTGCTCCCATGTGTGTGCTGCAACATTCTTTTCTTTGCCATGTGTTTGCTGCAACAAGGGGTTTATTTAAAGGGATAAAGGAAATAAAACCCTAGGTTAACTAGGTAAACAGAAATTAAGTCTAAAGCTTCTACAATTTAGGGAAACAAATCAGAAATTTAAAGGAAATAAGCTAAAAGGTGTGGCAAGGCTTTAAAGTAGATTAGGAAAGTGTTTAAATGCAAGATTTAGGAAAGAACACTCTCCCTTGCACGGCAAGGAAGAGGGAAGGGGAACAAGGTGCGGCAAGGATCTATAATGTGCAAGGGAAGTGTATTTGATGTCCTAGAATGCTTAGGATGCCTTCAAAGTTGATAAAACTTAGGAACATTTAGGAAAGGTTAAACCAAAGTAGGAAACCTTCTTGGAGTTGGAATCCTTCTTGGTGTAGGAATCCTTCGTTGATTAGGAAACCTACTTCCTTCAAGTCTTCAATTCATCCATTCCTTTTGCTTCAAGCATGTGATCATCATTCCAAGCTCAATTTTTCTTCAAAAGGCTCCAAAATGCATCATCTTGCATCCATTGACCTTAAAACCTGAAAACACACAAAAGTGACTTTAACACTAAAATAACTAAAGAAACACAATGTAAAAGCACGAGAACAAGCCAATTAAGTCGCATAAATATGCTCCTATCAAATTCCCCCACACTTAGCTTTTGCTAGTCCTCGAGCAAAACAAAGAAATAAAACGAAACAAAACAAATAAAACACAACCTAAACCTTCCAACATTTGCCTCAGGGATTTCCAATGCACATGACATGTTAAAAATCATCATCCCCACAGATTTGGGTCATCTTTACACTTGAGCACATACTTAATCATAGTCACTACTTACTAGTTCACATTTAAGCAATTAAAACAATGTTTTGAATGTAGTAACATGCCTTAGAGAATTCACTCAATTCCTTACAAGATATGCACTCAATTTTCACTCAGATTTTCTGACTACACACCCTATACTAGTTATATGTGAGAAGATTGATGTAAACATGAAAATGAACGCTCACATATATGTATTACAAAGAAAGCGATTTCTGGAGTTATTAAGCATGTTTAGATATGATCTCATGAATGGAATGCTACTACTTAGATGTGAGAACCAGTGACACCATATGCTCATACCAAATTCAAACTCCACAAATTGAAACACTCAAGATTGAAGTCAAAGGTTGTAACGGGGCTTGGGGTGTTGGCTAACAAATGAAGGTAAGGGAAAACAAACGTTCTTAAAGCAATAGCAAATAAAATAATGAACTTGAACTTAGAATTCACTTAGATTGCAGAAATCAACTTTTAGACATAAGGGAAAGATTTAAACAACTCTTAGGGTCAAATTCAACTTTTTTTTTTTTTTTTTTTTTACTCGTGCCTATGGCACACTACTTACATGAGAAACACTTCCCCCACACTTATTTTTTGCCATACATAATCAAAAGGAATTCAATTTCAATCATGCTTTACTATGCTTTAAGAACAAGGGTATGGATGGTCCTAATCTAGGCTAGGTGAGGATAACGTGGGTTAACAAAGAACGTAGGCTAACAAGGCTCAATGGGGTTAACTTAAACATATAATGAAGTAGGATACACGGCAATTTGGCTTTGGTGGTGGTAACTACACAACTTCATCTTGAATATGTGTTATGCAAATCAATATCATGCTTTGAATGAAATGGGCATGAGTTCTAGCATTTGGAACTAAATGATGAAACGCCTTCTAAGTAGTAACCAAGCAAAGAATAATGAGATCATGCAACGACTTAGAAAACAATAATGCACAGATTTTAACTCTCCAAATAACGTTTTAGGCTCAAGTCTCACAAGGTTGTAGCGTTTGTTTGAGTTCCTTCCTTCAAGCATGTTACAAAAAACTAATTTTTCCTTTATGATTGCATGTGAATTCATAAATAATAACCACAACCAAGCATACACCAAAGAGTAAATCAAATGTTCATCCATGTTTATAACTTTCTTTAACAGTCATGTAATTAAAAACCAAATCCTCATCATTGTGTTGGAAGGTACCCTAAGACACAAATAAACATACAAAAACAACTCTTTTTGGGATTTTCAAAACAATTTGTTTTCAAATTTTTATGAGATTTTTGAATTTTTATGTCAAAACACACTGAAACACTCCAAAACAGCTTGAAAACACTTAAAAGAGCAAGGAACAACATTAGAAGTAATGGGTGATAAACTCCTACGAATTTTCATGCAAAACAATGGTTACCCCCCCCCCCACACTTAATGTTTCAAGCATAAACTCACACAAAAACAAGCAAATAAACAAACAACGAATAAACATGACAAGTATAGCAAAGTAAACAAAAAATAGACAGAGTAGAGTTTAAGAACGCAAATCTGGTTTTGGAGATAGATGATCTTGTTGACTTTCCACAGCTTTGATCTCGAACTGGTTTGGAATTCTGAGCGAGGAATATCAGAGTTCCTTGGTTGTGCAGTCTGCATTCTTCTCTGCTTGTTTCTTCTGCACGGCAAGCAGACACGAGGTAGAGGTGTTGGTCTGTTTCTTTCTTCAATCTTTCCAAGTGCCCACCTCTTGCTTCCTTTCTCCTTGTCCCTAGCTGAGGGTGAATTGGCAAATTGTCTCCACATGCTTCGAGGTATCATTTTCACTTCCCTTATGATGCGGTAGACGAAGCGAAAGCATAAGATGATGAAGATGAGTACTCGAGAGCAAGGCTAGGTAAGCAATCAGGAAGGGGTTCCAGGCAGTCAGTTCTAGATCGGAAGATTGATACCAAGTGCTGGCTGATTACTCACTTTCTCCTTGTCCTAAAACAACGACAAGGAGAAGGACAGGGAGAAAGCATGATATGAGATACTCTTGCTTTCAACCTTCATGATATGAAATACTTTTGCTTTGGATGGGTTGTTTGCAGAGGTACCCCAAGGAATAAGGAACACTGAGTGACTCGAGAGGGTTTGTTGGAAAGGCATTCTCAGAGATGACGGAAGGTTATGTATGTCTGCCTTGCCATGGAGGGTGAAGGTCGACATTTATAGGAAATAATAACCGGTACTGTTCTTTCACTCCTGTCGGCAACCGTTGGATGATTGAACAGTAAACTTCACGTGTTTTCTACTTCAACAGAAATCGTCGACAGATTGCCCGTGATTTCCTCAAAGCTGACGAGGCTGAGAAGGACAGATGGTTGGAATCGGTGCTTCGACAAACTGCCCGTGATTTCCTCAAAGCTTTCTCTGCATGTGACAAGTGCTGACGAGGCTGAGAGAGACAGGCGCATCTTCGCTATCTGAGATCGATGCTTCGACAAATTTTCCGTGATTTTCGCAAAGCTGAGTTTGCGTGTGACGGGTGCTGACGAGGCTGAGAAAGTTGACACTCTTCGATATCTGGAATCGGTGGTTTGTGAGCAAACCCAACTTTTGAGAAAGCTGGCGCCTCTTCGATTTTTGAATTGGCTTCTTCGATTTCTGAGCTCGCCTCTTCGATCTCTGAAATCCCATCGCGTGCTGATTTTTATAGAGGTATGCAGGACGTTCAAAGCACACTTGAATTTCTGCCTGTAAAAACTCCCGTTTTGCACTTCTACGATCTTGACTTGTCCGATCTCCTCTTTCTTTAACACCTCTGAAAAATGTATGGCCCTTCCGACCGCCGTTTTGACTTGAACCTTGGTGAAGAGGCAGCCCCGCCTTCTCCAGACAACATATGGCGCACATCCTTCATATCCCCTACTAGTCCCCTTACCGTTGGGGATTCGGTGATGAAGAATGATATGACAGCTGCGGTGGTGGCCAGGAACCTTGTCACTCCTAAAGATAACAAACTACTTGCCAAACGGTCTGATGAGCTGGCTGTTAAGGAATCTCTGGCTCTCAGTGTGCAGTGCGCAGGTTCCGTGTCCAATATGGCCCAACGCCTATTTGCCCGAACCCGTCAAGTTGAATCATTGGCGGCTGAAGTGATGAGTCTCAAGCAGGAGATTAGAGGGCTTAAGCATGAAAATAAACAATTGCACAAGCTCGCACACAACTATGCCACAAACATGAAGAGGAAAATTGACCAGATGCAGGAATCTGATGGTCGGATCTTACTTGATCATCAAAGGTTTGTGGGCTTGTTCCAACAGCATTTGCCTTCGTCTTCTAGGGCTGTACCGCGTACTGAAGCTCCAAATGATCAACCTCCGCTGCCTCCTCCTTCTGGGGCTCCGCCGACTGCTGAGGCTCCGCCGACTACTGAGACTTCTCCTAAGCAGCCTTTGTGAAGGCTCCCTCTTGTAATTTCTTGCTTAATGTTCCTTTTTTTTTTCATGAAAATGAATGTAAGAATATGTTGCATATCTATCAATGTTTCAAAAATAAACCCACACCCAAAAATAATAAAATAAACAACAAAAATAAAAAAAATGACAATCATGGCAAAATAGAAATGCAGAAAAGGGAAGGTTTTTAGAAACGCAAAACTGATTGTAGAGCGATTCATAGATCTTCCTTTTTTGAATACATGGGTTGCCTCCCAAGAAGCGCTTGTTTTAACGTCGTGCAACCGGACGAAAAGCTCAATTACTCCCCAATGGAGTCCACGGCATGCTCCTTGAAATATTCATACTTTGGCTCTATGAAAGGAAGGGAGTAGTAATCCCTCATGATTGGGGCGTTTTGCTTCCAAAAATCAATGTACACTTCCCCACTACCTTGCATTTGATTAGGTACCTGCACCAAAGAAGGTAACAACTTATTAGTTGAAATTGGAATCGAAATTGGACTAGGTGGCTTACCAATGTGCTGTGATGGAGTGGCAGCAGTGTGAACATTCTTTCCCATGGTGCTTTCGGCCAATTTGAGCACTTTGAAGGCAGTGACCGTATAGTCCTTGTGCTCCACTCCAATTCCCTTGTCTTGCATGGTTCCTGATGCATCCTTTGTGCTTGGTGCTGAACGGTCTGGTCCTATCTTTTTTATTTTATCAATGGCATAACAAGAATGAACAACATTAGTAGTCTCAATGGATTCAGAAATTTTAAAACTAATCATGTCACCACCAAATGCCATAGTTACTTCTCCTTTGGCCACATCAATCCTGGTTTGAGCCGTTTTCATGAAAGGCCTTCCAAGGAGGATGGGCAATGAAGGGGTATGGTCTGATTCATCCATTTCGAGAACATAGAAATCCGCCAGAAAGATTAAGTGATTTACCTGCACAAGAGCATCTTCCAAAACTCCCTTTGGATAGGCGTTAGATCTATCGGCCAATTGTATGATTACACCATCATTTTTCAACTTGCCTAAGTTCATAGATGCATAAATTGAATATGGCATAACATTTATTGAAGCACCTAAATCTAACATGGCAGATTCAAAACGAGTGTTACCAATGACACAAGGAATTGTAAAACTACCCGAATCTTTGCATTTGGGGGGTAGTTTTCGTTGCAAGATGGCAGAGACATTCTCACTTACATGTACCACTTTTTTCTCCCGAAAACGTTTCTTTGTTGTACAAAGCTTTTTTAAAAACTTGGCATACTTCGGGATTTGCTTGATTGCATCCAAAAGGGGTATGTTGACTTGAACTTTCCTAAATGTCTCTAGAACATCTTTTTCCTCCTCTTCGTTCTTGGATTGCAAAAATCTGCTAGGAAATGGTACATTGGGTGGAATAACATTAGTATAAACTGAATTGGACACATTCTTGCCTTTGTTGAACAAATTGGATTGTGGTTGTGCCATGAGAACTGGCGGCAAAGGTGTTTCCACCCTTGTCGTGGGTTGGTTTGATTCTTCCTCCTCAATTTGAAGTTTCTCATCCTCTTTGTGACCTGTTTTTTATGAAGAACCTGCCCCAACCTCCTTGCCACTTCTTAGGGTGATCGCATTGGCTGTTTCAAACCCTCCCTTTGGATTTTGAATGGTTGAACTAGGGAGTTGGCCTGGGTCTCGAAATTTGCTCACAAAGTCTGCAATCTGTCCAATTTGTTTCTCCAATTGATCCACTCTTTTGTCTTGGTTTTGCATTGCTTTGGCTTGATTTTCTTGCCCCTGAGACAAATTAGTTAGTAACTTAAGAAGTCTATCATTGTCTAAAGATGTACCTAAAGCATTTGGGGCAGATTGTTGTGGAACATGTGGGGGTGCATATGGCTTGGTGAAAAACCCCGGGGGTTGTTGCCTAAAGCCTCCTTGTTGTTGGGGTTGTTGGGCCTCCCTCCACTTGAAGTTTGGATGGTCTCTCTAACCTGGATTATATGCGTTTGAATATGGATCGTTCCTCGGTTGGTTTTGGCCTTGAAATCCAATTGCGTTAGCGCTCTCCCATCCACCATTCTCAATGAATTGAGGGCACTTTTCCGAGGCATGTCCTTGGATAGAACATACGCCACACACCATTGGCCCTTGCATTCTCATTCCTTCGGCCATCTGAGACACAATGGAAGTAAGATTAGCTAATTGTGAATGAATGTCGGATGTGGAACTTACCTCATGCACTTGTTACCGTGGGGGTCCTCTTTGTCCAATGCCTTCGTATTGTTGAGCGTTCAATGCTCGATTAGCAATCAAGATCTTGGCAACCATGGGTGTTTTGTCCACCAATGCTCCACATGCCGAGGCATCGAGCATTTGACGTTCAAGTGGTAGGAGCCCCTCGTAAAAGTATTGTAGAAGTAACTCCTCCTTCATCTGATGCTGTGGACAAGAAGCAACAAGTGACTTAAAACGTTCATAATAAGTAGGAAAAGACTCACCTTCTTCTTGTTGAATACCACTAATCTTTTTACGTAGGAGAATGATTCGAGAAGTTGGGAAAAACTTCTCCAAAAATGCCCTCTTCATACTCTCCCAAGATGTGGCAGTTCCGGGAGATAACTCGTACAACCAATCTTTGGCTTTATCCATTAAAGAGAATGGAAAAGCCTTCATCTTCAAAATACTTCCGTCGACGTTAACCGGAGTCATGCTTGAACACACCAGCTAGGACAGAAGGGTAGAGTTCAAGAGAGTAGAATGTGTTTAGGAACGTGGAATATAGGAACCTTAACGGGAAAATCTATGGAAGTAGTGGAAGTTATGGTGAGGAGAAGGATAAATATTATGAAGGATAAATATTATGTGCCTACAAGAAACTAAGTGGGTTGGTCTTAAGGCAAAGGATCTAGAAAACTCAGGGTTTAAGCTTTGGTATTCGGGCACAAATAGAACGAGAAACGGTGTTGGCATCATTGTGGACAAGACCTTGACACAAGATGTTGTAGATGTCAAGAGGGTAGGAGATAGAATCATGGCAATCAAGATTGTAATAGGACAAGAACTCATCAATGTGATTAGTGCGTACACACCTCAAGTAGGGTTGGATACGAGTTCAAAGGAGAAATTTTGGGAAGACCTTGGAGACTTGGTGCAAGGAATTGCTCAGACAGAGAAGTTATTTATAGGAGGAGATTTAAATGGACACGTGGGCAGGGAGACAGGCAACTATGGAGGTTTTCATGGTGGCCATGGTTTTGGGGAGAGAAATGAGGATGGGGAAGCTATCTTGGATTTTGCAATGGCATATGATCTCTTCTTAGCCAACACCTTCTTTAAGAAGAGAGAAGAACATGTGATCACCTACAAGAGTGGGTCGTCAAAAACACAAATAGATTTTCTTCTAATGAGGAAAGGGGATCGTATAACTTGTAAGGATTGCAAAGTTATACCGGGGGAGAGCTTGGCTAATCAACATCGTTTGTTGGTGATGGATGTACATATCAAAAGAGTGAGAAAAAAGAACAGGACTTGGAAGTGCCCAAAGACTAGATGGTGGAATCTAAAAGGAGAAAAACAAGTCATTTTCAAAGAGCAAGTAATCACCCAGTGTGTGTGGGATAGAGAGGGGAAAGCTAGCCAAATATGGGATTCCATGGCTAGCTGTATCCGAAAAGTAGCAAAAGAGGTATTAGGAGAGTCCAAGGGCTTTGCTTCACACCAAAAGGAATCTTGGTGGTGGAATGAGGAGGTACAAACAAAGGTGAAGGCTAAGAAGGAATGTTGTAAAGCCTTATACAAGGATATGACCGATGAAAATGGTGAAAGGTATAGAAGAGCGAAGCAAGAGGCGAAGAAATCTGTGAGAGAAGCTAAGTTAGCGGCTTATGACGATATGTATAAGCGACCAAATACCAAAGAAGGAGAGTTGGATATCTATAAACTAGCTAGAGCAAGGGAAAAGAAGACAAGGGACCTAAACCAAGTAAGGTGCATCAAGGATGAGGATGGAAATGTTCTTGCTACAGAGAACGCGGTCAAAGACAGATGGAGAGGTTATTTTCATAATCTTTTCAATGAAGGACATGAAAGAAGTATTTCTTTAGGGGAGTTGAGTAACTCAGAAGAGTGTAGAAACTACTCCTTTTATCGTCGAATCAGGAAGGAAGAAGTGGTTGTAGCTTTGAAGAAGATGAAGCATAGAAAAGCAGTGGGCCCAGACGATATACTGATTGAAGTGTGGAAAGCCTTGGGAGAGACAGGTATAGCATGGCTCACTGACCTTTTCAATAGGATTTTGAAAACGAAAAAGATGCCAAATGAGTGGCGAAAGAGCACCTTGGTGCCTATTTACAAGAATAAGGGCGACGTACAAAATTGCATGAACTATAGGGGTATTAAGCTAATGAGTCATACAATGAAGCTCTGGGAGAGAGTCATTGAGCATAGATTGAGGCAAGAGACACGGGTTTCGGACAACCAATTTGGGTTCATGCCAGGGCGCTCAACCATAGAGGCAATCTATCTCTTACGAAGATTGATGGAAAGATATAGAGATGGGAAAAAGGATTTACACATGGTCTTTATATATTTGGAAAAAGCGTATGATAGGGTCCCAAGAGACATTCTTTGGAGGATTTTAAAGAATAAATGAGTACGAGTAGCATATATCCAAGCTATAAAGGATATGTATGAAGGAGCAAAGACTGCCGTAAGAACTCAAGAAGGACAAACCGAAAGCTTCCCCATAACTGTAGGATTACATCAAAGCTCATCCTTAAGTCCTTACCTTTTTGCGTTGGTAATGGATGAGTTAACAGGACATATTCAAGATGATATTCCTTGGTGTATGCTTTTCGAAGACGATATAGTGTTGATAGATGAAACTCAGGAAGGGGTAAATGCGAAGCTTAACCTTTGGAGAGAAGTGTTGGAATCTAAAGGTCTTCGCCTAAGCCGATCAAAGACAGAATATATGGAGTGCAAGTTCAGTGCAAATGGAGGCCAAAATGAGTTAGGGGTGAGGATCCGAGATCAGGAAATACCAAAGAGCGACCGTTTTCGCTACCTAGGATCTATCTTGCAAAAGAACGGAGAATTAGATGGAGATCTCAACCATAGAATACAAGCTGGATGGATGAAGTGGAAGAGTGCATCCGGCGTGTTGTGTGATCGTCGTATGCCACTGAAGCTTAAGGGAAAATTTTATAGGACGGCAATAAGGCCGGCGATGCTGTATGGCACAGAATGTTGGGCGGTGAAGCACCAACACGTACACAAAATGGATGTAGCGGAGATGATGATGCTTCGTTGGATGTGTGGGCACACGAGAAAGGATAAGATTAGGAATGAGTATATCCGAGGTAAAGTAGGAGTAGCCGAAATTGAAGGAAAACTGAGAGAAAATCAGTTACGGTGGTTTGGACATGTGCAAAGAAGGCCTACTGACGCTCCGGTTAGATGATGCGACTACGGGACAGAGGTTCAGGGCCGAAGGGGTAGAGGAAGACCTAGGAAAACTTTGGAAGAGACTCTAAGAAAAGACTTAGAGTACTTGGATCTAACGGAGGACATGACACATGATCGAGCACAATGGCGTTCTAAGATTCATATAGCCGACCCGACTCAGTGACTTGGATTTTTCAAGTCTCCAATCGAGAAGTTTTCCCCACTCGGGAAATTAAGGGAACACTACCTCAACCTACATGCTCAACTCACAAAGCTTCAACATACAAGCTTCAACAAAAGAAAAATTCAAAGAACTTAGTGAAGAAGGCTTTGGTGTATTTAACACAATACGTTGAAATGAAACAAAGCTTATTTATTGATATCTCTAAGAAGTTACAAATATGTACATATACACGAGTCAAAATAAACAAATAAGAGGGAGCCTTCACAAAGGTTGCTTAGGAGAAGTCTCAGCAGTCGGCAGAGCCCCAGAAAGAGAAGGCACCGGAGGGGGATCATTCGGAGCCTTAGTACTGAACAGCACCCTAGAAGGAGGAGGCATCGGAGGTTGATCATTTGGAGCTTCATTACGCGGTACAGCCCTAGAAGATGAAGGCAATAAATGCCTTTGGAACAAACCCACAAACCTCTGATGATCATGTAAAATCTGACCATCAGATTCCTTCATCTGGTCAAGCTTCCTCTTCATGTTTGTAGCATAGTCATGAGCGAGCCGGTGCAACTGTTTATTCTCATGCTTGAGCCCTCTAATCTCCTATTTGAGACTCATCACTTCAGCCGCCAATGATTCAACTTGGCGAGTTCGAGCAAATAGGCGTTGGGCCATATTAGACACAGAACTTGCACACTGAACACTGAGAGCCAGAGAATCCTTAACAGCCAACTCATCAGACCGTGTGGAAAGTAGTCTATTATCTTTGGGAGTGAGAAGGTTCCTGGCCACCACCGCAGCGATCATATCATTCTTCATCACGGAATCCCCAACGGTAAGAGGACCAGTAGGGGATAAGAAGGATGGGCGCCATATGTTGTCTGGAGAAGGCGTGACTGCCTCTTCAACAATGTTCAAGTCAAAACGACGGTCGGAGGGGCCAGACATTTTCAAAGGTGTTGAAGAGAAAAGAGGTCGGACAAATCAAGATCTTAGAAATGCAAGAAGGGAGCTTCTATTGGTGGAGATTCAAGTGTGCTTTGGAACTTAATACCAGCCTCTATAAAAATCCGCACTCGATGGAGCTTCAGAAATCGAAGAGGCGCCTGCTCAGAAATCGAAAAGGCGTTTGCTTTCTCAAAAGCTGGGCTGCTCAGAGACCACGAGGGCCGATCTCAGGAATCAAAAAGGCGTTTGCTTTCTCAAAAGTTGGGCTGCTCAGAGACCACGAGGGCCGATCTCAGAAAACGAAGAGGCACCTGTTTTTTCAGCCTTGTCAGCACCTGTCACATGCACACTCAACTTTGCGGAAATTACGGGCATTCTGTCGAAGATTTCTAGTGAAGTAGAAAGCACGTGAATGTTACTGTTCAATCATTCACTTTCCACACGCAACATCAGCTCACGGGTACCACATATAACTTTGCCAAAAATCTCTAACAAAGTTTAGACACGTGAAGCTTGCAGCTCCCATTACATCGCTATGACCAAGAAGGGTAAAAGAATAGCAAAGAAACAGCACTAGCAAAGTTTAGACACATAAATTTTGAAGGTCTAGCTACCATATTATTACCCACAAGGGTAAAGGAACAGGACCATTGCTGGATAATTGGAAAGTCCCTGTGGGTCAACCTCTGTGCTCCGTGGCAAGGTAGACTAGCAAACAGGCCTAACCTTTACTCATATTCGAGAAAACACTCCCAACAAGATTGCTTGCTTCAAGATCGAAGAGGCACCGTCCTCCGAATCTCGAGAGCCAGACTCCCAACATGATTACTTTCTCAAAAAGCGACGAGACATCGCTCTCTGAATCTCTAGAGCCAGACTCCTAGCAGGATTGCTTTCTCAAAAATTGAAGAGGCACCGTTCTCCGAATCTCGAGAGACAGATCCCCGACAGGATTGCTTGTTCGAAAACCGAAGAGGCACCGCTTTCTCAACTTCGAGAGCCAGATCTCCTTGGATAAAGCTTGCCTGTAATCTTCACACGTAACATCAGCTTTCCAGATACCACAGACCATTTTTTCAAAGTGCTCTGACAGAGTTAAAACACGTGAAGCTGGCAGCTCCCACTACCGTGCTATGACCAAGCAGGGTAAAAGAATAGTATTACTCCTTGTTAGGGAGACTCCTATATATGTCGACCTCCATCCTCAACGGACAGGCAGACGTGCAAAATTGCTCAACCCTTCCTCATATCTAAGAGGGCACTCCCAACGAAGCCTCTCGAAATACTCAGCTTTCTTTCCCCCCGAGAATACCTCTGCAAACAAGCTACACTAGAGCAAGAATATCTTATATCATCAGGGTTAAAAGCAAGAGTATCCCATATTATGCTTTTTCCCTGTCTTTTCCTTTGGCCTTGTTCTTACCTGCAAGACAAGGAGAAAGAGAGCAATCAGTCAGCACTTAGAATCAAGCTTCCAGTCCGGAACTGACTGCCTGGAACCCCATTGCTCTCGAGTACTCATCTTCAACATCTTATGCTTCCTGAGAAGATACCACATCTGCCTGAGGAACAAATAGGACAAGTGAGAAGGATACAAGGAAGCATGTGGAGACAAGCGCAACAGAACACGTGCCGATACATCCACTACTTTGTCAACAGCAAAAGTATCCCATATCAGCAGGGTCGAACGTACTCTAGATTTGATGGACTTGTTTTGACCTTCAAATTCTTCAGTCGGCCTTATACTCTGGCGGAAACAAGAAAACCCTCCAGCCCAGTTCAAGAATAAGCCTGTGGAAAGTTACTTCTTCAAAAGCAAAAGTATCTCATATCACCTTTTCTCCTTTTCTTCTCTTTATCCTTCATGCTACCTGCAAGATAAGGAGAATGATAACAATCAGCCGGAACTCGAAATCAAACTTCTGATCTGGGACTGATTGCTTGGAGCTCTGATTGCTTACCTTGTCTATCACCTCTTTCAGCAGATCCCCTAGCTCGGCGACTTGGGGGACTCCTACTACATGGTTTGTATCGCGCTTGACCAAGCCTGAAACTATAAGTAAGCGTCAAGTGAAATTGATACATTACCTTGTGCATCTCCACCAGTTAAAGATACCACCCCTGGAGGGAGGAAGAGTACTTCCAAAGAAGATGCCACATCTACCTATGAGACAGATAAGGCAAGTGAAGACGATACCACACTTCGGTACTTAAAAGTTTAGTGATTACGAGATCATTCTTCCACAATATTTCCTAATGTCATTTGTACTAAATCATTCACCTGTACTCACTAAAGGAGAGCTTGAACCTATATACTGTGTAAACCCTTCATAATTAATGAGAACTCCTTTACTCCGTAGACGTAGCCAATCTGGGTGAACCACGTACATCTTGTGTTTGCTTTCTGTCTCTATCCATTTACATACTTATCCACACTAATGACCGGAGCAATCTAGCGAAGATCACAAACTTAATATTTAAGATGATATTCTTTGGTGTATGCTTTTCGCAAACGATATAGTGTTGATAGATGAAACGCAGGAAGGGGTAAACGCGAAGCTTAACCTTTGGAGAGAAGTGTTGGAATCTAAAGGTCTTCGCCTAAGCCGATCAAAGACAGAATATATGGAGTGCAAGTTCAGTGCAAACGGAGGCCAAAATGAGTTAGGGGTGAGGATCGGAGATCAGGAAATACCAAAGAGCGACCGTTTTCGCTACCTAGGATCTATTTTGCAAAAGAACGAAGAATTTGATGGAGATCTCACCCATAGAATACAAGCTGGATGGATGAAGTGGAAGAGTGCATCCGGCGTGTTGTGTGACCGTCGTAGGCCACTGAAGCTCAAGGGAAAATTTTATAGGACGGAAATAAGGCCGGCAATGCTATATGGCATAGAATGTTGGGCGGTGAAGCATCAACACGTAGGTGTAGTGGAGATGAGGATGCTTCGTTGGATGTGTAGGCACACGAGAAAGGATAAGATTAGGAATGAGGATATCTGAGGTAAAGTAGGAGTAGCCGAAATTGAAGGAAAGAGGAGAGAAAATCAGTTACGGTGGTTTGGACATGTTCAAAGTGAAGGGAAATCTATGACATTCTAGCATGGGATTTCTAAATGACTATCATGCATATCCAAAACAATTATGATATACGAAAGCAGCGGAAGCATTTATAACATATTATCAAAGCTATAGTCATGCAAATCCCCTTCAAGGTTCATAGGTTTATATATAATGCATCAAAACAATTTATAGAATCAAGAACAAAGTGAAGGTTAGTCTTATACCTCTTGATCTAGACTTGAGACCAAGGATGGACCACCTCCAAGCCCTTTGCTCCTTGAAATCCTTGAGCCTAGCTTCCCTCCCTGCCTCCTCCACTTTGAAAGAATGAGTGCTCCTAGGTTCTCTTCAAGTTTCCAAAGTAGGAAACCTCTAAAGATCCTCACCCACTAGTGTAGTGAGAAGGATGAAGGAATAACCAAAAGGGTGAAAGATTGTTAGCTAAAACACCTCAATGGTGGCCGGCCCTTTGATGTGTTAGAGAGCTTTTTTCTTTTGCCTCTTTGTTGTTTAAACACTTCAAAAAACCCTTATGAACTTTATCACTATAAAGTTCCTTATATAGACAAAAGAAAACCTAGTCAACACTTGACTAAATATCTCTCCTTCCCCACATAATATGGCCGGCCCTCTTTGTGTTGTTTGGGCTTTGGGCTTTCATTTATTTCAAGTCATCCAATGCTTGAATAAAAGCCCAATGGGTTTAGGCCCAATGGGCCCAATTAAACCCGAACGTTTCTTTAAGCCCAAAACGATCTTTATCGCTTTTATGATTTCTTTAGACTTTTCTAAATTAATCACAACACATAATTAATCCAATTAATTGTTTCCATCATCCATTAGTTACTCACCACAATAGTGTTTTGGTGAACAATCTTTTAGGTTCTAATTAGCAAGGCAGTGAGGTGATTGGCATCAATCCAATTACTTATATTTAATTCAATCACTTAGTGAATTAAAACTTCATTTTAATTCACCTTTCTTCTTTGACGACTACATTTAATCATCTAGAAGAACTCACAAGCTATGAGTGACATCTAACCATATGTCATAGCTACCCAAGCTAATGTAGAAGTTTATTCGAAGAACCTAGTCAGTTGGAATTACAATGTAATTCAATCCTTCTCTAATACAATACTCTCAATCACATCATTAGGGTATGGATATATCATGTCAAACCCCTAATGTGATTATTCTTCATATATGATTCATTTGAGTCGTATAGGAACGCTTTCCATTCAATACGCTCGATACTTCGGCCGAAGATTCCCGAATCATATCTTAGAGTATTCTTCCTCTCTTATCAAGGATTAGAGATTCCTTGTTGCGCATACACTTGCCTTCATGACTAAGTGGCTTAACCCCAATTATGCCGTGGACACCCTCGAATGGGGAGACTTTGACATAATCAAAGATTACGTACTTAACCACAAGACAACGACGATGCCTCAGGTCTAAGGATTACTTACATCTTTCCAACCATTAGAGTTACTTGCTTGACATGTGAGTAGACCTCCATGCAAGTACTCTCATTCGATTGTGTTCAGTGAACTCATTCCCCTAATGAGCACCTACATACTTGTCTTAGTGTCACAACACGAATGGGATGAGACTTTCCATCCTTCCAATTGAAGCAGACATAGTATGTACCGGTCTACGCATTGTCAGTATCCCTCCGACAATCCAACGACCAGGAACCTTTTTGGACATTTGGTTATGTGAAGAAGGTCTCTGTAGTCTAACATCATTAGATTACTTCTTCAATCGATCCACTGTCCATGGATACACTATTTAGGACATATATCGTTTATTGAGATAGTCCTAATTCGTGTCTTTGCCATTTGATGTATAAGAATCATCCATACATCGATTCATTTGTCCTGAAAGGTTTCTTCCAAAGATTGACTTTCAGGGCATATTTCCAACAATCTCCCACTTGCACTAAAGTCAATCACTAATGTATCTTATACATCTTGTCGAGAGAGTTTATGCTCGTAGGTTAACTTGGTTATGTATCAATCTCTTTTATATTTAAAAGGGATTTACTTATCAAATGTTTCCAAGACATTTGATGATGTCTCTTTAATGTGTTCGAATACTTTGATGAGACCTTGATTCCATGGCTTGAGCTATCGCCCCATTACGTCGTAGTACTCTACTAACGACCTTATGGTTTGGATTCAATCATGGGTTCTAAAAGAACCCCTTTCATTCAAAACACCTTTTGAAGCAGTTTCTAAAACTATATATCTACATATATTTCGTTTGTATACTTTATACAAACTTTGCTCCAAGCTTGAGACCATTGTAGTACAATACTAACAATTCATTCATATGATTAGTACTTCATCCATTATGAAGTTCCATTTGTTAAAATGGCTTATTTTCACTTTGGTTAACAACCTAAGTGAATGCACGCTTCCAGAGTCCCACTCTGATGTTTCTTTCTTAAAGGCAATAATACTCTATCAGTTGCTTTGGTTCTGATCCTGGGATATAGTAATATCTTAAAGTGATAAACTCAGTGGTTTCTTCACCTTTGGATATCTACTTCACAAGTCAATACATGTGTCCCTTTTGTGATTTTATGACACATTCATTATAAGGGTTATGAAAGTGATTTCCTATCACATAGGAAAATGCTTTCTTAAATCTTCAACATTTGAGATTTAATTCCCATATAACATTATTGAGATAGCCTTGCTATATCAGTAAGTCCAATTTCAAGTCTATACTTCAAAATTGACCGTGTCATGTTTTGTCATTTTTCGAGTAACATCTATGCTTCATCAAGTCTATCAAATAGACTTTATTCACATCTTGTTGCTCAAATTATGACATCACTCCCACTGGCCTTGTTGTAACTTAGCATTCATTCAAAATTAACAATTATATTTTCTTGATTTGAATGCATATTGCTCCCACCAATTTAAATGAATCATACATAAAAGAATTCCTTCTCAAGCAATTCCATGAAATGTGTGACTTGCTTTATCAAATCTATTCATTTAAATTAAATGGTGTCATACACCATACTTCAAGTTTTAGTCATACTAAGACCTTTAATGTAGTCATATAAGAATTATCTAAGTCTTTAGTGGAAGCATGGCTCCTACTAAGGATATAGAAACTCAACCATTCCTTCTAGGTGGTTGATATAATTCTTTATCAAAACTACATAGAGCAATATCGTTACATGAGATGTTGAATTTGGATTGTCTTGTTGTTAAACCATATGTTGTGACTCATTTTGAAACTTATTCCCTTTTGTTTCATCAACTTGTCCATATGCTTTGTTATTAGCATGTTCTCATAAAAGAGAATGATGGACGACTCCCAACATATAACCATTTTATGCTAGGTTGACGAAACCAACATTCAAAGACTATTCTTTAAATGTTACACAACATAGAATTTTAACGTTTGAAGAGCTTGAGTCCTTTTAACAATTAAAATTACAAACTCTTAATAATAGTCAAGTACTATTATTCTTTAGACAACTATAAACCAATCACATTCAAGTTTATATCCATTTTCACACCTCCCACTATTTCTCATGACTTTAATGAGAAATCATTTCATACATTCAAAATGTATAAAAGTGGATTATAATGGTAGAAGACATTGTGTAGTAGCTTTGAAACATTTCAAGCTTATTTGTTTCAATCTTCACTAAGTTTAATGTCTTGTTATTTAAGTGACTAAAGTCTTTAAACCTTTTATAGATTTAGACACTTCTTTCTTGGTTTAATCACTAACACATTTGACATTTTAAAACAATTTTAAGAATGCCCAATTAATTGCTCAAAACTACTAATTGAATCAAGAGTGATCTTGATCATTGTGTTTCAAGTGATAACCATATAAGAAACGTTTTTCTTATTACTTATATCATTATAATGTGATCTTCCTTTTCTTCAAGAAAGGATTCTCTAGACTTTTGTCAATTCATATAGAACTCATAAGTAGACAAATGGAACCAAATCTAAAGATTCATTGTATCCTTTTATGTCCTACATGTGAGATCTATCCATAATTGATAAATCTAAAGTTTGGTTTATCACATTACAATTAAGTGATATAACTCTTGTATCTCATCTAGGATACAACAAGACAATTTTCAATTCATAACACTTCTTTAAGGAAATAGTATATTAAAAAGGCATACTTCACATTACATTAATATGATAGTTCAAACATTCATAATGTTTAATACAAAAAGTATTAGCTCTATACATTTAGAGACTAATATAAATACCTTTATACATATAGGCACTATATAGTGGTCTTCCATCACATGAAGCCACATAATAAGTTCTTATCAAAATAAGAAAGTTTAAAGACAATCTTTAATGCCTAACAAACTTCCTAAGTAGTAAGCAAAAAACATAGTGGCCGAACCCTTCACCACATTTTCTTTGCTTGTTCTTCTTCTACTTGGCTTCTCCACCTATATACAATTATACAAGTGATTAGCTCTTTATATCAAATATAAATATTTAGAAGATCTAACATTTAGAATTGAAGATAAGGACATAAACCATACCTTGTGGCTTGTCCTTAAGACTTGCAAGGTATAACTTGCAATTCCTTCTCCAATGCCCCTCCTTTCCACAGTGGTGGCAAGTCCATTTGGGCTCATTTGCCTTCTTTTTCCTCACTCATCCTTTCGGCTTAGGAGTGGGTGACTTCTTCTCCTTCCCTTTGCCTTTGCCTTGCGGCATGGCCTTGGAAGAGGATGGCTTGTTATAGGCTACTGCAGCAGTCCCTACACCGCTCTCTTTCTTCATAGTCTTCTCAGCAGTTACTAACATGTTTAGTAACTCAGAGAGAGTACTATCCATCTTATTCATATTGTAGTTCATTACAAACTGAGCAAATGAATCAGAAAGAGAAGCCAATACGAAGTCTTGGGCCAATTCCCCATCAAGTGGAGTACCAAGGTTCTCCAATTGTTCAATGAATCCTATCATCTTCAATACATGTTGGTGTACTGGAGCCCCATTGACCATCTTGGTCTTTACAAGTTCACAAACAGTGCTAAAGCGACGGTTGCGCGTCCCTTCGCCATATAACTCCGTAAGATGGAGTATTATGGAAAATGCACTATCCATGCCCTCGTGCTATCTCTGTAGCTCCTCATTCATGGAAGCCAACAGATAGCACTTGGCTTGTATATCATCATCCACGTGCTTGTCAAACTTAGCACGTTCATCCTCTGTAGCCTCAGGGCCGAGAGGTATGTGAGGTGGGGCCTTGTCTAGTACGTAAACAATCTTCTCCAATGTTAGGAGAATCTTGACATTACGATACCATGATGGGAAATTGTGCCCCTCTAGGCAATGTTTGTCGAGTATTTTCGCGAGTGTGCTTCCAACCATATCTATATACATAAACAAATAAAATAATTAGATTGATTGTTGTTTAAGTCAAACGATTCGGGTCTTTAAACCGAATGACACCACCCACCATTTTTGGCAAATTCCATATCCCCCATAATGGAATCCGGGAGATTTCAAAGAAAGCTCCTAGCGGGTTATGGGAGGCTCACTATTACCAAGCCCACCTCACGATGATACGATGTTTGGCTAGCAACAATAATAATGAGAGGGTACAATTACCCATTCACAACAACCTCTTGTGATTACCCATCTTTTTGGCCTCTAGAAAATAATACCTCACGATGATACGATGTTGGCATTATGTTTCTTAGTTAAGTTCTTTCCCACCATGCCGGTTTAGCTAGGGGTTCAAGCATGACCTCACGATGATACGATGTTGGCCATACTCGTTGCCTACCTTAACCTCATCAAATGTTTTAAATAAACTCCTCCTGAATATAAGCATGCACTTTGTCACTTCCCCATGATAGGGTGAAGGCGGTGTACAAGTCATAAACGCTTGGAGCCTACCACGGTGGAAGGCCACGAAAAAGTGTTCTAAGCACTCTTACGCTTTCAACTTAATATTTGTTTGGTTGAGGGATTTTAAGGTCTCATCAATTTTATTTATTTAATCACAATCAAATAAATAATGTCCTATTACAACTACTAGTCCAAAGTTAATGAAATTAGTAGCATATAATATCCCCACTATTCGTTTTCATAAAACAAATCAATATCAAAACATTTTTCAAAATATTGGAGATATATATAACTACTAATTGTATTCATTATAATTTAGTAGCGTATGATACTCCCACTATTTGTTTTGAGAAAAACAAATCAATATCAAAAACGAATTTTTCAAATATTGGAAGTAACTACTACTACTAAGGTTTTTGCATTCCTTTGAAATTGGACTTTATAGTTATCTTAGGTTCTTGGATGACTATGGACTTATTAGGTTATTGCAACAACGAGCCATCATTGTTGAATATAAACTCGGGGAGGTTGTGTCAATTTAATTACGTGCTTATCAATCCAATTAAAACCATTTTCATTGAGCCATTTAGAAATGAAAGACAATCAATCATTGCTAATTTGGGCATTGGACCCTTTTAATCTTTAATCTCATGTCAAAACCCTCTTTTAGTTATGTCTCCTTTACCAATAGTTAAAGAAACTCTAGTCTAGCACTAGAGGGAATCCACTAACGAATAGAGATTAAGAAGTAATAAGAATTACAAACCGATTTGTACAAATTCCTATAAATTACATATACTAAAAGGGGAGAGAAAGATTAACGTCAAACGTGACAAGGTCCAATTAAACAGTAATTAAAACACATTCCCAAGGTTCAAACAATTTGATTTTAGCGCCTTATCATATAGCTCAATTATCGTTTAAGGCATAAGTCCAAAGTCATCCATTTCATAACTACTTAAACACATTTAAATAATCATAAAGGAATGCAACATAAACATTTAGATTTAGTGCATATGGACATAATAGTATTATGAGTTTAAACAACTAACAAAATTAAAATCAAATATTTTAACTTTCTAGTTAGTAGGGGCCTAATTGTAAATAAGAAAAGTTAGGGGTAAAAACGTAAATACTCAAAAGTATAAAATATCAACTTTTCAAAGATTACAAAAGACCCCCCAAGTGGATAAATCCACTAGGGTGGCCGGCCACATTAAGGGGGATGGGAAGTCTCACCCATCAAGCTTTAATTCAATGCAAAGAAGAAAAATCCAAATTTGCTTGTCACTTGGTTTTGGCATTAAATGGTTTTAATGAAAAAGTGATGGAAATATCCTAGACAAGTCTAGGGTTTTAAAAGGTTTTAATATGGTTATGGATGGTAAGAACATCACCCAAAACCATGAAACCATGCATGAAAACCAACTAAAAACATTTTCACCCAAAACCAAACTATAAACACCAAGAACAAAACCATGAACACATTTTCAAGATTTATGTATTCTTGGTGATTTTTCAAACCCAAAAACAAAAGTGACAAGGGTTCTACTTTCTAGCTTTAAAATGATGTGTGAGTGTCTTACAATAAACCACAAACACATACATAAAACCCCCCAAAACCGTGCCAACCACAAAGAACAAAAAACCCCAAATTTTGTTCATGACTTATTCTTCATTCATGCATACAAAACAACTTTTACATGCATATCTTTTCAACTCTTGATTTATATTTTTCAACCATTGAAAAACAAAAGATAAACATACTTTTAAATGAAGAAATAATATGTCATACTAGTTCTAAACTCATTTTTCATTCATGCATACAAAACACTTTTGCATACATACCTTTCTCAACTATTGACTAACATTTTTCAACTATTGAAAACAAAAGATAAACATACTTTGAATGAAACAACAATATGTCATACATAACATTAATACCCATATGCATAAAATCCAAAAGGACACATTATACATAAACCTTTGGCTCTGATACCACTTGAAGGGAAATCTATGAGATTCTAGCATGGGATTTCTAAATGACTATCATGCATATCCAAAACAATTATGATATACGAAAGCAGCGGAAGCATTTATAACATATTATCAAAGCTATAGTCATGCAAATCCCCTTCAAGGTTCATAGGTTTATATATAATGCATCAAAACAATTTATAGAATCAAGAACAAAGTGAAGGTTAGTCTTATACCTCTTGATCTAGACTTGAGACCAAGGATGGACCACCTCCAAGCCCTTTGCTCCTTGAAATCCTTGAGCCTAGCTTCCCCCCTTGCCTCCTCCACTTTGAAAGAATGAGTGCTCCTAGGTTCTCTTCAAGTTTCCAAAGTAGGAAACCTCTAAAGATCCTCACCCACTAGTGTAGTGAGAAGGATGAAGGAATAACCAAAAGGGTGAAAGATTGTTAGCTAAAACACCCCAATGGTGGCCGGCCCTTTGATGTGTTAGAGAGCTTTTTTCTTTTGCCTCTTTGTTGTTTAAACACTTCAAAAAACCCTTATGAACTTTATCACTATAAAGTTCCTTATATAGACAAAAGAAAACCTAGTCAACACTTGACTAAATATCTCTCCTTCCCCACATAATATGGCCGGCCCTCTTTGTGTTGTTTAGGCTTTGGGCTTTCATTTATTTCAAGTCATCCAATGCTTGAATAAAAGCCCAATGGGTTTAGGCCCAATGGGTTTAGGCCCAATGGGCCCAATTAAACCCGAACGTTTCTTTAAGCCCAAAACGATCTTTATCGCTTTTATGATTTCTTTAGACTTTTCTAAATTAATCACAACACATAATTAATCCAATTAATTGTTTCCATCATCCATTAGTTACTCACCACAATAGTGTTTTGGTGAACAATCTTTTAGGTTCTAATTAGCAAGGCAGTGAGGTGATTGGCATCAATCCAATTACTTATATTTAATTCAATCACTTAGTGAATTAAAACTTCATTTTAATTCACCTTTCTTCTTTGACGACTACATTTAATCATCTAGAAGAACTCACAAGCTATGAGTGACATCTAACCATATGTCATAGCTACCCAAGCTAATGTAGAAGTTTATTCGAAGAACCTAGTCAGTTGGAATTACAATGTAATTCAATCCTTCTCTAATACAATACTCTCAATCATATCATTAGGGTATGGATATATCATGTCAAACCCCTAATGTGATTATTCTTCATATATGATTCATTTGAGTCGTATAGGAACGCTTTCCATTCAATACGCTCGATACTTCGGCCGAAGATTCCCGAATCATATCTTAGAGTATTCTTCCTCTCTTATCAAGGATTAGAGATTCCTTGTTGCGCATACACTTGCCTTCATGACTAAGTGGCTTAACCCCAATTATGCCGTGGACACCCTCGAATGGGGAGACTTTGACATAATCAAAGATTACGTACTTAACCACAAGACAACGACGATGCTTCAGGTCTAAGGATTACTTACATCTTTCCAACCATTAGAGTTACTTGCTTGACATGTGAGTAGACCTCCATGCAAGTACTCTCATTCGATTGTGTTCAGTGAACTCATTCCCCTAATGAGCACCTACATACTTGTCTTAGTGTCACAACACGAATGGGATGAGACTTTCCATCCTTCCAATTGAAGCAGACATAGTATGTACCGGTCTACGCATTGTCAGTATCCCTCCGACAATCCAACGACCAGGAACCTTTTTGGACATTTGGTTATGTGAAGAAGGTCTCTGTAGTCTAACATCATTAGATTACTTCTTCAATCGATCCACTGTCCATGGATACACTATTTAGGACATATATCGTTTATTGAGATAGTCCTAATTTGTGTCTTTGCCATTTGATGTATAAGAATCATCCATACATCGATTCATTTGTCCTAAAAGGAGGTTTCTTCTAAAGATTGACTTTCAGGGCATATTTCCAACACAAAGAAGGCCTACTGACGCTCCGGTTCGAAGATGTGACCACGGGACAGAGGTTCAGGGCCGAAGGGGTAGAGGAAGACCTAGGAAAACTTTGGAAGATACCCTAAGAAAAGACTTAGAGTACTTGGATCTAACGAAGGACATGACACAAAACCGAGCGCAATGGCGTTCTAGGATTCATATAGCCGACCCCACTTAGTGGGAAAAGGCTTTGTTGTTGTTGTTGCTTGTTCGGGTCCTCCATGGACAGCCCATGGTATTTTGGAATGTGGTGGAGCAAACTTGACTTTAACTCGAACTCTTCAGTCTTACCTTGCGCAGCCGTGGGATATAGGATACACAAAGGTACGGCATTATCTAATCCCGAAGCGGCGAGCTCCTTGAGTGTTCGGTTGTCCATGGCTTCTTCTTCTTTTTCTTCAAATTCAGATTCGGCCTCTGAACTTGAACTAGGTTCACTAGGTTCTGGATGCCTCTTCTTTCTTCTCAAAGTTCTTTCAAAATCACCGTCAAACTCCGAGATGTTTGCACTAATATGTTAAGAACTACGAGTCATAAACTAGTACCTGAAAATAAGAAATAAACCCAATCATCAAACTAAAATAAAAACACACAAAAAAAATAAATAAAAAGAAACAATGAGGGATTAGCAAACTTTGCTAATCCCCGGCAACGGCGCCAAAAATTTGATGCGAAATATATAAGCACACAAATTAAACCCTCTTTTTGTCAATTGTAGTAAAGAATGTAAGTAGGGATCGTTCTAGGCCGGGGATTAGGAGGGATTGCTAAATCACTTGGAAACTGACTTGAAAACGTAAAAACAAAGTTTAAAACACTAAACTAGACTCAAAGAATGCAAAACTATACTTTAAAATACTAAGATAAACAAAAAGATTCAAAACAGCAAATAAAACTCAAAACTGCCTTAAAAACACTTTCTGGGCAGTTTTGAACACCTAACACTAAATTGGACGAAACTGGGTTATGACTTGACTTAAGACACTTAAAAACACAAACTAAAGTGATTACTAACTAATCTTAACACTTTGAAATAAATGGGAGATTGGTTCTTGACGAATTTGAAAACAAAACAAACTTTGTAAAACAAAACAGATTGTAAATGAATTTGAATGAAACTTATGGATGGAAGGCTAGCTAGGAGGTTCTTCTCCACACATGTCACACTTGCATACAAAACGATTTCCAGTTGCTTTTCGATAAACTATGAATACTCAACACCCCAAATTAACCGTGAATTGCACTAATTAACCCTCAGTTTTTCCACAAGTTATTAGGTTGGATGATTGCATACGACAACCCAAAACATTCCCTACAAGTTCCCTACATGAATTGCATAATAGAGATACAAGCAAGAATCATTAAGTTCTATGAAAAACATAAGCATTGACGAGGCACTCGTTACTATGATTTGCATGAAACTTATGCCAAGAATTTACTTAACGTGATTGTGACTAGCAACCTTCACTACTTGTGAATATAAGTTCATAACGATTAGGTGAAACTCCCTTATATTCTAGCGTCAAATTCATGCATGAAAATTAAGCGTGCACTCTCAACCAACATACACAAATCAGTTTTTATACGAACGAATAAGTAAATTGAATTCACAACTTATGAATCACAACTGGATGTAATCAAATCATATTGTAAGCATGAACATAGTTTCGAATCACCCCCTAACTAAGAGGGGTTTAGTTCCTCATGCTCGCAATTACACAAAGATAACTTAAATTAAACATTGAAATCAAAGATAGAAAACACCTAGAAACGCTCCAATACTCCCAAGGCTTGGGCATAGGCACGGCACAAGATGTTCCTTCTCCTTCCTTCCTTGCAATAGTCACGGCATAACAGATTTAGAACAGGTTTTGGGTGGTTTTTATGGTGTAGAATGGATGGGGAATGGTATGGAAAGGTTTAGGGTTGATGGGTGGTGTGGCTAGGGGTGGTGTTTGGCTGAATTGGTGATGGAGATGTGCGGTAAGGTAAGGGATCAAAATCCGTTATTGTTGATGAATATGGGAGGTGGTATTTATAGGCTTGAGAGAGGACCACTCCATTTCCTTTGCATGTGCAGCTTGTGTGGGTGTGAGTTGTCATGTTTCCCCTTTACATTTACACACACATGCTTCATCATTCCAATCACAAAACACACCAATTTTATGCCCATGTTTTGTGCTTTCCTTCCACTTTGCATGTGGGTTTGCTGCCATGTTATCATCCTAGCTGTTACACTTGCACACACACATGTTCTTTGCATCATTTCAACCACAAAACACACACATTTTCTGCCATGTTTCTCCTTTACATTTACACACACACATGCTTCATCATTTCAACCACAAAACACACCAATTTTCTGCCCATGCTGTGTGCTCCCATGTGTGTGCTGCAACATTCTTTTCTTTGCCATGTGTTTGCTGCAACAAGGGGTTTATTTAAAGGGATAAAGGAAATAAAACCCTAGGTTAACTAGGTAAACAGAAATTAAGTCTAAAGCTTCTACAATTTAGGGAAACAAATCAGAAATTTAAAGGAAATAAGCTAAAAGGTGTGGCAAGGCTTTAAAGTAGATTAGGAAAGTGTTTAAATGCAAGATTTAGGAAAGAACACTCTCCCTTGCACGGCAAGGAAGAGGGAAGGGGAACAAGGTGCGGCAAGGATCTATAATGTGCAAGGGAAGTGTATTTGATG
Organism: Malus domestica; assembly: GCF_042453785.1. Taxonomy (NCBI): domain Eukaryota; kingdom Viridiplantae; phylum Streptophyta; class Magnoliopsida; order Rosales; family Rosaceae; genus Malus; species Malus domestica. Next base: position 16,178,842 of record NC_091669.1, on the reverse strand, counting down.
TCCTAGAATGCTTAGGATGCCTTCAAAGTTGATAAAACTTAAGAACATTTAGGAAAGGTTAAACCAAAGTAGGAAACCTTCTTGGAGTTGGAATCCTTCTTGGTGTAGGAATCCTTCGTTGATTAGGAAACCTACTTCCTTCAAGTCTTCAATTCATCCATTCCTTTTGCTTCAAGCATGTGATCACCATTCCAAGCTCAATTTTTCTTCAAAAGGCTCCAAAATGCATCATCTTGCATCCATTGACCTTAAAACCTGAAAACACACAAAAGTGACTTTAACACTAAAATAACTAAAGAAACACAACGTAAAAGCACGAGAACAAGCCAATTAAGTCGCATAAATATGCTCCTATCAAAAAGGACAACATTTTCACCTCCTGGTGCTAGAAGGTATTCTAGTTAACCTTGGGTACATGTCTACCCTACTGCACTTCGTATTGCACTGTCTAGAAAAACCGTTGACATTGGGAGTGCAGTCGTGACCATTAATTTCTAAATCACCCAGCAATTACTCAATTGAATGAATCTTTACCGTGGTGATTGCAAAATCTCGAAAACTACCATTGTAATTGATGTTTTGCATTCGATCCAACTTTCTCATACCCTAGATTTAATGGACTTGCTTTAATCCTCAAATTCTCGAATATTCTTTTAGCCTTCTCAACGTAGTCACTATCTCACTAAGTTCGAGGGAACTTCTCTATAGAATTGCTTACTAAGGCATTGTGGACTACGTTGGCTCGACTACATGGCAGGTGTGCCACTATTATATCTCATCGTGATGCGAGTTTTACTACCAATTATTGGGATGGTCTTTTTTGAAGGCCACGTGTAGTAAGTTTTGTTATCGGCTACATTTCACCCTCAAACTAACGACTAGTCTGAACGACTTACCTGGACCTTTATGGCATGTTGTATTTATCTGCTCTTTTGTTGTAGCATGATCATATTAGACACTTATCTCCACTACAAATGCTTGTAACTAGGGTTACAAAAATGTTGGTCTTTGTTGTGACACTATTGAGATTTGGAATGGAGATTTTTTACTTAGCACTTGCTTGACAGATGAGTTTTACGAACAAGTGTTCAATTGTGTGAGTTCGCATTATAGAAATGTTATCTTATTGTTGTTGTTACCCAAAGGGGGTAGTGCGTGAGCACGGTAGAGACTTGATTAGACATTGTTTGTGTATTTCCCAATGAGGGCATGATGGTAATATTGCACTCTCAAGAATTTGTTACTTGCTTATCATGACAACAATGAGTTGTCGATATCACGGGCTGCAGACCGTAGTATCAAGGACTTATTTATTGGATTCGTTAAGCAAGTAAATATGTAGGTTATTTTACATTAGTGCTTACCTAGTACTTACTTATGTGTTTGTTGATTTTACCTATTTATTACTTGGGCTCGACCCAAGGATATTATGTACTTACTTTCGGAGTACACGACGCACAGGAGAATAATAGAGAAAATCCTATGTTCAGTTTTAAATCAGTATAACTACCTTAACCTTATGTTGCTATTTATATGTATTTTCGATGGGATGTTAGTACATATAAATATTTTCGACGTTTTGTTTTGAGAAAACTATTATATTATAGTATTGTACAAAAGAAGAAAGAAAGTATGAATTGGAGGCATGAGAAAGGAATAATGCACTCTAAATCACGACGGAACGGCATTTTCCCTTTTTGTACAACCACTCTGACCTGATTTCTTCGTTAGTACATATATTTTATTCTTCCCTATCTTTGAGCTTTGTGTAACAAATGATTTTAAATTTCAGGGATGAAATTTTCTTAAGAGGGTAGATTGTGACGACCCGTCCCTACTTTTCACTTTGATTTCTTTTCTGTTGGTGTGAGTTGACGATTTTACCCTTTTTGGACAAAAGTGGAATCTGACGTGGACGTGGTTTCGTCTTCCAATTTATTTTTCCTGGTTTCTTATTACATTAGTACTCATCGCTACGAACGCGTGAGAGTGTATTAGACTCGAATCGGACCTGTAACAAAAATGTTACACTCCGTTAAAGTACATTAACTATGGGTATTTTGTACACGAACGTACAAATTTAACAATGCTTGAAACATTGTAGAGGGGTATATTTTGTACATTAAAAATTGTACAAAATCCATCAATCCCCTTAAAAGGGGATCCATGTTCCCCCATCTCATCCACCAATCAATTTCAACATTTCCTTTTCCCAGTTTCACTATCTACCACTCACATCATTTCCCTTAATGTTGGCAACCAATTTGAAATCAGACCTCACAAACCCATAACCCAAACCAATTTTCAGAAAGTTCAAACCTCACTATCTTTCATCTCTCTCCCCGAAGACTCTTCCTCTCAAACCCTATCGCCCTCTATGAAAACCAATGCAGCCGCGCACTGCACCACCAACACCAGTCACCACCTCGCCCCTTCGGAAATCCCTCAGACCACTGAACCACTATTACTATCCCAACTACCAGCCCTCATTCGAGAACTGAGCTCTCTGGGTGCACAAGAAGGTCTGCTTCGAGTTCAACTTGCTCCGATGAGTTTATCCCGTTCACAACCAAGGTTGGCCTCAGGAACACCCTCTCTTCATTCTTCTTCGTTAGTTGTAAATGATTTTAGGGTTTTAAACTTATTTTGGTAGGGTTTGTGACTGAAAGGATGAAATGAAATTTTTCCCCAGATTTTTTGATTGAAGGAATCGTGACCGTTGAGCCACTTTCAGATCACTTTTCCCGCCTACTCTAACCATGTTTTAACCTCATGATGGTATGATCTTGTTTCCCTCATTACGAGCTTCAAATATATAAGTAGAACACTGAAAATGGTTAGGTAGCGAACTAGAAATTTGCCTTCAAAGTTAGGATAAAATTTCCCAGATTTCTGGAAACTCGGACCCGTGGCAATTTGGCCACCTTCAGGCCATTTTTCTGGCCAACCTCGACTACGACTGGACTCATAATAGGTATAGACTTGTTCTCTATATTTCTAACTTTAAAATGGATTTTGAATCATTGAGTTTAGGTAACTATTGAGTTAGAAATCAACTCTGGAAGTTGGGAAGAAATTCCCAGATTTCCGGGAAAAGTTGACCGTGGCCATTTGGCCACATTTAAGCCAAAGTTCTAGACGACACGAACCACTTTTGAACTTTCTGTGAATAGGATCGATTCATTACATTCCTAGCTTTAATTTGATCTTTGTAGAATTATTGTTGGTTGAGAATCGAGCTCGTTAGGAGCTCTGGAAGTTAGACCTTCAACCTACAAATGCAGGAACTTGCGAAGAAGGCGAGTATAGCCGTACTCGCTGGCGCGTGAGCGAGCGTGGTCTCATATGGGTCCTTGACGTGTGTAGCTCGTGGATGCCAATACAGCCACTTATGGCAACGCGTCCGGCCTCCGATTAACCTTCTGTCAATTTGTGTAGGTTCGTGACGTCGAGTAGATCGATTTCATGTATTCAAACCCTATGTTTGAGAAATCTATGAAGGTTTTATTTAAGTTTCTGTGAATGTGTTATTAAACTAAGTTAATAAGTAATTTCACATATAGGGGAAACATATCTTGAGGAGGTACGAGGTCAAGCAAGGCTAGAAGGCTTCGTTTCAACTGCATATCAATGAGTGGGCAGTTTATTTTATACTTATACATATTGATAGTTTCCCTAAATGCTTAGTTACTTCACTTTTACGCTTATATTGTCAAGTATTCGTTATTGTGATAGTAAATGTGATAAATACAGCTATATGGTTAGGATATTACTGTCAAGACATTCATACATATATGTACATGCTCATCTTGCTGCACCGGTGTTAGTACTCGCCCCAGGGCCAGAGCCAGTCCTTCACGTGTATGTTCACATCGCACCATTCGCTCGCCTTGGATCCAAGTTAGGTGCCAGTCCTATTGGGCAAATTGCATTAAGCAATCCGAATTGTATGTGACGTGCTTCTGTACCAATCTTCACGTGATCGTAGTACTAGAGCGTATTGATTACACCCGGTCCTGTTTGTGTCAGAAATTATCTATTCGAACTCGTGTGTCAACTTAGAGGGATGAGCACTTAGCTATACTTGATTATCACATGATTTTATTACTGTGGCATTTATATATCATGACGTGGCATATTTGTGGTTATAATGCTGTTGTATTATTGTTTACTTACTTACGTAGTACGTTTTAAGGAAACTATACTTGTTTTATGGCAATGGGTTAGTATATTCGAAAATAAAGGTTTTTATAAAATGTTTTGCTGATCCACTCAACTTTGTTTTTCGCCCATTCAGGTTTAGTAGCTGTGCTTACGTATTTACAAGGATTCTGGCAAATCTTAGGAGATGGTTACCTTCAGTGGTATAACCTTCATCCTATTAATTATTCTATCTTATGCTCTAACATCACGTGTGAAAAGGGTTCAATCCCGCTCACCCGCGCACTCCTTTGTTTAGGCACTTTTAGGTTTAAATTTATTCACATTCTTTTTCCACTACACTACACTTTATGGCCTCGTCACCCTCCAGGTGTCGGCCAGCACAACTCGATTCGGAGTCCAATGGAATTTCTGGGTTGAGGTGTGTCAGTTTTGTAACATCTCACATCGCCCAGGGGAGTGGATCATGTAAGCCTTATATGTATATTCTCATCTCTACCTAGCACGAAGCCTTTTGGGAGCTCACTGACTTTGGGTTCCAATGGAATTTCGAAGTTAAGCGAGCTCGCACGAGAGGAATCCCATGATGGATGACCTACTGGGAAGTTTTCATGTGAGCTCCCAGAAACAAAACCGTGAGGGCGTGGTCGAGGCCCAAAGTGGACAATATCGTGCTACGGTGGAGTCGAGCCCAGGATGTGATAGGGGCCCAGGCCGGGATGTGACAATTTGCTATGCTTATATGCTTGGTTTTAGTCTTCGTGATTAGCTACCATCTTGACTTTCTCTTTGTAAATTTGATGCAAGTTGTGCAGATGCCATGTTTTCAACTTGAGTGATAGCTTCTTGCAAATAAATACCATAAATTACCTAGTAGTAAATGACATACTCTAGGATTTGTGTAGTCTTTATATAAATTTCTACTGATCGTAGTGAGTTTCATTATGTTAAACCAATCTAGATGCCATGGATGGTTGCATAATGGAATATACGTAATAGTCTAGATGCCATAGATATTACATGAATTAGGAAAATTTGACTACCAGTGAGATTCAGTACTTGTTAATAATTCGTTGTGGAAAATAAGTATGATTGGTTATGGAGAGTCGAACGCTCTAGTGTTTTACTCGGTTGAATTATAACTTGTTTTCTTGGCAGCCACCTTTTGTATTGTGATCACATGTTCTTGTTTTCATTTTTTTTTTTTTTTTTCACTTTTAGTATCAACTCTCAAAACCATCATTATTTATCAATCTTTGTTAAATTTCACTACATTGCAATTGGATTTAAGTTAGTTGTTAAGAATTAGATTAATTTATGTGGGATGATATTAAGTGCTTGCTTTCTATACTATTGAACGATTTGTTTGCTTGCGAGTATAAAATTTGGAACTAAGTTGGACTAATTTCGGTTAGTTTAAAATGCTCTAATAACCACTCCAAAATCTAAAAACAAAAATAAACACGGCAAGAATTTACTAAAGAAAATGAAATGCGAGAATAAGTTCATGGACCATATTTATAATTAACTCCTTCATTTTTATTTTCTTCAAATACAAAAACAGAATTAAGTTACCCCTCAAATTAATAGAAAAATAAACAAAATAGACCGAAAGGACGAAAATGGTTACGAAAATGAAAGCTGGAGGACAACCGAAAATAGATTCTTTTTTCAAGGACCAAAATGCAGTTTGAAGACAAGTCTAGTCTCCTCTATATATATATATTTTTAAAGGAATTAGTTAATGGCTTCGTCGTGGTAGTCCACCTTTTTGGAAATCAGAAAGACTCACAGGGACATTTTTAACCTCTCTGTGACCACCATTGTGTGACAGTTTGCTATGCTTATATGTTTGGTTTTAGTCTTGGTGATTAGCTACCATCTTGACTTTCTCTTAGAAATTTGATGCAAGTTGTGCAGATGCCATGTTTTCAACTTGAGTGATAGCTTCTTGCAAATAGATACTATAAATTACCTAGTAGTAAATGCCATGCTCTAAGATTTGTGTAGTCTTTATATAAATTTCTACTGATCGTAGTGAGTTTCATTATGTTAAACTAATATAGATGCCATGGATGGTTGCATAATGGAATATACATAATAGTCTAGATGCCATAGATATTACATGAATTAGGAAAATGAGATTCAGTACTTGTTAATAATTCGTTGTGGGAAATAAGTATGATTGGTTATGGAGAGTCGGACGCTCTAGTGTTTTACTCGGTTGAATTACAACTTGTTTTCTTGGCTGCCACTTTTGTATTGTGATCACATGTTCTTGTTTTCATTTTATTTTTTTTTTACTTTTAGTATCAACTCTCAAAACCATCATTATTTATCAATCTTTGTTACATTTCACTACATTGCAATTGGATTTAAGTTAGTTGTTAAGAATTAGATTAATTTATGTGGGATGATATTAAGTGCTTGCTTTCTATACTATCGAACGATTTGTTTGCTTGCGAGTATAAAATTTGGAACTAAGTGGGACTAATTTCGGTTAGTTTAAAATGCTCTAATAACCACCCCAAAATCTAAAAACAAAAATAAACACGGCAAGAATTTAGTAAAAAAAATGAAATGCGAGAATAAGTTCATGGTCCATATTTATAATTAACTCTTTCATTTTTATTTTCTTCAAATACAAAACCAGAATTAAGTTACCCCTCAAATTAACAGAAAAATAAACAAAATAGACGGAAAGGACGAAAATGGTTACGAAAATGAAAGTTGGAGGACAACCGAAAATAGATTCTTTTTTCAAGGACCAAAATGCAGTTTGAAGACAAGTCTAGTCTCCTCTATATATATTTTTTTTTTTAAAGGAATCAATTAGTAGTTTCGTCATAACAACCCACTTTTTTGGAAATCAGAAAGACTCATAGAGATATTTTTAACCTTTCTATGACCACGATTGTGTGATTCAAACATCCCAAGAATCGAACTTGTGCTTGTGGAATATAGGTAGGGGTGGATTTTTTTGCCAAATTGCCGTGCCAACCGAATTACCAACCGTGCCATACCGATTTTGTGCCAAATTTGTTGTGCCAATCGGTAATGGTACGGTATTGTACCGTACCGAAATTTCATGGTACGGTATTGGTAATGGATATCATTACCACGGTATTACCTTACCGTACCGAACATATAATATAATATATAATTTATAAATTATATAATATATAATTATATAACACATATTTATAATATTCTAATAATTTGATATGATGAAAGAGGCTCAACCTCGGTTCAAGATTCCAAATAGGAAGAAGATTGCGGCTAGTGTGTGTGATTTATATGTGTTGGAGAAGTTTAAGTTATTTGAAGCAATGCATAATCAAAGGGTAAGTATCACAACCGATACTTGGACATCGGTACAAAACATTAACTACATGGTAGTTACCGCTCACTTCATGGATAGGGAATGAAAGTTGCACAAACGGATTATAAACTTCATAAAGATCACATGTCATAAGGGAGAAGACATTGGAAAAGTTCTAGAAGTGTGTTTGAACCAATGGAGGATAGAGACGATCTTTAGCATGGGGGAAACTTCTATTTGTTTTGGTTCGTAGCTTCTATTTGGATTGTAAACTTAATTTTCATCATGAATCTTGATGCATCATTTGAATTATTGTGTGTGTGAATTGTGAATGATGAATAATAGATGAATTTAGGCTACAAAGTATTAGATAAAGGTACAATAAAAAAGTTTTGCACTTGAATTGGGTTAAAAAAGCCAAAACAAATTTTGTCCCAAAACAAAGTGACAATTACCATTGCCATACCATGCCAACCGAACATTTGGCAATACCGAACTTCGGTATACCGAAAGTTTGGTATGGTATTGGTAATAGATTTTACCAAACCGAAAGTTTGGTACGGTAATTGGTACGAGGGTTTTGGTAGGGTAACCGTACCGAACCCACCCTAAATATAGGTATGAAATTCGTTTGCAACTTCAGTCTCCTTCATTAGCTCTAACTATTTCCCAAACGACAATAAAATTGGTGTCGTCCACACCTATCCACCCGCCCCGTCTCTCCAGTCGCTACATAGGTTTTAGCAGAAATCAAGCAGCTCCATCTTCTTCTAAGAAATGGCGTCCAAAACCCTAATTCGAACCGGAGCTTCCCTCGTGAACCGGTTCGTATCCAAGCCATTGCTCCACCCGAACCCGAATCCGAATCGCCATATTGTATCTCACGGCCTCGGAATCACTCCCAAGCTGTTCCCGTCTCTCTCCCACTACGACACCTCCCTCCGTTTTCCCCAAAACGATGCCGAATCGCTGAAACGGGTCTCCTCTGAAGGGTTTTGGTACCCCTGCGGCCTCCCTTATCTTCCGTTGTACTTACCTGACGGTACTCTCTCTCACTCTCTCATCATCGGTTTCTGCTAATTTTGGATTTTTGTACGGGAAATTTGTACTTTTTTGTTCATTATTTTGAATTAATGGACTGTTTGGTTGCTGAGAAAATGTTGGAAAATACTAGAATCAGCAGTTTCGTTCTACGGTGCGCATTTCAGGACTGTACAAAGTAGAGAGATTTATTTGGAGTGTAAATATTTACACTTATAGTGAGGAGTGGGTGGTTGACCTTAATTTGGGAAATGAAGTGAATCTTAATGAGAATTTTGATTGGCTTTGTTCATAGTTTTTGGTTTTTCGTTTTGAACAGAATTAAGCATTTCAGTAGAATTATGTCATATTCCCCGAGTTGTATATGAGCATATAAACATTGTTTAGCTTCTAAGCATGTCCTTCACTGGCACCTTTCATACCTCTAAATTGTGCGTGCCTGGATGCTTTGACTTCATAGATTTTGGGGTGTTGGGGATCTGAAACTTAGGTAGTCACGTAAGCTTGGCCTGTAGTCACTTTATGGATATTGTTCTTGAAGTCCTAATGGACATCTAACAAACATTTTGTTCTGCAACTGGCATTTTACGATTTTAGGCACGCAACTATATTTTACGTTTTTAGGCACTCAAGTATATTTCTTTGTCATTTTTTTTCAAACTTTTGCAAAATGATGGAAATCATTGGTATTCGATCATGACCATCACATATAGAGTGAATAGTTGCTTAAAGTCGTTAGATTGGGTTCAATCATGTACAATAATTGACCAGCAAGAACAGCCTTCAAATCGACATATTTTGGTAATGCTAATGCTGGGCAGAAGCAAGTTTCTTTCTGAAATCTATGATGTTTTTTTTTGGTAGAAAAATTGCAGAGAGAATATTATTGTAATAGGTTAAGAAATGTCTGTGTCAAATTATATAGCTCAGAAGTTATTTGTGCAAAAATCTCTATTTCATGTCCTTTACTGTTTTCCCCTGTTAGAATTGTAGTTGTTATTGGAGAATGGGAACCCAACTTCTGATGTTTTAAATACCCAAAGAAACCAAAAAGAAAAGATTTTTGTCCAAAAGGCAATGCCTGCGAAGTATGCCGACAGTGTAAAACTTAACATGTAATATTGACAGCAACTCCATTTTGTTCCTTTCAGTCATAATCATATATGTTTTATTCCTCAGGAGATGAATCTTCATCAACAGAGCCAATGCTATTATTTCCAAAGCGAACCTTCCAGCCTAGTACCATCCGGCGGAAGAGGAACCATGGATTTTTTGCTCGGTCTCTCTCTCTCTCTCTCTCTCTCTCTCTCACACACATATTTAGTTATCTGGATAAAGGATAATCAAAGTTAACCATGGCCATTACTGTCATTGAACCTGTATACACTTTTCATTGTAAATGCTAGTTTTGCTTTTCAATGTAAATGCTAGTTTTTCTGTCAGATCAACTTATGAGAACGCTTACTTTTGTGACTCGTGTTTTCTCGTATTTCAAGCTTCAAATCAACCAGTAATATGTAGATTTTGCATGTGTGACTGACACATTACGACATGAACAGTAAGGCAACCAAGGGTGGACGAAGAGTAATAGCTAGAAGAATAGCAAAGGGTCGAGCAAGGGTCACAGCTTAACATTTCTTTCTCTGGTCTAGTCTTACCTTGGGATCTAGTAGAGAAGTTTGCCTTTGGATCATGGTAATGTTTGGTTTCTTTTGTAGTTGTTTAGCCTTGGAGTGCCGAGGCTTCTTTACCGGAACAAGAATTAGTTTGATGACATTTTTTTCTGGCAACCTTGAAGGTGTCGGCTATTAAATCACGTTCCATGTATTTATGATTGTCACAAATTTCTTGTTATCTCAGAATTTGATAATGTTTGCCAGTTTAGTAGTTGATTTCCTTTTCTGGGTGATTCTGGTTCGGCATTTTGCTGTTTTACGAGGATTCGAACAACACAGCCTTGAAAAACAAGGTCAAGTTTATGAATTCTGGCCTGTTTTCTCATTGTGGGTTACAAAGGGGCATATACACCTAGTAACACGCAAGTTTCTCTCACGATTACATTGTTTAAATTATCATTCACCGGAAGGTTTGCAACAAGTTTCGCTCGTGATTACATTGTTTGTTATAATTATGATTCACTAGAAGGATTATGAAATGTGAGTTTGTCACTCCACGCCAATATAAATTTCATCAAGAAATTATACGATTATTAATTTTGACCAACAAATAATGGAGATGCTAATATTACTAATTTATTAGAATATTAGTAAACCTAAACTTAGTGAAGTTGGCTAGAGTAGTGATTTCTTCTTTATGCACTAAAGTTTGAGTTTTTAGGTAATTTGATTTAATTTTAGTATTAAACATTGTTCATTATCAATTTCCAAATGAACATTTATCATCATCTATATTGGAGACCAAAGCTGGCCCATTTGAACTCGCTTAGGCCATCTCCAACCGAAGGGTCCAGAGGGTCGAAAATAACCCGAAAACCTTCTCCAACCGAGAGCTAGGTCAGAGGGCTCTAGAATCTAGGAGGGCCCCACGGAATCAGAGAGGCTGGAGGGCTGGCTATTTTTTTTTTAATGTTTTGTTATTTCTGTCGGTTATAACCGACAGGAATACATGCTATTATTTAATATAAATGTATTACTGTCGGTTATAACCAACATGATTTCTTAAGAAAAAATTCAAATGCAACCGCTAGTAGCCGTTGCATTTGATTTTTTTTTTTACAGTTTTATTATTATTTTTTATTTACAAAATTTTTCATATAACTTCTATTTTTTCCTATAACTTCTATTTCACAAAATTTATTTCATATTTTTTTTAATTCCATTTTTTTCCTATAACTTCTATTTCACATTTATTTCATATCTTTTTATTTCATATTTTTTTTAATTCCATTTTTTTTTAAATTCTATTTTTTTTCCTATAACTTCCTAAGCCAGTATACAACATAAAATTAAATTAAGTAACATGAAACAACATTAAACAATATGAAACAACATTAAATAACATTAACCAACATAAAAATTATACAACATGAAACTTAAACAACATTTTTAAAAACATTTAAAAACATTTTTAAATAATAAATTATGTTTGGCCCTATGGCCCTCAGTTGGAGACGGAGGCAAATATGGTCATGTACTGTTCATTAAAATATTAATATCTTGGAAAATCTTAGAAGGCCAAAGGGCTAAAACGAACCCTCTGACCAACCATCGGTTGGAGATGGCCTTAAAGTACTGCTTCTACAATCAAGACTCGAAAAAGGAAAAGGGATCCGGATCCTTTTCTTTTAATTCATCAAATTAAAGAATCCGTGTCATTAAAAATTGATCCAACAACTGAAGTTATTATAACGTTTAAAGCGGATCTCTGTTTGTAACCGTTGGGTCAAATTTCACTGACACGAATTTCCTAATTTGATAGATTAAAAAGAATGAATCCGAAGATGATCCCTTTATGAGAAAAAGTGCCTTGTCTCATGCATAGGATCCCTTTCCGATATAAAGTGCCTTGTCTCAAGAATCTTTTGTTTGTACGGAAAAGATTAACACTCCTTTTCTTTTCATATACATCTCTGTTTAATTTTATTAGTTATTTTTATTTGATTTATTTGATTTATTTAATCTAATCATTGTAACTAAAGAATATTACGTGAGATGCTCAAAACAATGTGCGAAAATCAACTTCCTAGTACTGCTAGGTGTACCAACAATACTTTGCCTAAATTATTTTTTAAGGTTTGACTAGAAGGCATACTTTTTGTACTTTATCCGGTGTTTTCGGAAACAGTGAAAAAAGATGGACATAATAGGAAAACAATAGGAAAGTGATTTCACATCCGTCTTCTCTTCCTGTACATTACTATTTTTTGTTGTTGTCTTTGGACTGGATCAATCAAACATAAAGAAATATATGAGTGTGCAGAAGGAGAAAAGGAAGTGCATATATATTTTCCAAATAATAGTGAAGCAGGCAGGTCCTAGAGTACAGAATAAACGATATTCAAAGAGTATTTTGATAAGAATAAAATTAAGTGAGCAACATGTGAAAGGAGATACAAATTTATGGAGTTTCAACAAACATTACTCCCTAAGGAGCCTGAACTAGCAACATTTAGGTTTTCTGGTAATGAGAATATCATCACCTTATTCAAATGTCAAGATAGAAAGATATGAAAGGGATCCTGGATCCCTTCCTCCTAATCCACCAAATCAGGGAATCCGTACCATTATTTTAATCAACCATACAATTCGCAAATTTAATACTATGTCTAACCAGCTAGGCTTCCCAGCAGCTTGAATGAACATTAAGGTTTGCGACAAATTGGAGGTGACAAGGATGAAGATGCCGGTAGAAGCTACAACGATGATGAAGACGATGGCAACGAGGACATGATTGCCTTAATGCACTCCAACTGGTTGGATGGAAATTGAAGATCTTGAGGGTGAGACCCATGATCAGAAGTAAAACATGATAATTTGGTAAGTGAATCAAGTTCTTGTGTATCAGATGGGTATAGTATTGGCATTCCACAAGCATTACTATCAATGATTTCATAAGCGGCTGGCGCTGACGATGCCATACTAATTGGAACCATGAGCTCATTACCAATATTATTATACTGTGCAGCTGCAGCTTCATTGATGCTGAAATTTTGAACTTGTTGAACATTTGGATCATATTGGCAATGGGGCTGATAGCCTAAAGACCATGATGAGGATTCACATGAGGATGAATTATTTGATGGTAATTGGAAAGGCGGCAAAAAATGATCGACGAAATTGGAAGCGTAACTGGTCTGGTCTAACTTGAGAATGTTATTAAAATCACCATGATAATCGAGACCTAGTGATGGAGTTGGTGATGGAACAATGGGGAGGTATAGCTGGTCTTGTGGTTGAGAACCCAAATTAGGGTTTGTATTGAGAGTGAAGAAACCTTCCTCAGAGCCATGACTTCTAGAGTTGTGAATATGATCACTAGAAAAGGAGGCAAATGCAGGATTAACTTCATGAGGGATGAGCTTCTTTTTTATGCTTGAGTTCCAAAAGTTCTTCACTTCATTATCTGTTCTTCCTGGCAGGTGCTTGGCTATCTGAGCCCATCTGCTTATAATTTACGTATCAAGATTATTACAATTAACATAAAAACATAGAGAGTTGTTACTGGCACTTCAAAAATGTCATCTTGCACTCTTTTAACTTTTACTTGTGTTTTTGTAAATTTAAAGTGCCTAATGACTTTCTTGGACTGTCAATAACAGCTTCCGAAACATACACAATGGTGATGAACTAATATTAAAAAGTTCAAATATTTATACTTGTTGCCTAGAATGCTATGGAGTTCGATGATGAGTGCAGCTTCTTGGGGAGAGAAGCTCCCACGTTTCAAGTCTGGTCTCAAATAATTTGTCCATCTCAGTCTGCAGCTCTTTCCACATCTCTGAAGGCCTGGCCTCATGGAAGCAAATTTAAACACAAAAATTTAAATAAAAAGTTGAAAACTTAGGCAACAAATTGTAATGGGTTAATTAGCAACCAAAATCCCGCACAATCCAAAACATATATATAATGCATAAATGTATATAGATCAATTAATTATTAATAAGATACATGTATATATAGATGTACAGAGAGAAGGAAGAGGGTACCTGCATGTTGAGGAACTGAGCTCCAGCAGCCATGGCCATATGTTGTAATGCAGTTGATGAGTTTTTCATCTTCCTCCGGAGACCATAGCCCCCTCTTCACTTTCTGTTTGCTGCAGCATGAGTGATGTCCCATCTCTCTCTCTCTCTCTCTCTCTCTCTCTCTCTCTCTCTCTCTCAAAGTAGTATTGCAGCCAAGGCAGAAGAAGATAAAAAGTAAAAAGAGAGATCAATAGAGACAAAGGAAGCTAGCTCTTATGCTCGACCCGTATGATTAAGCAGCAGAGAAAGAGGTAACAAAAAGAAACAGTGAACTGAAAATGTACTAGCTACCTAGCCACAGCTAGGTTCTGATCACTCCGAAAATATGAAGAGATGAGAGAGAAATGGATGCATGACATGAAAGTGTAAGTTCAGTGGGGGTGGTGAATTTAATGTTTGAGAGCAGTACAAGCAATGTATATGGTGGCCCCTGTTAAGGTTTGTCGCAAAGGGCTAAAAGATGCAGCATCTTTCTGTGAGACTTGTCTGGGCTATAGTGGATTAATCCTTTGCTCACTCAGAGATGGGTGGGCACGTACACGTGTCTCACATGCAGGGTGGTGGATCCCTGTCAGTGTATTTGCCAGGTCCCACTCTTGGGAGACTTATCTTTTCCTCAGAGAGGATCAATCTGCAGGTACACAGTTGAATGAAAATGTGACAATTGGTTTAGTTCATTGAGTGATTTGGATTAGGTCTTAGCTGGATTCTTGTGGAAAGTATATTGATATGTTTGGCATGTTTTCTTCTTCATTTTTCCTTTTCTTTTTCTTGTTTGCAATCAAAGATATAAGACATTTGTCAACCCAAGTACACTAAATTATTCGAAGTAGTGCGTTTATTTAAAGAGAGTAGGAATTTGAATAATTTTTTTTGAGTTTTCTTTATATTTTTTTTGCATTTTATTAAACATGAATATGAGAATTACTATGAAGCACGAATACTTCAGTTTGTTCATGTCTCTGGCATTTGATATTTAGTTGGCTGTCGAATATTCTCAGATACTCATCTATACGTATCATGGTCAATAAATACAACTTTGACTTAATAGATACGCATATACTGGATTTGTGACACACCCAGGTTGTTTTTACACTTTCACAGAAGAAACTAAAATAAGAAAATTAATAGGAGACAAAGCTCCTGTTGAAACCTTATGAATATGAAGAGCTTGCCTATACTGAAACTATATGAATACGATTCTCATACTTCTATATATCAATAGATTTAGATTCCAAAACTTTTCTTCTCCAATAAATCAAATAAACTTGAATTTGGATGATGAATGTGAAGTTTTGTGTTATTAAATATGTTTTAAATTTTTGTATTTTTATTGTTATATACTACTTTGGAGAAATTAAGTTCTCATCCCTCATTTTTTTTTAATTTCATTGATTGAAACCTTATTCCTTTTTACAATTTTTTTTGTCGAAAAATGGAATTTTATTAAAGTTTAAATACGAACAGTTACATTTGCATCTTCTGCTAAAATATTAAAGAGAAACTCCGGACCTAGCTCATCCTAGCCAAATCTCCCGCCATGCTTAACTATGTGTAGTGGCGGAGCTAGAAATTCAGAATAGGAGGGGCCTTTAAACCATATGAAAGAAATTAGATAAAATATAGCCATATAGCTAATGAGATAAAACTAAAGGGTTTTTTTTTTGGTAATGGCATGGAAAATTTTAACCAAACAATAGTATAGATCTTTAAAATGTATGTAAAATTTCGTATTGAAATAATTATATCATAAAAACATAACTTGTCACATCCCAACCTGGGCTCCATCACATCCCGGGCTCAATTCTGCCGTAGCACAATATTTTCCGCTTTGAGCCCCGACTACACCCTCACGGTTTTGTTTCTGGAAACTCACACGAAAACTTCCCAGTAGGTCACCCATCATGGGATTGCTCTCACGCAAACTCACTTAACTTCGGAGTTCCGATGAAACCCGAAGCCAGTGAGCTCCCAAAAATCCTCGTGCTAGAGAGAGATGAGAATATACATATAAGGCATAGAGGATCTACTCCCCTGAACGATGTGGAATGTTACATTACTTGTTACGAACTTTGATAAAAATAAAAGTTAACATTAGATTCAAACAAAAATTTAAAATCATGGCTCAAAAGATTGTTTCATATCAACCAGCCAAAAAATGGTTAGTTTTGGTAAGGTGTTTTAGTTTTTTGGTTAAAAAAAAAAAGATAAAGGATGTTAACCTAGCAAGTTCGAACCTATGACGTGCAGGAACATTAAAACCCCAATGACCAATGAGCCACATGCTTTGTTGTTTTAAAACTAGCAGATAAACGTCAAGTGCCACATCAGCCGTGGCCTCTTGTATTTGGATCAAACCCTTTGAATCTCACCTCCAGACTTATCCCAGGCTCCATAACACCACTATCAATAGTCATCTCCATCCTTTGATTTTTGTCCATGTCATTATTTCAATAATAAAAATATTACAAGTCACTAAAGTTTAAGGGAAAATTTAGTAGGACGACACTAATGCCAGCGATGCTTTATGATCTAGAATGTTGGGCGGTCATAAAGCAACACGTGGAAAATGAGTGTAGTAGAGATAAGAATGCTTCGTTGCATATGTGGGCATATGAGAAATGATAGGATTAATAACAATGACATCTGAGGTAAAGTAGGAGTGGCCGCAATTGAAGATATGATGAAAGAAAATCAGTTAAGATGGTTAGACACGTGAACCGAAGACCTACAGATGCTCTGGTTAGAAGATGCAACAATGAGATGGAGACTCAAGGCAAGAAGGTTTGGGGAAGACCTAGAAAGACTTTGAAATAGACTATAAAAAAAATATGGAGTACTTGGAGCTAACAAAAGACTTGGCGCATAAGGATTTAATAATTTTGTTATTAAATTTCTTAACTAATACTAAATTTGACATTTCGTCCTTCAATAAAAATATTCAAATTGATAAAGTCTCACTCTAAGATTTTATTCAATCTAAGATTTTAGTCAATTAGGGACTAAAACCAAAATTTCCCTAAAAGGTATAGGTGAAATTTTGAACGGTTATTTCAATTTTTTTCTTCCAATTCTAAGAAAGAAAAATCTCGAAAAATCCGTCAATACATGAGGTGGTGGGTTTGGCTAGGTAACATAATGGAAATGTATCAGGCTGAAGCCTTGGAGGGTTACGTTAAAAGAGCCAAAAGCCCGAGGCTAGGTTACTTTATATTCTCAATTATCATATCTATAGCGTATCGTATCATAATTTTGAGAGATATTTTGCACCGTGGCATCGTGTCATATCGTATCGTTGTATCCTTATTAGTGCTTCATAGGAGAATCATTTCACTTCTTAAAATATGTAATCAAATATCTAGGGAATCAGAAATCAAACTAATGTTACTACTACATATGGAACCATAGATAGTTTCCTTGTTACTTTATATTTTTTTATTGCCATATCTTTAGCGTATCATGTCCTAGTTATCAGAGATTTTTCGTGTTATTGCATTGTGTCGTGTCGTATGTTGTATCCCTATCCGTGCTTCATAGGAGAACATTTTACTTCTTAAAATATGTCATTAAATATTTAGGGAATAAAAAATCAGACCAGTGTTTACTAATACATATGGAACCAAAGTTTCCCTATTACTTTATATTTTAAATATCTTATCTATAGCGTATCGTATAGTAGTTTGAGAGGTTTTTCGTATCGTCGTGTCATATAGTATTGTTGCATCCCTATCTGTGCTTCATAGGAGAATCATTTCACTTCTCAAAATAATACATATGGAATAAAAAAAAAGTGTGAGTTGATCTGATTTGGTTCTCCTATTTTTAAGTTATCTGACTTTCTTCGTTTTTCCATTTTTGTTAAGAAAATCCTAGTTCTCCTATCATGCATGTATGTTTATGTTGAACCTAGAAATTAGAAAGTCTATGTGGCGTGTAGGCAAATAACTATTAAGCTAACTACGTCATTCTTATGAATGCGAGCTTGCCAACTGGCAACTGAGCTCCATCGGACAAGTAAAATGGATGTGGTGGTGTGGTGTCAAATGTGCTGCTAACTTCTACACTTAAGCAACTACTACAAAGGAATGAACGCTCTCGGCTTAGGGTTCTAGAACCTAAAGACAAGGTTATTTATTTCACTGTGAAGTTCAAGATTTTCTGCACCAGGTTTGGCAACTTCAACTATATTCGTGATAACACAGTGCGCTTACTCAATATAAGGTTGTAAAGGAAAAGATACTCAAATGATATGAGCGTCTTTATGATGAACTTCGTTCGGCCATCTAAATGCCGAACTCTGAAGTGCACTTGAGAGTAACCAATCATAGAACACTTTACTTCGCAAGGAAACTAATGAAGTGACCTCGTTCTACGAAAGAATCAAAGACATTTTATCAGCAGAGACTTCGATGGATAACCAATCAATCTCAAAGCAGTGACGGTAATCCAAACTGAAGATGCTTCTTATTCGCATGATTCTGCAACTCCAGTGATGTTAATCCAACTGTGTATGTCGCAATTGTTAACACAGCGTTGTTAATCCAAACTAAAGATTTGCTGACAAAAGGTTAGGATATTAGTGTTTTTCTCAATGGTGTAAGAATGTTTCGCATAGAGTGAGATTTCGCGTTGAACATTTGAGTTTGTGTGTTGAGCTGAAGAGGCTTTTCACATTGCAAAACCACTTCTATTTATAGGGGTGGATTTGGTGATAACTGACCTTGTCGAGGTAAGAGCCTTATAGAACTATGCCTTCTCAGCAATCATCAGGATTTCGTGATAATCAAGCTTGACATTATCTCTTCAGTCTCCTCTTTAACCGAAATCTAATCTCTTACTAGTCTCAACTTCCTTGACTTGAACTAGGATTCTAAACCTAGTCTTTTTCTGCATTTAATTTAGGGTAAAAGACTGTTTACTACCCTCATGTTTCATGGTTTTCAACATTTAGTACATCAAGTTTTTTTCGTCTCAGAGTCATACCTAAATTGTAAATTTTGGGACAATCTCATACATCCGTTAATCAAACTGTTAAATTTGCCGTTAATTGTGACGTGGCGCCCATGTGGACAATGACTGGGTGCCACGTGTCAGCCACGTTTTTTTTTTTTCTTCTTTTCTTCTTCTTCTTCTTCTTCTTCTTCTTCTTCCACCCGACTGCAACATTTTTTTTTTTCCTTCCTCCTTCTCCTTCCTTCCCCTTCTTCTCCTTCTTCCTTCTCTTCCTCCAAATCTGGGGAAGTTTTTTTTTCTTCCTCCTTCTTCCTCCTTCTTCCTTCCTCTTCTTCTTCGTCTTCTTCTTCCTCCGAATCTGCCCAGATTCGGTTTTTTTTTTTTTTTTTTTTTTTTTGAGGAAGATGAAGAAGAAGAAGAAGAAGAAGGAATGAAAAAAAGAAAAGAAAAAAAGTTGCAGTCGAAGGAAGAAGAAGAAGAAAGAAGAAAAAAAAAAGCCGAATCTGGGCAGATTTGGAGGAAGAAGAAGAAGAAGAAGAAGAAGAAGAAGAAGAAGAAGAAGAGGAAGGAAGAAGGAGGAAGGAGGAAGGAGGAAGGAGAAGAAAAAAAAAACAAAAAAAACTTCCCCAGATTCGGAGGAAGAAGAAGAAGAAGAAGAAAAAGAAGGAGAAGGAGAAGAAGGGGAAGGAAGAAGGAAGAAGGAGGAAGAAGAAGAAAGAAGGAAAAAAAATAACGAATATGGGTAGATTCGGAGGAAGAAGAAGAATAAGAAGAAGGAATAAGGAGGAAGGAGAAGGAAGCAGGAAAAAAAAATTCCCCAGATTCGGAGGAAGAAAAAGGAGAAGGAGAAGGAGAAGAAAGAAGAAGGAAGAAGGAGAAGAAGGGGAAGGAAGAAGGAGGAAGGAAGAAGGAGAAGGAGGAAGAAAAAAAAAAGTTTGCAGTCGGGTGGAAGAAGAAGAAGAAGAAGAAAGAAGAAAGAAGAAGAATCCCCAGATTCGGAGGAAGAAAAAGGAGAAGGAGAAGGAGAAGGAAGAAGAAGGAAGAAGGAGAAGAAGGGGAAGGAAGAAGGAGGAAGGAAGAAGGAGAAGGAGGAAGAAAAAAAAAAGTTTGCAGTCGGGTGGAAGAAGAAGAAGAAGAAGAAGAAGAAAGAAGAAAGAAGAAGAAGAAAGAGAAAAAAAAAATTCCCCAAATTCGGAGGAAGAAAAAGGAGAAGGAGAAGGAGAAGGAAGAAGAAGGAAGAAGGAGAAGAAGGGGAAGGAAGAAGGAGGAATGAAGAAGGAGAAGGAGGAAGAAAAAAAAAAAAACGTTTGCAGTCGGGTGGAAGAAGAAGAAGAAGAAGAAGAAGAAAGAAAGAAAAAAAAAAAAAAAAAAAACGTGTCACAAAAAAAAACGTGGCTGACACGTGGCGCCACGTCACAATTAACGGCAAATTTAATAGTTTGACTAACGGATGTATGAGACTGTCCCAAAATTTACACTTTAGGTATGACTCTGAGACGAAAAAAACTTGATGTACTAAATGTTGAAAACCATGAAACATGAGGGTAGTAAACAGTCTTTTACCCTTTAATTTATTATACGATCGGCCATAGGTTTTGATTCCTAGAATAATTAGAATCTTTATCAAAACTCATCTTGATCCTTAGTAATTTTAATTTAACCAGGACTCAACTGAGCCACGTCTAAGTCTGATCCCTCAGTAATCCTACTTCTATTAGGACTCAGTCAAATCATGCCTTTTGGAGCTAAGAAAGTCAACTGGCCTGAAGGATCACCATTAGGCTGAAAGTCATGGCCTTAATCAAGAAATGGAGAGGTAATAAATACGAGGCTTCAAGAAAAGAAGGAATCCACTCACACATGTCCTCACACTCATATATCTACACATCCTTCAGACACTCATACTCTCAAACACTCTACACACTCAGAAAACTCTCTGCATTCTTCGCGAACCATTAAGCACCACTACACATGTCGGTTCCTCCATTTCCACAAGCCAAACTCTTGCAATGCTCTTTGGTTCGAGAACAAGTCACTACATCCCTCGGATCAACCACCCTACACATACATTGTGCATCCTAAAGATCGAATAAGAGGATTAAGATTTTGTATCAGAGATTGTAACCCTAAACTTTCCTTAATAAAAATTATTACTTTATACATGTGTTCATGGTTCATTTGTTGCTAGAATTTCGGGTTTCCATAAACATTAGGTTAATTTATAGTATATTATATCTTAAAATAAATAATAAACAATATTAGTCCTTTGCCAACAGCCCACAAAATGTACAATTCTTTGTAGGCTTGTATGATGTATGATATACCTGGAAAGGATTGTCCTTTTAGAAATTCCTTTCTATAATGTATATATATTAAGTTTATGAGATTTACAAGAAATTTTTCCATAAAATCTTAGCCTTTCTTCCTTCTTTTTTTTTTTTCTTTTATTGTTTCATTCATTTTCATTTCTATTTTCATATGTAGTAAAATCTTAATATGTGGACCTTGATAATGAGGTTTATGAACTTCTATTTCTCTCTAAAACTGATGACAAATATGGGTGTAATGGATAAAAATGTTGCCTATCAATGTTTTGGTGAAAGTATGAGTTCAAATTGTTGTTTGATATGTCTGTAGAAGGCCCCTTCATTTGATATCCTAATTCCGCCACTGTATATTTCATCTTACTTTTGCTGCTTTGCATGTGGCTATGATAAGGAGCCAAACAATGCTCTGCATGAAACTCTTATAGAACTTATACTACTAAAAAATGAAAATCTAATAAAACTTCTACTACTAGAAAAAGGGGGCATAAGCCACTGATTGCCTGGCCTCATGTGGATAATCCGTTTATTTCTTACCAGTCGCCACGGTCTGTACATCTGAGGCCATTAAAGGGTTTAAGAACAGCATTCGTGGCAATCTTCCTCTGAGGCCTAATTAGGACCTAGTTACACGAGGCCTTGGGATGTGGAGGACAAGTAAACAAATAAAACATCCAATTTAATAACTGCTCCAGAATAAAAATTAAGAATAAGCAACTGTATAGTGGGAGGAGAGACTGCAACTGTATTAGTGAGAGGAGAGACAGCAACTGTTGTAACTGTCCTTATAAGTTTATATTATGATTCAGGAACAGGAATTACACATAGAAATTGATTGAAAGAGTTGAAGAATCATGTTGTGCACCACTTTGATGTTCATCTGGGGCTCCATTTTGTTGAAATATTATGAAAAGCAATTGATGATAATAAGCAGGCTTTTACATTCTGTTTGAGGATTCGTTGTTATTATATAATATTGACTTAATTGCTTTGCTTTTGCTATATAATAATGGACTCTATGATGGAAAAGCAATTACAAATAAAAAATTTGTCCTAAATGCTTCGTTGTAGTTTTAACTTTTCTTTTTGTTGATGGTGGTTTAGTCATGATTCTTGATGTCCACCAGATAGAATAATCTTCAATAAAAATCGTGTTAGTGGTGAAACAGGATGCAAAACCTACTAACAAGTAATATTGGTTGCTTCTGATAGAAAAAGCAAAACTTTGAAATGCTCTTGATGGAAGAAATAAGACCAAAGGAGATTCTTGAATTTTTGTTTCACATGCAACAATTAATTTCAACAGACTTTTGCTTTATTTGTTGAGCCATCAAAAGGACAAGCTGCAAGAGCATTTTGTTTTTTTCCCTACTTATTGGAGAATCAAATGATGAAGAACATGAAAAAATGACCAGGTCATTCGTTGTCTTCTATCAACAGGATATTGATCTTGGTATTGGTCATTTTCAATTAAAATATTGTTCGACAAACTCAATCAAAGTTTAGGTTGTTAAAATTTTCCATGTTTATGTCGTTGTTCCTTTGCCTTACTTTTGCGAGGATGATTAGTATTACAAAGTGCAACAAAATCATCTTTTACTTATTTCTACTTTCTTGACACCATTTCTCTTGAATAGGAAGAAAAAGTCAACAGTAATCAATGCTGGAATCACTAAATAGCGTTTTATCTTTTGTATATATATACATTCCTCCTATATATATGTATATGAATATGGACAACAAATCAACAACTGTGAGTTCACAGTATCATGACATTGACCATATCAATGACGCCATCTCGATTGCTTGTCTTCGGTTTAAAAAATGTGGTTAATCGCAACCTAAACTCTAAGCTATAATTGTACCCTCGATGAAAGACTGAAATCAAAGCCACGAATCAAGTATAGTAGTTTGAAACACACTGCTTGGTTAAGTAGAAAACTCCAGTTACTATATATCATTTTCAATTTTTCATCCAATCTAAGTTGTATACGATAAAGGACAACACTACCAAAAGCCGAAGTTCTAAAGAAAATTTGGAACCACAAGTAATTGGCCTAAGGATCCCAGTTAAGGGGGTCGTAAGATGATTTTGGACCTAAAAATATATATCATTAAACCATATACGTCTCTAATTGTAGCCACCAAAACATATAATGCCAAATATTGGATTAATTAAAAAGAAAACTCATGAAAATGGTTTAAAAACTTTAAGTTTTAACGATAAGAACAAAATAAAGGGTAAAGTGAATAATAGCAAGTTTGACTTTTAGTGTAATAATGTGGTTTTTCGTTAAAGTAAACAGTATCGTGAGCTTTTCGTTAAAACTCTCTTAATTAAATACCGACCTAGCTGTAGTCTTTTTATGACAAGCATAAAGGAGTTGAAAATTTGTAAATTATAGAATCTAAAGCAAATACATTATTAGCTTTTTAATTGATTGAAACAAAAAGGTCAAAATTCACAAAAGAAAGTGTTGTCGAGTTCATCGGGAATCAATCACAGTGATTCATATGATATGGAATCATATAGTGAAACAAAATTACAGTGAAGTACCGCAGAGAAAATGACACAGAAAATTAAATCTGCATGCATGAAAAAACAGATTAAGTGACCCACCACACTGAGTTGCTTCTCTTAATGGCAAACCACCACCCCCCACACTCCATGAAGGAAAGTTCACGTATTTTCTCACAATCGAAGAAATGTCGCCATGCTTTTTTCTTTCCAGTTTTACTTGCAGAGAATCCCCAACAAATGATATCTACAAAATTTCATTGCTTTTGGCGGAATCCTGATTTCTTTCATTTGTTAGCACGTACATCCCACGTGAGCAGGTTGTGGACCAATCACAGTGCACCATCTTGGGAGAGAGAAGTCAACCTTTAACGTACGGATTGGAGAGATGCTGTCTAAAAACGTCTGAAAAATGTGTCCTTGCTTGTGAAATTGACCTACGAACCATTTCATCCTAGTGTGGTCTAGTCGAAAAAGGGGGAAATTCTGCCATAGGAATATATATGAATACGAACATTGTGGAAATCCTTAGATCAGCATAATTTTGTTGCTCAACCGGTGTGTATTCAGTGGCGGAGCTAGAATTTCTTGTGAGGAGGAGCCTCTCATAATGTAAGAAAAAGGGGTAGTATTTATAAAATTACTAACCAAAATATTATAATATGTATACAAAATAATCATATTTATCCTTGATGAGTTTTCATATTTTGAAACCATTGGATGACAACCTCGTGCTTATACTGTTGAAAGAATTTTATTAGAATCAATAGAGAGCTCAATAAAAAATTTACAAATCATAAAACTCAAGTAAGAGGTAGAATAAAGTAGAAACGAATAAAAATTATGGACAATAATAGAGAGTGTTATTGTTGCTTATTGAATGGACTTGTAATTTTTTTTCGATAAGTGAACGGATTTGGAATTTGAAATAACAAAAAATATGAAATTTCGAGAATGAGATAGGGAATAACTCTCGAATCTCAGGGTTGCACCGTGAAATAGATAAGATTAGAGTGTGAGGCAAGATTATGTATTTTTATAAATAAAAGTTAATGATGAGTTCAGTTTTAAAGGTTTAATTTGTGATAAAGGACCATGACTAGAGATAATGATTGAATTTATTTGAAGTGTTGAACAATAGGAGGGTTTTTTGTTTTTGTTTTTTAACAAACGATATTATTTATAATAAGAGAGAATGGATGGACTTAGCCTCACAATGGGCTAGCAATAATATGTCCAAATTTGCATTTTGTGATAATTGAACCTAAGACCCTCTCACTTACAAGTGAAGAGGAATGTCACTAGACCGTAGTACTAAGTAGCTCTTTCCTTAGCACAATACACGCCGGTGTTAACAATAGGAGGGTTTTAGAGGAAGAGAAATAGGTATTTTACGCAAAATGTGTATAGATATAGATATAATATCTTTTAAAGGTCAGGATAGGCCCAAGACCATCATGGTCCCTTGGTGCCTCCGTCAATGTATGTGTTTACAAGGGAGCCATCGATTCTTGGGCGAGGGTTGCCTCTAGTCCAGTGCAGTGTTATGGTAAATGAAATTTTTGGTGCTATATTCCTATGAAGTTCATTGGTAATGGATGAGTTAACAAGACATATTTAAGATGATATTCCTTGGTGTATGCTTTTCGCAGACGATATAGTGTTGATAGATGAAACTTAGGAAGGAGTAAATGCGAAGCTTAACCTTTGAAGAAAAGTGTTGGAATCTAAAGGTCTTCACCTAAGTCGGTCAAAGACAAAGTATATGGAGTGCAAGTTTAGTGCAAACGGATACTCAAATGAGTTAGGGGTGAGGATTGGAGATAAGGAATTACGGAAGAGCGACCATTTTCACTACCTAGGATCAATCTTGCAAAAGAACGGACAATTGGATGGAGACCTCAACTATAGAATACAAGTTGGATGGATGAAGTGAAAGAGTGCATCGGGTGTGTTGTGCGACCATCGTATGCCACTAAAGCTTAAGGGAAAATTTTATAGTACAACAATAAGGCCAGCAATGCTTTATGGCACAGAATGTTAGGCGGTGAAGCATCAACACGTACATAAAATGAGTGTAACGGAGATGAGAATGCTTCATTGGATGTGTGGGCACACGAGAAAAGATAAGATTATGAATGAGGATATCCAAGGTAAAGTAAGAGTACCCGAAAATGAGGGAAATATGAGAGAAAATCGATTACGGTGATTTGGACATGTGAAACGAAGGCTTACAGATGTTCCGATTAGAAGATGTGACAAAGAGACAGAGATTCATGGCCCAAGGGGTAGAGGAAGACCTAAGAAGACTTTGGAAGATACTCTAGAAAAGACTTGGAGTACTTGGATCTAACAGAAGACGTGGCAAATAACCGAGCGCAATGGCATTCTATGATTCATACAGCCAACCCCACTTAGTAGGATAAGACTTTGTTGTTGTTGTATATTCCTGTGAAGTTCATCCACTTAGCAAATTAAAGCCCACCCCACTGCAAATTAAAGCCCACCCCACTGAACTAATAATTGGTCTACTCTACCCTAACATCTTCTAAGACTAAGGAAGTCACTCTAAACGACGAAAATACAAAACAAATTTAGCTCAACTCTGACAAAATTTCTAACTCCGCTCTTGTGTGTCAGGATGACAAACAATCTCTTGAAACCATTTATTTCATGTCAGTTTTGCTTTTTTATTTATTAATCCTCTATGCTTTAAGGAAATTTTCCTGAAACTATTTCTGACAACATATCATGTGCAAAATAAAACATGTCTGCTTAAACATTGTCATCTCTTAATTGGATTGCACTTAAGGTCCACAAAAGTTTTTCTCCTGTTCTTTTTCACCTCGAAGATCATGGTTTACATCTTCAAACCACTTCTAGGCAAGGAAGATTGATAATAATACATGTGGTCCATTTAACTAGATGTGAATGAATGCAGGGACCATTTGGTTATTACTAATAATGGTGATACCTCTTGTTTTTTTCCTTTTTGAACTTGATGGGGATAAACCAAATGTGCATAATTCATCCTCCCTAAAAGGCGTTCAGATTCTAATTTTAGGCCTTAATGGTGAAGCCCACATATGTGCGTGATTTGTTCTTGTTCTCTAAGTGGAGTTAAAGAGATTAATCAATTCTCAACTTGATTAACGGGGTAATCATATCTAAAGTATAGCTTTATAATTCAAGGTGTTTTTAAAGAAAAGAAAAGAAAAGAAAAGGGAAGGTGAAATACTAAAAAAAGCTAGATAAAATTCCTATTTGGCGTTACAAAACAGTCAAAGTCAAGTCTGATAGGTCTGGGACACCGCCACCTTGACGTCTCCGCTTCAAATAAGTCTCTCTCCCTCTTAGTTGTGTTCTATCTACAGCTTGTGTATTTTGCAAGTGGAGTCCTTGCCAAGCATTAAACTGACTGCGCAATTTCCGCCAGAACATTAAACTTACTGTGCAATTTCCAGCCAGAACTCATCCAAATTCCACATCACAAAAACAAGGGGCTCACATTTGGTATGAGAACCCAAGAGTTCTTTATATCACAACTCAATCATTCTACATGTAAACACTTTGAAAATGTCATGCTTGTGACAGTTTGAGCAATTTCAGGCCACAAACAATTGAACTTTGTAGTAACCAATCACACTTTCCCTGAAAACTACAAGATTACAGATAGCAGTTTAGTAACATACTAATGACACCACCAAATCAGAAATGAAGTTTCACAATTTTTTTAATCATATAATCACTCTCTCAAAAAAGATTACTTCCCACTATAATCACAATCAATTGTCCAGAAACTTGTCTTAGTTCTGTATGAGTAATCCTTTGAGGCAAATCTATGTGTAATTTGAATGATATGGAAGTTAAGAAAAGGGCAACAAGCTGTTGAAATCATGGAAAAGTCCACCTAATGCAAGAAGGCAGTTCTTAGTAGATCTTGATCTCATCGATATCTTACTCGCTCAGCTCTACCAGCAAATACTGGAGGATACAGATCAGAATCGCCATTGCTCCTTGTATCGTCGTTCAATAATCCCATTGACTTGTTATGATAATGATACTCCTCCATGGAATGCCTCTGCATATTAAAACAATTGGAAGTTCTCTGCTTGGCCTTAGTTGATTGTGTGAGATTCATGTAACCGGGTTTCCCTACATTAGCTTCCTCTACATTTTCTACCTTTAGGTAGTTGCCAGACACTAAAGTTGAAGACGTAGAAGAATGTGATCCTGAGGTCTCATCCTGTAAAAAATCAGAACTCGGGGTAGAAGATGAGCGAGTAATAGGACTTGCTGTACGAGGCCCAGCATAAACCCTAGTTGTGACATTGTTCCTCGTCACTTTCACCGAGTTCTGTTCAGAAGAAATTGGACAAAAGCCAACACTGCCATCACTTTTCCTAGAATAAGGATGAGTCACTTCCGATGGCAAGCTATGAATCTCTTCCATCAGTCTGTTTTCCCATGGTTTGGCTGCCATCCACTTTTCTATCCAACTCCATCCTGAAGTCTTTTCGGCTACCTTCTGATGTCTAACATCCTTTGGTGTCTTTTTTCCCCTACTATATGGACTGGCAGATCTTGGTCTCTGAGAAAGAAATATAATCAAAAGCTCCATTCAACTAGCTCATGTTTTTTTCTGTTAACTCTTTTGCCGGAAAGAACGAAAAAGAATTCATTACCTGTTGAGAGGAGTATGCAATTGCCCTCTCCCTCTTTATGTTTCCTCTTTGTCTCATTTGAAGCTTTGCTCTAACTTCACTCACCGTTCCGGGACTATCACACCATCCTTGCTGAAAATTGTAGTAAACAATATTGATACTAGGGTTAATACCATCAATATCTTCATGAACCTTATAAAAACTTCAAGATAACATGTAGAATGCTAGAAAATTTCGATAAGAACCTCAGCCTGCTTAATGGGATCAGCTTGGTAGAATTGTTCATCCAATGTGTCATTCACAGATTGCCCTTCTTCAGAGTTTCTTTGTGCTCGCACTCGAGCCTGAACTCGAACAAGTGCCTGCATGCACCTCAGTGTAACCGCGGCTTGCTTCCTAACCTGCCGACCACGAAATAAAGCCTGAAGCCTTACCACTGCTCTCAAGGCCCTCAAAGCCTGCCTTGCCTGCAGTTATCAGTTATCATATTAACTATCATAAAATACAATCAAGTATAATAAGACAACATTATTTTGCAGATTAGCTTATATGCTTCAAAGTTCACATTGTCTGATTCGTTAGGTAAATAATCTAAGAAGCAGTTCATAAGCTGATCAAATCTAGCATTCATTTCTTTTAATCTACTTAACTGTTTCAAATTTATTCTTTATCACTTTTGTTTGACATCGAACCAGCTCAAATCAGCCTTAACAACCTTAAATTCGCACTCATACATGGTAATTCGGATGCAAATCAGACTATTATTCGTAGGAGCAAAGTTCAATATTTAATTTATATAAGATACATGAAACTGGAAAAGGCACGCATGATAGGAAATTATAGTCAACCATGAAAGATGGTAACGAGCATGATAAGTGGTGATGGAGATAATTAAGGGATTCGACAACACCCCGAAAAAGGGCCCAAAAAAAACCAAAAACAAAGTATACTAATTTGCGGGTCTAATTGAGTTCCAAAGAGACCAAGACGTTTGCATCTTAGCATTACCCAGTTCAGAACTTTTGTTTCAAACTAACTAAAAACAAATGATTTCCACTCCGAGATCAATCTATCCATAAAATTAACAACTACTTACATAAACCTAATGGAAAGATTACAAGATTTCCAACAGAAATTGTACTGAATTCTTTAAGTTGCAGACATACCAAGAATCCGCGAAACACGGCTTGGATACGAATAGCAGCCCACTCTTGCTTGAGGACCTGAAAATCTTTAGGCTGAGTTCTGACCAGAGCAACCATTGCAGCTGCCAGTGCTTCATCAACCGACGTGGTCTTTGAAGCCGTCACTTGGCTCCTCTTCACCCCACCTTTGGCCGGTGACCCAAACCCTTCCGATGAACTCCTCCATAGCTTCCACTTTTTCTTCCCTTTGTCCCCCATCTTCTCCTAAAACAACAAAAACAGAGTAAAAACAAAGGACAATATGGAGAAAAAAAACAGAAAACAGAGGATGGTGAATTTTTGTGATTACTTGGTCAAAATTGGTGGCCTTTTTGGGATTGATAAGTGATTTCAGCCATTTTCCTGGAGTTCCCATTTGAGAAATCAAGCTGTAAAAGCTGAATCAACCTTGAACTGCTCTCTATCTGTTGTGGAAAGTGCTTTTTCTGAAAGCGTTTCTGGGAAACAGAAATGGAAACCGAGTTCGGTGCAGAGAGTTGTTGTCTGGGTTTTTTTGGGGATTGGGGTTTTTGGAATTCAAGCGAGATCTGTACGTTAAATTACTTATTAAGGCGCCTTGCTTCAAGGAAAAAACAGAATGTTAGTTGGATCTTATTGCCAAATTTGAATTTCGAATTCGTAAAAAGGTCAATTAAAGCATAACGGATACAAATTGCAATCGAGGGTTTTACGCACCTGGGCTCCTTTATAAAACGACGACCTTAACCTCAAGCTTCCAAATTTTGGATTTCAAAACCTTTGTTGGAGAGGTGGGGGCCCGGTATAAAGTCCATTAAAGAGAGAGCCAGTCGGGTACGGACCTTGATTTGGGTCTCACTTTTGTAGCCCTCTTAGTTCAGAATTTTCCCTTTGTTTTTCTTATTCTTGGATCAAACTCAATTTTACTTACTTTCGAAGGACATTTTTTTAGTACATCGATATATTTTTACATTAAGGGGATGAGGAGTTCGGCTAAGTCATACAATGGGTAACCTAATTTGGTATCGAATTCGTCATCCACGAGATTCGAACCTAAGACCTCTCACTTTCAAGTGAAGAGGAATATCACCAAACCATAATACTGGGTGACGCTTTCAAAGGACATTTAGACGTTTACTTTCAAACTTACAATGGTATTAAACTTTTTATATTTGAGGCGAAACGGTAATAGTTTTATTCAATATATTCATTCACTTTAGTCAAAAACAAGTTGGACTATAAATAGAGGTGGACACACTTCAATTCGGTTCAATATTCAAACAAAATCATAGACTTAATAAAAATGTTGGATTGTTTCAAACTTAAAGCAAAAGGAATTGAATTGTTAAATTATTTCAAAAACGTTTTATTTGATATAAGTCATTGATACTTACGTAATTCAAAACTTATTTTATTTGATGAAAACTCAATAGTAGCACAACTTTTATCAATGTCGAAAGAGATCTCGAATTCCAATCACTCTTTTATGTTGATAGCAAAAGGTTGTCTTATTCAAACACTAACCGATAACAAGGATCTTAGCATTTTTAATTTAAAAATAAATTAGCAAAATTGGTATTTGTGGTCAATGGTTACGAAAGTATGTCCAAATTTTTCCAGGCATGTGTGATATATGTGTGGAGTAGGTATGGTCAAACTCATCACAAAGAGAAGATTCAATTTCAACACATGGAAAGAATTTCAAGATAATTTCTACCAATGATTATTCAATGATAAATACAATGATGAAATCAAAGCACTTACAATTCTCAATTAATTCAACAAATGCTAATTAAAGTATTATATATTAATCTAGTGATGATTTAGCAGTCCCATGCATGTAAGCCTAGGTGACAGGTGGATTTTTGGACTTGGTCTTGGTGAAGGAATTGGAGCATTGCTGGCAGAAACTCTTGGTGATAGATTGACCTGCTCAAGTGCCTGAATTTGGAGCTCTGCTGGGTAGTCTCGTACACATCCGATTCGAGGACCGGCTCCGGTAGTCCATTTGCAAGACAAAGGCCTGCCTGAGTCGAATTCTGGTGCTTCTTCAACGATAGTTCCGACGCCATCCACATTATGTTCATTTTGACTGTTTGCTATATTAGTGGAAGTGGAGCCTTTAGTTTCTGTAGACTCAGTGTTAATCACTTTTTTCGGAGGTTTCGAAGGTGGAATATCATCATCGATAGGACATTTCTGTAGAAAATAAGTTCATGGAATTGTAGATATTGAGAAAGAGAATCATAATAAAAATATTACATGTTTCAGAATCATATATGTGAACCAATTTTAGGCAAGTTGTGGAAGCAAATTTGAGGACTAGAGAATAATTTACCTTCACATTTGTCATGTCCACCTTATGCTCCTCTAGGAAGCTAATGAATTCCAAAAAACTCTCTTCTGTTGGGCGGTAATGACCGCTATAGCACCACACAGCCTGAACAATATGAAGATCAAGGGTTCAAAATTTATAAGGATAACTTGCATCTCAAGAAATATAACGTACATATTAGAATGGATGAGTATAAGAAACGAACCTCGAGAACCCCATTGCATGCAACCAATCTCCCGGCTGCAATGGTGGCACCTCCTGCTAGAAAACTGGAGTGTTGGAAAAAGCCTTTCTTCTTCTCCCCTACGTACATGTTCCTCGATGCGCCGAGGACAAAGATCCATTTAGAACCCGCAGCAGTATTCACAAGGTTCCTACTTTGTCTGTACACAAGCTGCCCGCCGTGTACAATCACTTCATAAGCTTC
The DNA here is from genome assembly GCF_042453785.1 of Malus domestica. Taxonomy (NCBI): domain Eukaryota; kingdom Viridiplantae; phylum Streptophyta; class Magnoliopsida; order Rosales; family Rosaceae; genus Malus; species Malus domestica. Next base: position 16,146,230 of record NC_091669.1, on the reverse strand, counting down.
CCTCTCTTTCTGCAAGAGCAATTTACAGGTATTATGTCATTTACCATACATCAAAACTTGAAAACCCTACACTTCATTCCCTCAGAATCAAAATTCGAATTTGTTGTTTCAAAAAATTAAATATCGACGAAGGATCCATACGTAACCTATGTGGAAAAAGAATTAGAGATTTTAATACTTACCGGTCCAAGGTATTTGATGCACTGACGCTGCAAATCAGTTCTAGCACACTTCTCAAGATTTTCTTCTTTTCCATCTCCAACGTCCAACCTTCATTAATTTCAAATGCAACATATGCATCAATGTATTAGAAAAGCCATATAAATCTCTAAAACACGAACAAAAATGGTAATGTATGAATTCTACCAATAGAAGAAAGGTTGAGAGCTCCCACTGTTAAACCAGACATCATAATACAAGTGCAGATTGTGCCCGTAACGATGGCGTGGATCAATCTGTACATCATAAGTAGAAGGTAAGCCAAATGGATTAATTGCCTGAACAACTAGTAAGAAATTCGTGGATCAATCTGTACACCACAAGCAGAAGGTAAGATAAATAGATTAATTGCCTGAACAATTAGTAAGAATATTCGTAATGCGAGCTTACCGCTTCAAGCCAATGTCTTAGAGCTAATTCCTGAGCCTTCTCATCCTTTGACAAACCCTTTCCAACCTGGAATCAATAATGATACTTGGTCAACAATCAATGTCTACCGAAAAGCATTTCTTAACAAGAATTTATATATTAATTTTGAACTAGTCAACCATTCTGGTCATGGTCAAGTACAAATCAAAGAAGAGCAAGGATTGTCTTCGAAAAGACTGAATATAGGTCCAAATGTTGAAAAAAATATGTTAAAAATTTCGATTATCTTCAATATATTGTAAAAGATAAGTAACATAAACTGCAACGTGTCGAAAAATCACCTTGGCAGCCCGAGTCCTAGCCCGCGACCATCTGGAGACAGCAGTTTCTGATTTATCAGAGTTAAAGAATGACACAGAGCTGCGTTTAAGAGCAGCAAAGTCCAATGCCTTCCACCTACAACAATTAAACACACACGGAATAAGAATATGTGACTGTACGTAACAACTATGAGCCGTAAAATAGGAGATGATGACAGAACAGACCATAGCTCCTCGACTACAACAGCGCAATCTGCAAGGTTCCGCCTAGTCCGGTAGCTCTTGTAAAATTTCTGCACTTTGGTTGCAGCTGCCTGAAGCT